>NW_009970723.1:12477421-12494206 GCF_000747805.2 Chaetura pelagica
AGCTACAAAATTAAAGGGCTGGATTGTTACTGTGTCACAAGGTCATGTGAGAAAAATAATGCGTTCTGTAAAACATTCATACAGTTCACAGAAAAGACATATTTAGTTGTTGGACAGAATCCTCATAGTTATGTAGTCATTATTATGTACTATTTATTGTTCATATAAAACCACAGAGGCGTGGCATATTTTTATAACAGGTCTGTACCTCTTGCTGTGCTAGCCAGCTGAGTCTGCTCATGAACCTCTCCAACTCAAATATCAATTTGAATTTCAAGCATGCAGAGAGAAACATTTTGCCTTCTCAAACCCAACCTGTGTAAGGGCCAATAAACTTCTAGCCTGATTCAGCATTAAATATGGCTTTGCCTTCCCTGCTGTGGTCCCTGATACCTCCCTGCATGATTATGGCCTCAGTTTTCTCTCCTTGGGGTGCAGCCCTTTTAAGGCTAAAAGCCAAGATATAGCTGGAAACTTCTGTGCTTACCTTAGCAAAGGATTTGGTCCATGAAATGAGGCATGTGCACACCTCTAACTTGAAGAACTGTTAGCCTAATGACTGCAAATTTTTAAAACCAGGCATTATGCAACTCTGTTTTGCCTTAGGATCTTACTAATCCTAGCCATGCCCAACCTGTGGATTTTACTTATCAGACTGTTCTCCAGGTGCTTTCTAATTAGATACTAGAACTCAAAATCACCCTTACCACCTTATCTCATTCAGGAACTCTTGGAAAAATCTGGCATGCCAGGCCCAACAAGGAACCAAGAAAGAGTTTGGTTTGAGCCAAGAAAGTTGGTTTTAACTGGTCTAAATCATTTCCACGAAGTTTTCAGAGGGACAAATGAAGATACTTCTCCCTGACAGTGCTGTTGTTGACCTATCTCAAGAGAACAGTGAGTAGTATGATAACAAAATCAAGAGTCAGTATTCATAATATTATTACAAGCAATTCCTTGTCTATCAAAAATAGCTCTGTCACTAAAAAAAAATCAAGCCCTTCTTAGAAGAGTTCACAGATGCTGTATGACTTCTAAAATAAATGTTAAGTGCCCTCACTTATCTTAGTTGCTAATACAAAGCATTACTTTAGCTCCAGCTATTTGAACAATACTTCTGACAGTGGAAAGGACTCAAATACTTCTTTTGTAGTGTGAGGAAAAGGGAAATGCACATTCGAGTGAAAAAGAATGTTCCTAAACTCTCATGTGCAGAAGTGCAGAAAGGAAGAATAAAGGAGAAATGCAAATATAATCTGCTAATGGGTTTGACAACCCATTGTGTTCAAAGTTTAGCAGCAGTTGAACTGCAGTATTTTGGGTACTCTTTCTTCTCATTGATGACAAGAGATAAAAAATGTAAACTAGATCAAAATCTTTCCTGTCTAGATTGTAAGTTAATTTATCTTTTTTAGATTTTTCAGGCTAGCTGGATGGGTTGATAAGAGCTCTCACTGAAAAGATCCTCAATTACATTTAGGACTGTCTTATTCTTCACCTTTCAAGGATATTTTAACCTCTTTCTCAAGTTCATTCAAGAATTGGGCCCTAAAATTATTTACAATAACTCACTCATTGTATGTGAAATTTGAAATCACAGTTCAAGTCACTTTCTTACTCCCTTACACAGAAAATTTATGATACTTCTACCTACACATTTCAGACCCACACTCCCAGTTGCAGCTGGTGTTATAGATTGTAATTTGTGCCTTTTTACAAGGTCATCCATTCCTTTCTTGTTGCTTTATGAGTTTTTCTGCTCTTGTCATTTCAAATGGTATCATGTCTATCGATCATCATCTTCGTGTCTTCAGTTTTCACGTCAGCCTCTTGCTGTCTCAAATTGGAGCTTTAAAAATTCTTATCCTGTGCAGGCATTGTAACTGGAATCCCACCTATTACTACTGCTGTAATATCTTCCACATGATTACTGTAAGTACAGTACATCTGATAGGATCTGGAAAGGAAAGTACAGACTCTGTAGTCGATAGTGACTTTTCTTCTGCCATTGGAAAACATTTTTATCTTCCCAGGTATTACTACCATCAAGGGAATCTAAACACCTCAAAACCAGAATAAAACTAAAACACATATGCCAGCTATTCCTACCTATTTCACCTCTTCATTTAAGTATAAACCTTATAGATTTTCTACTGGAAGATTTTGATACATATAGAAGATTTTGTTAATAAGGAGAACATGAAAATACCAGAGATATGTAGAACAACAACAATAAAATAATGCTATTGATGTTTTATATATTTTCATTAACTGCATGAGTTACATGGACTTAAGCTGAAGGAAAACAAACTTTCTGCACTTTTGTGACTCATTTGTAACAGAATTGCATATGAAGATGCAATCTCTTTTCTTCTTCCCTTTAGCCATCCCCAACTTTCATTTAAAGGCAACCAAGTTATCAATAAAATGTTGCAGAAAGGCAAATAAAGGCTTAAGTTAATATAACAGTTTAAAAAGTATTAAAAAGAGATGTTCGTTAAAATTATCCATATTAGTGGGTATTTACTGTACTGATAAATTGTTCTGTCAAGGCTGAGTTCAGAGTTGAACTGAAAAGCTTGAATGTCTACAATGCAACTAAGCATTAACACATCAGCAAAGCAGAAACACTGGTAGTTGAGGTTACAGACGGAAAAGATTAAATGTTTTAAATCACCAGAGAAATATTCATCATACAGGATTGATATCCAAATTATTTTTTACTTTATCTATTCTTAATGACTGTTATTAAAAAGAACTATTTATGTCTTAGTTTTATACATCTATATTAAATAATGTCAAATTCTGTGTTCGTGTGTGGTTTTTTTCTATAGAGTAGAACCTTGTAAGTAGATCTGTACATACTGTATGACCAAAGTAATTTCAATTGTTAATATATATGCTGTATCAAGTATGAATAATTTTAAATATATGCAAAAAGTACCCCACAGCCACAGCTGTATTTCTAAGCTAAGAAAAACCAGCTTGAGATTGAGCTGTGTCTCATACCTGCCTATTCTGTTCAGCTACCAGCATGCTTCCTGGCACTTTTAGCCTGTGTTAACTAGCTTTCTTACAGACAAACTTGAGCATAATTCAGTCTTAATGATGTTTACTGAACAACCAGAATGTTTAGCCTCCTGCAGAGTGCTGCACCCTAATGGATCCTAAAATAATAAGACTAGAAAACAAATAAAAATGTTTACAGAAATCTTCTGAGACAGAGATGTAAAACCTCAACTAATATTTGTGTTGCAAATGGATTAGCAAGAGAAGTTGCATGTTTGTTTTGAGAGTTTTTCTCTTTTAAGAAAAAATTTAAGACACCTAGAATCTGATATTCAAATTCTTATGTGTTGACAGCACACAAATCTTAAGTTACAGACAAATAAAGCAGCTGGGCCTGATTGTGACAGCATGATACATAAGACTGTGAAAGATTTGGCAGAAAGAGGAGGTTTTTGTTTCTTTAGTTTTGTCTTGTCCTGTACGGTAACCTCTCTAGATGGTTGCATATTGAATGATGATGTCCTTTATGGATTGGGTCTGTAATAGCACACCTCTCGGTTCTGTTGCAATAAATGCTTTGGTGTCTTCAAACACCACAGTACAACTGGTTTGCAGCCTTTTGCCAAAAGTGAACTGACTACCTGGCAGGGGATGATTTCTTAACTCCAGGTATCTGTCAACTCATAATTTTTTCTCCTGTTTTCTTAATAATGTGAATTCCTCTTATCTCAGAAGTTCAGTTGTTCATAAACAAAGTCCTAATATCCAACCTAAACCTCTCCTGGTGCAACTTGAGCCCATTTCCTCTTGTCCTATAGCTTGTCACTTGTGAAAAGAGACCGACACCCCCTTCACTACAGCCTCTTTTCAGGTAGCTGTAGAGTGAGGTGGTTGTAGTTAGTGATGTCCACGTCTCTCTTGTACTGGGGAGCCCAGCACTAGACACAGTACCCAGATGTGTCTCACCAGGATAGGACAGAGGGGAAGGATCAGCCTTCTTGGCTACAAGGGCTCACTGCTGTCAACTTGTCAACCAGGACATCCAAGTCCTTCCCTGCCAAGCTGGTTCCTAACTGGTTGGCCTCTATCATGTCCTGATGTAACAGGTTGTTTATTCCTAGAGGCAGGACTTTGCATTTCTTTTTGTTGTACTTCATGTTCATCTTGATTCAATTTCTACACCTTGTCCATGTCACTCTGAATGACAGCATAGCCATTTGGTCTGTCAACCACTCCTCGTAGATTTGTATCATGTGCAAATCTGTGGAAGGTGCATGCTGTCCCAGCATCCAGGTAATTAAGGAAGATGGCAAACAGTATTGGCTGAAATATTGAGGACACCACTAGTGACTGGTCTGTAGTAGGACTTCATGCTGCTGATCACAGCCCTTTCAGCCCAGCAGTTCAGCCAGTTTTCAGTCCATCTCCCAGTCCATTTATCTAGCTCATACTCCATCAATGTCTATGAGGATGCTAAGGAGCACAGTGTTGAAAGCACTGCTAATGTCAAGATAAACAATAACCTGCCACTCTCCCCTTATCCACTGGGGCAGTCACCTCATTGTAAAAGACTTTCAGACTGTTTCGGCATGATTTCTCTTTTGTAAATCCATGGTGACTACTTACATTCCCCTTCTTACCCTTCTAATGTTTGTAATTGTTTCTCAGGATTATTGCTGCACCCACTTTCAAGGAATCGAGGTGAAGCTGACCAGCCTATAATTTACTGGATTGCCTTCTTGCTCTTTCTTAAGGTAGGAGTGACATTTGCTTTCTCTTGGTCTTCAGAACATCCTCCACTCATCATGGCCTTTCACAAATAACAATTAAGAGTGGACTCAATTACAACAGCCAGCTGCTTCAGAAGCCAGGGGTGCATCCCATTAGGTCCCATGGACTTATATATGTAAAGTGTTTTCCCTGACCTGATCCTTGTGCACCAAAGGTAAATTTTCTCTACTCCAGACTTTTCTTCTGGTGTCAGGATTATCTTAGTGGTCTTCACCTTCTTTGGGTATCACATGATTCCTTTCAAAGGCAACATCAGATAGACAAAGCACTTGCATTTTCTGCCAAGAGACACAAACGAGCTGTGTCAGCAGCCTGAGCTGAGCCTGAACATGGAATGGCTACAAAGCATGGCCAGTGTCTGGAGCAGCCCTAGGTTCGGGTGACTCCAGGAGTCACATCTGACACCCAGCACATAGTAAAAGGAATTCTTCAAGTTAATGACAGCTTTGTATAGAAGAAACAGATCAGTCTGACAGGTACACAAGCAGTTCTTTGTTCAGGGTTCTGACACTAGCCAACTGTAAGGCTTAGACCCCAGTATGAAGTTTCACCTCCAGTGACACATCATACAAAATGCAGAAGTCAATGTGGATAGAACAGTTAGAATTTATATAGCAAACGTAGACTACAGTGGTCCAATTTACACATAGTCACACCCTGACAAATAGATTTCTTCTTCATGAAGGTATGTTTTCCCACATTTGCTTTGTCTATTCCTTTGAAATTAGGGAGGCATCGTATCTTTTGCACCTAAATAGAATAATAAAAACATTCATTTCAGAAACTCTAAAATAACTTGTTGCTGAATCTAATGAGCAATTTGGGCATGAGTTATTACTGAAGCTGGCACAAAGTAGATAGGAGGTCAATAGGATACACATTGTAATTAAAATGCAAAGATTGCATTGTTTTAAAGTAATACCATTGGGATGCAGGATGCTGATGGTGAATATGGTTTAAGAAAAAATACAACAACATCTACAAAAAGCAGATAAGAGGATTTTTTTTGACATTGCAGACAGTGAAAAATCTGATTAAAAAAACCACTAATTTTTTATTGTTTAACATCGGAGTATTTTTTACAGTTTTTTTAAAAATTAAAAGAAAATTGATTGGATCAGTAGAAGATCAAAACAAAAAAAAACTGTTACAAAAAGATTTCAATATACATGTGTTCTTGTGTTTTTCTCTGTATGTAATTTATGTGACATAATTTGAATTCTGGTCAAAGTCATTGGGGGCATGATAATCTCCTTTCCTGCTACACTAGCAGCCATATCCTTTTGCCATAGCATGTAATGAAGACTAATTATCTTCCATTACTCACTTTAATAATTTATTATTCATTAGCCTCCCCATCAAATATATAAATATTCCTTTAGATTTTACTATTTTAGATGTTACTGGTTTAGCACACATCATTTAAAAATAAAAATCTACTGGGCCCTTTCCAGGTTGAATATTTTCTGAGCTGCAAATACTACAATGCCAATGATTAACTGCTGCAAGATGGAGCTTTCAGTGTGTCTTCAAGGAAATTCCCAGCATGACTACTTATGCAATTAGGTATTTGCATTAATATGCACAACATTTGCCTTGAATCTCTTTGCAAACCAAATGTTTTCTAACACAGATGTTAGTCTTGAATTAAGAAAAAAGATGTTCAATAACATGAAGGAAGAGAGCTTTCATTCTGATAGCAGCTCACAAAACCTGTTTCAATTTGTTCCTTAATTTACCCTTTCCAGAAAAAGCCTCCATCATCTCAAAGTTTCTAAGTGCTGCCTCAAGTCTTCTCCTGCAACCCCACACCAAGGAGGAAGAGGTCTAAAACACCCAAGGGATGCAGCAAGGGTTTCCAGCTCCTATTTGTTCTCTGGTGCATTTTTGGGAAACCACAGCTTCCAGATGCTCAGAACTATGGGTGAGAAATAGACTCAGTTTATCCCTGAAGAAATAAAGTGTCATGTGAAAGTAATTACACTGGTCCAGAAAGATCCAATAAAAGAAAGGCCTCTTGGGAGAAAGTGGAAAAAGGAAAAAGAGAAAAGACTTTCCAAGCAGAGTCAGATTATAAAGGTAGGCAGCACTTGTGTTGCCAGTTTGTTGCATTGCTAGGATCACCAAGTTTGATGAGAAAATATCGCAGCCTCTGCTATGGTTTCAGGCAAAATCATTACAATTCTCATCATTTTCTACACAAATTACCCATAAGGGAAGGCTCTTTTCAACAGTCAGCAGCAGTCTTGCTTATTGTACAGTGCTTGCTGTTGCTGAGGTTATACCTACACAGCAGAGTGCATTATAAATTCATAGACTGTACCGTGCAGGAGTATTCATGTTGAGTATCTGCCAGTGCATCCGCAGTGTTTGAGCGCAATCCCAGTGAGCAGCTTCCTGGCTGGCTCACAGATTCCAATGCACTGCTGTGGCCCATGTGCCTCTCTCTACACAGCCAAGGAGATTAAAAAAATTTACCACCAGAAAAGCAAAAAGTGTACCTTTTGCCTTGGGGACCTCCTGCACTGCTTCTTTACATAAGTGTGCAGGACAAAGATATGAGGTAAAGGGATAGTGACAGGTTTTCCTTTAGATCGGTGGATGCATATTAAGTTGCCCTATAGGAAATGTAACATGCCAAAATCGGATCCCCTGGTTTAAAAGACTTCAGATTGCAATGAAAGGTAATACTTAGATGTAGGAGTCAGGAAGTATAACTGCATCTCTGTAAAAGTGCAATATATCCTAGTGATTAGGACTGAGGAAGGGCTGCTGGCAGTGATGATGAACAACCTTAGTAAGATGTTGCACCTACAAAAAGCCAACCTATCTTTCCCCTGCTTTGTTTAAGAGGAGAACATTGATTTTGTGCTTTTTGCCCTGAACCCTGGGCAACCAAACCTAGGCTTAAAAGTCAGATGATTCAATCAAAAAAGCTGAATAGGTAGTAACCACATCAGGAGCAGCAATTTTCATTTTCTAACAGTCCATGTCCAATCCCTCAAACTAAGGCTTTATCAATCTTTTTTTTCCTTTTTTTTTTTTTTTTTTAGACAGCAGCAAATCCTCAGTAGCAGAAGCTGTTTAGAGTCCCTGGTCCAATATCGAATCCTCAGATTTGGCAGTAGCAGGTTTCAGCTGGATTTTCTGGGCAGTAAGTAACTCAGCAGCAAATTTACTCTTTTTAATACAATGGCAACAGTCCTTGGAAGTAAAAGGAATTACTTCAGATGGTGCCAAAATTTAAATGAAAAATCTAACTGTAGCTGGCCTTGCAGCCTGCTGGCAGCACACCCTGTGCTTCTGTGGGAAGGGCTCAAGGGCTCAAGGCAGCGCCCGGGTGAGAGGCCCTTGCTCCACCATGGGCTGCTCGCCCACCCGCTTGGTGCACGGACAGGTGCAAAGATCAGTGGCAGGGTATGGAGAAAAGTGTGTTTACACATACAGGTGTGTGTATGTCCAAGAGAAGGACTCAGAAAAGCCTGAAGACCTATTCTAGGGTGCTTTCTAATTGGCTGCTGCAGTTTTCATGATTTTTTTTTTCTTATTCCTTTGCATTAATAAATACATTGTTCCTTTACACAGAAGAAACGTAAAGGTGACAAAAGTACCCCTCTTCAAGAACAGCATTTTCTTTTGGGGATTACAGAAACTGGAAATGCAGTTTGTAAGATTTTTAAGATTTCGTATAAATGCAACTCCTGTAGGTTTGCTGTCTCTAAAGCACAAGTGTACACAGTCATCACTTTTTGAGAAAAAAAATTATGGAAAAATACCAATGGAGAAGAAATCCTTATAGCTGCAGGTAAATTTGCCTTTTTAGGTGCCAAATAGGAAGGTTCATATCTTATAGCCAAACTAGTCCAGACTGACATCTGCTTGAGATAAGCCTTAGCTCTCTCCTTTGAGGTGCAGTAGACACTTACAGCAATATTTACATAGGTTATGAGAACAGTTCTGGGAACTGGGAAGCTGTCTCAGGTCTGCTAATACACACATGGCCTATGAGGCTCTCCTTGCAATGAAATCTCCAGCAGCGTAACCAGGGAAAAGCAGTGTTTTCTCCTGTGTGGAAAAGACTGACCATCAGCATGGAATTCTCCATCTCTCTTGGCCTGCCAACACCAGCACTGTGGGAACTGCACATTTTTACAACAGCTCAGCCTAATCAGTACAAATTATAAGCATCTTCCACCACTCAGAAATAAAATATAGGTTGGACAGTACTTAAGTTTAAGTCCATGAAAATAATCACTACCCATATGCTTAAGTTAAGCACATGCCTCAGAGTTTTACTGTAATGTAGCTTCAGTGAAAGGACTAAGACATGGAAAAATCATATTAATACAACTGCTTGGATTGAAATGCACTTTACTCACCTTCTTGCTTCCATTGAGAGCATATATATTATCAACAAACTGCTTTTAAATTTACTAGCTATGATGCTGGGATTTTTTTTTACCTTCTTTCTGGAAAAAGTCAATTTTCAATCCAAACTTGTAAATCCTTGAGAAAGGGATTTTGAGCAGATTCCCCACGGAGACTGGAGTAAAAACATACCAGAAAATGTGCATGCTGGGATGGCTGCCTCATAAGAAACAATGCCTTCTCCTTCTTACTTACATTGTGATTGCCATACTTTTAATATATCTCAGCAACCTACATAGACATCTTGCTTCACTTCTGTATGAGGTATCGCATGTTATGAAATATGCTCTGGAGAAGAAAAAAAAAAACACCAAAACAAACCAACAACAAAAATGACTAACAAAACTGAAGTGAATCACTTATTTTCACGGTTCTAATAAGCACAGAAAAAGAAGTATGGAGTGAATACAGATAGCAAAGTAAGGGGAAAAAAGTTATTTGGAATCACATATTAGTCCCTAGACAGAGGAAAGTCCTGCAGAGTTTTGTAGTGCAATGTGTGTTTTGAAATATTTGGGTTGAACAGACCTTACCAATACACTTTTGCTACAGGCATTTGCAGACACACTTTCCCTCTTACTTCTCAACCCCACTCCTGTCAAAACACCTAACACAAATACATTTCCCTCCATTTCAAACACTGAAATGTTTGAGTGTAGGAACTAAATCTCTACACAATTTCTGCACTTGTAAGTCCTCACTTCAGAATCTTAACTTTGCCTGTCTTCTGTGCATGTACTTTTGAAGCTTTGAAATTATTTGTATGTAAATTTATTTGATTGTTTAAAAGCAGAAAATGAAGAAAGAGGATGCCTGAGATATTTTCCCTGTATGTCTATGTAATATGTACCCACACAGCAGACATTTGCTGGTACAACACACATTTCAGGAAATGAGAGAGGAATTAAAAGAATAGTCCACAGTATGGCTCTATCACTGAGAAATATTTTGACCTAAATTAGGAGGTAGGGTGAGGAATAATCAGACTGAATGCAAAGGAACTGTTGCTAAAGCCCATAGTAACGTGTTATGACTACCCATTAAATACATTTTTTGCTCATTTACTACAGACACTCATGAAGAAAAGCTATTGCAAAGTATTTTCACTAGGGTGAAGACAACTTACACAGGCATTTTTTTTTGCCAGCATGTTCACTATGACTTGACAAGTATCAGCTTCATCATTCTAATTGCACTTTAAGAATATCACTATTTTTTTTATTATAGGGATCCTAAGACAATTTTTTGGTCAAAGTTTCTTCATGTCCTTCTGGGGGAATAGTAATGGTGCTTTATTACTACCTTGTATGGAGTACTCCCTTTGTGTGTTTAAAACAGTCTCAGTAAACCAGCAATGGGATCAGCAGGCAGTTTACTGATTACTTGAAAAGTTATTTTATTCAATGCATGTGCATAATGACAGCTACAGTTCACAGTCTACAGAAGCCTATCAAGAAATGTAATGTCAATACTTCCTTGTATTTACATATTCTGGAGAAGGAAGTATAATGGAGGAGGTAGTGTGTTGATCCCCTGCCAAAGTAATTTAGTATTTTCTTGGATTAGCTTTTTCTCTAACAATCATTTATGTTTTCTCCAAACAGTGTTAATTCTAGCTAAATCTAAAAAATATTTTTTATTAATTTATCTAATATTTCAGGCTTTAAAAGGTATCTCCTCCTGGATTTAGCTAATGGAACTAGTTAGCAGCACAACTCCCCTGCCTGTTCATTATCAGCAATAGGACTGAAGTTATCATCTCTTCAGAGCTGCTAGTGGAACTGATTGTGTGAGGGCTCCCTAACCCATTTCACTCAAAATAAGCAAGTTTGCGAAAACCCTTCTAAATAGTATGGACAGGCACATTTGGCATTCTGTGAAATTAAGGTATGATATGGTCCATTTTAATCACTTTTCACCTGCATGCATAGAAAGATTAAAGAAATTGTTAATCGTTCTCACAGTTTTTTAAGTTGAACACCCAGGAAATAAAGTCGTGAATGTTTTTGGAAAATTCAAGAGGTCTAGTGTGAAATTAAGAGCAGAAAAAAGGAGTCTCCATGGGACTAGAGTTTGTTTTAGCTTCTTATATCTGCTTTATAATCACTTAGCATCACAAAGTGACCCAGCAGACAGAGAATAAGAGAGAATGCTTGATCCTAGGAAAAAGAGTGTTGATCTGCTGGAAGATTGTTTACAGAATGAGTACTACATTGGTTTTTAGCATCTTATTTGCCTTTTTCTTGTTATCATCTTTATAATAGCAAATCCAGGAGTGTATTAGTATATCCACACAAAAATGAGGGTTGGGTTTTTTCCCAGTTTTGTATAGCAAAGGGAAAAGTTTTTGCTTAGTTAATGGAAAATATTAGGGAAATATGAATTTTATTTGAGATTTTTTTATTATTGAAGAAAGACCTTTCATTTGAATAATTTCTGTTGATGAAAATGTTATTAATGCCTTTGGAGCTAGGAAGTGGACATGCTGGAGGTGGAGGCAGAAGAGCTGCATGACTACTGCCATAAAGCCTGCGTGGGCTGTCTTTCCAGCACAGTATGAAGTTGTGGATCGACTAAATGCCTGCCAAAACCTGCCAAAATTCAAACACGTTACCATAGCACTAATATCTCTTACTTGAGTTTTGCAGATAATCTCTATGTGACAAATGGTGAAAGGCTTTCTGAATGAAAAAAAAAAATCTATTGACTAGTTGTATTTTCTGCTTCAAGTCTCACTGTTGTCTTAAAAGAGGGTGTGCGAACACTGGTCTTTTATCATCTGGAAGTACTGATTTCCTGATTCTCTTCCTTCCAGTTTCAGAGGCCTAAATGTGGTATGGAAATTGCACAAGTGCATTCTTTGGCAGGTTTTGTCAAAGTTACCAATGGCCTTTGATGTTGCTTTCCATATTGACTTCATAAATTTGGCTTGGGCTTTTCTAGGAGGAAGATGACAGAATATTCCTACAAGTTATTTTTCATTTGAAGAACTGATTTCAAACAGACGAATTCCCTTTTTTGTTGCCTCCAGATTCAGTATGTTGTGAGGTTCCTGGTGGGCTGTCTGGGGAGGAATGATTTGGGGCATACGTGGAAGGTGCAGCCCCAAACTGAATAAGAGGGCTCCTGCCGCAGCAACTTTGCCATTGAGGTGCAGAATCATGGGGTTATCTGGCCTCACCACAGACCAAATAATCTAACCTGCTGTCCCAGAATAGATTCACTTTCTATGTTACCCGTAAGGTAAATTTATCTAAGCGACCTTTTAATGTACCAGTGTTAAAACCACTGTGATCTATCTTGCCAGTCTATTCCAGTACTTTCAGCATTAGAAAGTTTTTCTTAGTATTTAGCAAATCTTGCTGTGATTCATACTAATTTCTTTCCATCCTAGTGGCTACAGACAGATTTATTTCCTTCCATACTGAAGCAACCCCTGTATACTTGTTTCTACTTGTTTACTTTCTTTACATAGAAGAAAGGGGCTGAATGCCCCCACTGTTAAAAGCTGGGAAAGCTGACACCCAAATATCAGGCAAGAAGGAATTGCAAAATAAACGTAGAATCATATAATAGAATCATAGAATGGCTAGAGTTGGAAGAGACTTTAAAGATCATCTAGATCTAACCCCTTGCTTTGGCAGGGACACCTTCCAGTAGAACAGGTTGCTCAGAGCCCCATCCAACCTGGCCTTGAACATCTGCTGAAAGGGGCTAGAAATAAAGGTAGTGCTGATTATATCTGAATTGCAGGTGCATCCTCCAATTTGAAATGAACTATAGTGTTGCGCCTTTGGGAAGGAGTGATTTATACAGCAGAGTCTTCCATCACTGCCATTAATTGTCTAAAGACCCCAGACCCGACGACTGGTAGGAGATTTCTGAACACTGCACAGCTTGTACCAAGCAGCATCTATTTCCACTCCCCTGCCTGGATGGGCATGGAATGTGAGCTATCCTTTTTGGTTTTGAATAAAGTTTCTTGGTGAAGGCTTTGTTACATTGTGAACAGAAAGCACTAAACAAGTACTAACTCCTGCTCTCCAGTAAAACACCTCAAGAATTGCTGCAAAGTTCATCTGGTGAAGCAAGTACCTAGCATCTTCTGCACACCCTCTGAAGAGACAGTGGACATGATGGTTTTGCTGCTTCGTGCTTAATTAATGCATATTTTTGAAAGTTCATAGCATACCTGTACACGGGTGACCTCCCTGTCGGTTCCTGTGACAAACGACATGCTCTTGGAAGGTTCACCTCCAGCTCTAATGAGCCTTTAGCCACAGGAGGGCAGCAGCTCGACGCACCGCGCTGAAACTTTAGCCTCTGATCTAGTACAACATGACAAAACAGCAGAAAAAAACGGTATATCAACAAAAGCCAAAATAAATGGCCTTATTCCCTCCTCTTCTGCAGTGTTGGTTACTGTGATGGGGTGCTCTGAGAGTAGCATAACATCCTTTTTAGACAAGTTGCAGATGTTTTCTTTATATATATTTGTGTGTGTGTGTATTTCTTGAGTTATATATACAGATTTATAGCAACCTCGCAAAATTTGTGTCTTCCCTTTCTTGGTACAAATCATATGTAGCAGGCGCACATGCAATACTGTGGCTACTTCTAGTACTGCTGTTAATTTAATTCAAATGTTCCTGTGGTATTTGATGAAGGGTATATGACAATTTATATCTGTGTTTAAGTTTTTGTTTTCTTACTCTATACTGTGTTACAAATATTATTGGCATAAAGCCATCATTTATTAAAGCAATAAAGTGATTAAAATAAATTCCTTCATAACAAAATGAAAAGATATCATTACCATCTGAATTGTGATTATATTTTAAATAAATTTTAAGAGAAAGCTATGTGAGAAATAGCGTTTTCAGTGAGGATGTAGAGGTGAAAACAAGCTTCCATGAAGCAAGTGTTGGAAATGCAGGCCCATGGCAAAGCCTAGGATGAAAACTGCCTCAGCATGAGCAAACACTGGTTCTGTTTGCCTTGCTTGCAGAAGCAAGGGCTAGGGCATGATGCACTCCCTGACCCTCACTCCAGACCTCCACTTACAGCTCAGGCAAGCTGCCCTCATGCTGCTCCTGCAGCACAGAAACTCTCCCTGTCTTCTACCACCACGGTGGAAATGAGGCCAGACTGCCTGAAAAAAGGACACGATCTGTCTTTATATCTACAAGTCCATGGATCATGGTCACCATGGATCACAGCTTAAGCTCAAATGAACATATAAGGATCAGTGTCATACACAGTGCTGACTGTAGGCAGTAAACCTGAGCTAAACATGTTGCAAGAATTAAAACGTTTTTTGTTTGTTTTTTTGTTTTGTTTTTTTTTCCCCTAGTTTCTTGGAAAAAGTGCCCAAACCCCACATGTATAAACGTAATCATCAGTTGATGAACACCACCGCAAGAAAAATATTACTTTGTGTGCATGTGCCCTTCAGTAAAACCAGTAATTTTTACTTTGCATTTTTAACCTCCAGAATCTCTTCCATTCCTGACTGACATCCAGATGTTCCCGTAGCTCTACTCTAGTCTATGGGGCTTTTTTTTTTTGCTGTGTTGAGTTTTGGATACTATGAGAAGGAGTCCATCTCACAAAGCCTCCCTTCCGCAGGCAGTTGTGCCCAGCTGAGCTCTGCAGTGGGATCCATACCCTGAGCGGGCTCGGAACGAGAAACCAGCCTGCTGGACTTTTTTATTTTGAGACTGTAATTATTCCAGGTAGCCACAAGATGGCGCTACTGTGCTTTGGATGAACCTCGCAGTGAGGCTGGAAGTACCAAAAAAAGTAGCTGAGAGCCTGAGTCGGTGATACACGTCACAGTTGTTGAATATATTCACATTCACATTGCAAAGTTGTCATATATATTTTATATATATGTATTACAAGTTTAGATGGAGTTCAATTGCAATGAATAAAAAGCTTTCATAAAAATATCTGGATGGAGGACAGTAGATTACAATAGATGACTATCAGTATCTAACACATACATCTCCAGGGGGAAGCCTAAAAGCAATATTTAAATATCAAATTCAACCTTTTAGTTTATAAGAAAAGACTGATTTTTAACCAAATCTCATCTAGATTAAAGATCTAGATGAGATTTCTGATCCATTGGATCAGAAATCCATCTCCATCCATGGAGATGTCCATTTTGGACACTGCAATAAAGCAGTATGATTGCTACAATGAGATAACACTTGTTTTTGAGGATCAGAAGGGAAGAGGGAGCCACTTGCTCCTATCATTTACACAGAAGCTCATGAGCCACTCCCCTTTTGCCTTCCGCATGTGCAGCTCTGAGGTAACTGTACTATTCCTGTAGTGCAGCAGAAATTACCTAAGTACAGCTTCAATCCAGTAGAAAACGTTTGTATTTGACAAGAAGAGATTAACCTGGACAAGTGATATGTGGAAAATGTCATGATTGTGCTCTCATACCCAGGAAAGATGTTGAAGCCTGCCAGCTCCTGCACTCCTGTCACAATCTCTTCCTCCAGGCGTCTCTTCAGGCTGGCAGTCAGCACAGTTCAGCAAGTTGTGCCTGTTTTAAGGAGCAGGGCAGGCAGTAAATGTCACAGCCAGTGATGTCACAGTAACTGCGAAGTGGGAGCTCTCAAAGATGGGTGAAATGAGCTTGTATCTTAAGCAAGGAACAGTCACCATCCAGCCCTTCCCAGATTCATCAAGGTGGAGGAATTTTAGCAGGGTGATTTATCCCAATATAGAGAAGTCTGAGAACCTCAGCTACAAAGAAAAGGAATGGAACGGGGACACTTCACTAATACATGTGGTGAGAATTTTCTTTGCATATTTAAGGGAACCGAAGGCAATTAGTGACATAAACTGCAACAATCCAAACAACAGATCACTTTTCTCTGTTGAGTGAGGTAGCTGAGTGCTGAGCTGCTGTGCTGAGGTCATCATGCTATGAAGGGCACACAAATCCCATGTCAGTCACTGCGTAAGAAACAGCAGGAAACTGTAATAAAGAAATGAACAGTAGAATCTGCTTATCATGTGTGTTTCTCATAACTTTTCCTGCAATACTCACTTAAGACTTAACAGTAGGGTTTTTTTCTTTCTACACATACAGATAAAAGGGAGTATCAGTGTCACGATCCGTGACCTATTATATCTCCTTATTGGAGTGTATTAACTTATCAGGATTTGCTGAGAGATCCAAACGTGGATATCGCCTCACACAGAGGATACAGGAACTTATGTCCCGACTTTTTTGAGTGAATAACTCGCTCAGTGCTTACTAAATTTCTAACAACAGCAAGGTTTATTGTGGGGAAAACAAAGCAATTTGGGGTAGGAGGTTCAAAAGGAGTGATTACAACACATTAAACATATATGGGTACACCTTAGTTACACATCTTATTCACGTGAGGGAAGCAGAGGGGAGGGATTTGCCCGAATGGCTGGATTATATTTTCCCCTATAAGTTGGGGTAGCCGGAATTGTCTCACCACGGCAGTGCAGGTAGGATGAGCTGGGTAGCAAAGAGGCTGCGGGCACTCCAAGCGCAGGTCGCCC
>NW_009970723.1:12494608-12511992 GCF_000747805.2 Chaetura pelagica
GAGAGAGAGAGAGAGAGGGGCGTGTCGCGCTGCCTCTCTCATGGGGTTCTTCGGCGCCAGTTTTGCATTTCCGGGCTTTTCAGCCAATCAGACGGGACCTAGTCCTGCCCCTGCTTCCGGCCACGGCTCCTCCCCTGCAGCAGCTGCTCCCCCCCCCATACACACAGAGGGGGTTCAGCGCCGCGTGGAGACACCGTTTTAAGTCAGTTTTGTCGGCTGACTCAAAGGACATTTCATGTTCATGTAAGGAAATACCTGGTCCTTCACAATCAGACATGCCAGTGGACTATGAGCCATACTCTTCCTGGCCACTTGTTAAAATTCAGATGAAGTAAGTAGTGTGACACCACGCCCCTTGACCAACGTCAGTGCATAGACTGGACGTCAACCACAACATTCAAGATGATGTGCAGGGTAATCTACTGCCATGTAAAGTGGGATTCTCCCAGAGCACATTACCATTTGTGGAGTCAAGAGGCAGTATCAGTCTCACTGACATTCAAAAGGCATTTGCATGACCAGCTGCTGTTTTCAGATTATCAAGGAAATCAGTGTCCTTGTTATTCCACCAGAGCCATGGTGTTATGCATGATCCCTATTGATGACAGTGTGGGTCACCATGTGGGTGTGTTGTTGCTCATCTTTCTTTTCTTACTGCCTCAATCAAGTTTGACTTACAGCATGTTGTCAGACTTTGTTATTGTTCAGACCACATTAATTGGCATCAGGAGTCTTTTTGACATCTGCTGGACACTCTGAGAAAGGAACAAGGTTGGAGCTGTCGCAGATGGGTGCAGAATTGGGTCTGGGACAACTGGATGAACCTGCAGGCTCTCAGGGATTAATTTTAATGCTGGTGTAAAGCCAGTGGTTGCAAGTGAGGTAAGGGCAAAGGTACCTTTATCAGCCTCCTGAGTTGTGCTCTAGACACTGCCCAGGCTGAAATCACTGGGCAGCACCATGCCCTTGAACAGGCAAGAGAAACTAGGCAAGGGAGAAAGAAGGACACAGCAGCATGGTGAACTGCCCAGCCTCTCAAGCTCAGGGACCATAAGCTAGCCCCTCCAACCAGCACACCCTTGAGGCATGGCACAATCATCCTGTTACAACAGTGTAAGTTAGGGCAGCCATCCATCAAGATGATAATAGTGGTGATAATTAGGACAGGGAGGTTCTTGGCCCTGAACCAGACACCGTGACTCTCTTCCTGACCCCTCAGAGGAGGACACACCCATCCCTCCATATTGTCCTCCGCTCTCCTTAAATACTATAAATACAGAGGAAATTGGTGACCATGCTCCCGAGCCCTGGCATGGCCATAGCCCAGGAGCAGGAACCCCTCCCCTGCTTGCTCAAGTTCTGCTCCCTGGGTGACTGATTTTGTAAAAGCCCTGAGGAAAGCTGGTAAAGTGTCTCAGGATGCTCCAGTACACTGGAGGCAGCTCTAACTTACCTCAATGAGGGGGAGGTGGCCATCCTACCCCGTGGCCCCAGGGTGCAGTTGCAGCCATTCCCAGGGGCAGGTAATGCTTTCATCCTGTGGGATGCCTCCCCCTGGCCATGATGCAGGCTCTGCCCTGTAACTAGCAAGAAAGCAAGTGATGTTAGGCCACAGTTGAGTCATATGAAACTACCATGGAGCTCTTAACCATCCATGATTTGCTTGATCAAGTTTGGATCAGAAGGACTTTCCTGGCTCTCCAGGATAGAAATGGGGTACAGTGCCCCAGCTGACAAACTTGGGTGTAACACTATGGCAGCTACAGGGTGCTGATGGCAGATCCTCTACATGGACAGAAATTGACAGACAGGGAGAGCATGGCTAGCCAGTTTTTTATAAGACCCCACTTTCCAAGTGCATCTACAGCAATGGCATCTGTGCCTGAAGATCAGCTATGAAGGAACCTTTACCCAGGCAAAGGACCATGTACTTCCACTGGCAAAACAGAGAGGGGACAACTCTGGCAGCTCCCGCAGGAGGGGGGCTTTAGCCCCTCTCAACAAACAGCAGAACAATGTTTTGTTACATCTTTTGAATGTTCATCAGCAGGTGGCCCCCATGAGCCACATAGTGCCTCCTTGCACCCTCGTGTTAACCCCTCCAGTTTATCCTATGCCAGAACTGGTGGGAGTGTCTATTGCCACATAGACACCTGCCTCCTAGCTCTGTTTTTGAGCAGAAACTTCTGCTTACCCCATGTCGTGGCCCTGATTAGAAGCTGTCATGAATCACCAGCACCTGATCACTTCTGTTGTGGACATCAGGGCCCAAACCTTGAAGTTGGAGAAAACCTTATCACTCTCTACAACTACCTGAAAGGAGGTAGTCGAGAGGTGGGAGTTGATTTATTCTCCCATCTAACAAGTGGTAGGATGAGAGGAAACGGCCTCAAGTTGTGCAGTTGTGCCAGGGGAGGTTTAGATTGGATATTAGGAAAAAAAAAATCACCAAAAATGTTATCAAACATGGGAACAGGCTGCCCAGGGAAGAGGTGGAGTCACCATCCCTGCTATTTAAAAGGTGTGCAGGTATGGTGCTCAGGGACATGGTTTAGTGGTGAATGTGGCAGTACCAGTTTAATGATTGCTCTTGATGACCTTAAAGGCCTTTTCCAATCAAAAAAATTCCGTGATTCCTGGCCTCCCTGCACACTATAGAGGGGCAGAGAAGTATGGCTTATGTGGTGGGTTGACCTTGGCTGGATGCTAGATGGCCACTAAACTGCTTTATCACTTCCCTCCTCAGCAGGACAGGGGGGAAGAAAACAAAATTAAAAAGAATTTGTGATTTGAGATAAAGGCAGTTTAATAAAGAAAAAACAAAGGCTACACATAGAAGCAAAGTTAAACTGTGATTTATTTTATCTTCTCCATCAGCAGGTGATGTCCAGCCACTTCCTGGGCAGTTCAGCCTCAGTAAACTGAGCAGTTGCTCCAGAAGACAGACTCCTTCCATCTCCTCCTTTCTCTCAGCTTTTATTGCTGAGCATGATGTCATGCAGTCAGCTTGGGTCAGCTGTTCTGGCTATGTCCTCTTGTCCACCCTCAGCCTAATGGCCTCAGGAAACTTTTGTTTTCAGCCTAGAGTAACAAACTCCAAAATTTAGCTAAAGAATGAGTTTCAAATAGAGTTCATCTCAGTGTGCTAATTTACATATTTAATTATTTATTTTTACTGAAGGCTGCAATCTTTCAAACTGATTACACTTTGAAGTTGCACATTCAGACAAAGCAAATGAGTAAAAGGTCATATAAAACTGCCCTTGTCATTAGTTTTCAATAGTTGCAAAGGTTTGGATGTGTTTTGGCATTCGGAAACTTCGTAAAGAATGTGTCATCTCTGAGTGTGTACCTTGGATGAATAACTTTCAGAACATGTATCTTTGTTTTAGGGGGCAGTTTGAATTTGAGCTACCAATGGGTTTTTACTGCAGTAAAAAAATTTTTATTTTGCTGTATCCACAAAGCTGCACTTGTTTGGAGAATATAACCCTTCAGGATACTCTGCAAAAGGTAAAGCAGCTCCAGTAAAACCTTCCAAGCTATCTCAAAGGGTTGTGGAAGAGTAGCTATATTATCACAGTACATCATCAAAATGAATTAGCTTTTCTGTAACACCAAGTAGTCAATTCTGAGTGCCTTATTTTCAGTCATAGTACCTTGTGCTAAGGTATTCAGGACTACCATTAATATGTTTGCATAACACTGTGTTGCTTTGTGTAGCTATGCCCAGCTGTGGGTCTGTACCAGTGACAGTAACATGGATATCTTCCTCATTCATTTTCTTGCCAAGACACTTTGCAGAGCTGTTTAAGAACACAGTGTACTTTAAGGTTATATATTGCTGGCAAAGAAACCTGAGATCACAAACCCTGTTTCTGGCACATCTTATTTGTCAGCCTACACCAACTCCCATTGGGGGGAGATTCATAGCCTTGGGAGTCTGCAGTAACAGTGGCTTATGAAATGCATTTCATCAGCCTGTACCATAGCTCAGCTCCTGCTTGTATGGATTATTTTGGTCAAAACTAAGATCTTAATAGCAGGTTGATGGCGTATGTGCCAACATGAAATATACTGCCACAGAGATATTCCAGAGACCGCTCTAGAGACACCATTCATGCCTGATGCTGCTGGATCTGAAGCTGGTAAAGAATATGTCTGTGAGGGCAGAGTGTCTTACTTATTCTGTACATAATTCTCTCACCCTGGCCTCAAAGCTGATGCTATTTCCAGACTGTTCTTTTGTATCTCATTTTTTTAAAGACTGAGAAAGAGATGCATCCACAGGACTCTGCCAACTCATGCCTGACCTGTGCTAGTCAGTGCACTGTATCACTTTCCAAATAAGATTTATTTACAAAGAAGCAATTTCTCTGAAGACAGATCAGATACCACAAATTCAGATTCTGAGATGAGTTCAGGTAAGGGTCTTTTGTCAGCTCATCTGTGGAGCTTAGAGGAACCTCAGTGAGCTCACTGCACTCCTGCATCACTTCTCTTAACCTATGACTTTCCTAGTACTAAGTTGACTGCATTTCCCTCCCAATGGGCAGGGCTCACTGATGACTGTGTGATGTGTTATGCACGCAGCTGCTATAGAGTGCAAGTACAGCACCACCAGGACCTTCTGCAAAGAAAGGTAACTGTTCTAAGCTCAACAGGAGAGGCTGAGCTAAGCAGCTCCTCTGCCCTCCAGCACTGTTTCCTAAGGTGGACTTTGTAGGCTACAAGAACTTGAGGACATGGTTTAGGTAAAAGTCAGTAGAGCTATTTTTGCTACATGCAGGTTGAAGATCTTAAAAACTCTCAGTGCTAGAGCAAATTTTCTGCTCTGTACTCTGTTGCAGTGACAGTTGTATAACTTCAATAGTAGTAGGACCTCGTGTTACTAGAAATCCTTTCCTAGGTTATTAACTCTGATATTTTAAGGGCTATTTTCTCAATAATAATTATTCATTGTAGTTATATCTGCTTCACTGTACACTAGCCATTTACCTGTGTGCAAAAAGGAAAAATTGCAGGTGGATAAATTTAGGCTAGTATTTTCCCAGTATATATAATAAAGTAATTACAGTGAAGTTACTACAATTCTTATGTCTCCAAAAAAAATGGAAAGTCTCAAAGTTTTGATACTATATTTGACTGTTGATTTGGCTTCCTATTTTTCTGAAAGACTTCCTCAGTTTCAGCACAGAACTTGCATATGCTTGGCCACATTCCACCCTACCGAAACCCTTCCACTAAGATGTCTGTCAGACCATTCACACTAAAAACTCAGTCAACCCACCTGCAGACAGTCAGTCTGGGGCTACCTGAATCACAAGAAGGGAAAGATTATAAGCTGATTATGAAGTTTTTTAACTTTTGCGGTTTTCCATAAGACATTGAGAACAAACATACACAGCACCACACAGATGAAAATTTATACACACACCCCATGAAGGCCAGCTACTCAGAAAGGCATTTAAAGTGTCTTAGGTGGGAGCAGACCTTCCTGCCCTGTAAAGCAGCTGGGTACCCTGCAGTCAGCAGCGCCCTCTGCTTTGCACCTGCTGGGGTGCTGCTAGAATGAGGACACTTGGAGCACTGAGCCTCAGAGGCACCATTCAGTACAGGTGCAGGCAGTTAGTAATGTTTTAAAGCACCTTCTAGTCCTATATTTTTTCTTTTCCTTTACTTTTTTTTTCCCCACTTGACTCCCAAGTTACTTCCACACAAAAACACAGATATAAAAGACTCTTTCCCCATTCCAAAACCACCTAAAATTGAGGAGTTGATGCATCCTTCTAAGGGAAAGCAGAGAATATAGAGCTCCTAATTTACTTGGCCAGTACTGAAAGCCCTAGCCTAGTAATAGGAGGCTTATAAGATGGGGATAACATTTTAGTAGGGCCTGTTTTGATTGAACAAGGGGTAAGGGCTTTAAACTTACAAGAGGGTAGATTTAGACTCGTTGTAACAAATAATTTTTTTGCAATGAGGGTGATGAAACATTGGAACACGTTGCCCAGTGATTTGGTAGATGCCCCATCCCTGGAAACAGTCAAAGTCATGTTGGGCAGGGCTCTTGTTGAAGATATCCCTGCTCATTTCAGGGAGGTTGGACTAGATGGCTTTTACAGATCCCTTCCAATCCAAACCATTTTATGATTCTGTGATTCTATGATTGTATGATACTATTATATGGACAACAATTCTCTTCTTCAAACATCAAGTTTGGAAACAAGAACAAACCCTGCTTGCTTCTTTGAACAAGGAGACCTAGTCACCTTATTGCTGCATACATTCTTCAGCCTCAGCATCTGTCATGGGCAGAGGTTTATGCCTGTATCTTCAGCTTCTAGAGGTCTACTTTGAGGATAGATTAATTTTTTAACTTTGTGATTAGTGTTTGCTTTTGACAAACATCTCCTGGGACATAGGAGTCCTGCAGTTTGCTCCCAGCTTGGAATCCAACAAACTGTGGGCTTCCACTAGAATTTCTTCCTTCCTGGAACGTTTTCTAATCACTGCAGAGTTAGCTAAGCAGGACAGTGACTCATACACTTTTGTCTTTTCTCTTGTTTGTCCACTTGCTAAAAATTTTGAAAGGTCTCAAGTGTGGTGGATTGGAAAGCAAATTATGAGTTCTGGAAAATTTTCAGAAACAGAACCTGTGTTTTCCAAGGAGCATTCTTATGGGACCTGAAGTATGGATATCAGTATAAACACACTTTGAGATTTAACCCTATTGATATTTTTACAATTATTACACGTATGATCTTTGTGGACAGCACTCTGTGCTGCTGAGATTCAGAGACCAGTGTGAACCCACTGATTTCTGTGCAGTTATTCTATGTTTACATAGTTTGTTATGTATCTTGTTCTGTGCATCTGCCTGCTCACAAAAAAGATATTTTGCTGATAATAATGCAATTGTTCTCTAGCTTACTATTAGAAAAGTGCATATAATAATGCTTACAAAACTTACACTGATCTTTTCTGATGGGTTTTAGTACTGTTCTTCTTTTACTAAACTAATTGTTTCCACCAAGAAGGAATATGAAGTAATTGGATGAAGCATACCATGTAACCAAATAAGAAAAGTTTTGCACATAGTAAAACTAAGGAGGCTGAGTTTGAAGTTTCAAAACACAATGCTAATATTTTTCATGAAAAAGCTGTTTTTTTGGATGTTGCAAAGAATTAATGTCAGTCAGGACTAGACTAGAGACAGATGAAAAGGACAAAGCAGAAGCCAAATAATACTGAAGTACTGAAAAAAGAGCACAATGTCAATTCTGAGTTGGATATTTTCATTATTGTTCAGAATTGGTGATTCTTTTTTTTAAAGATATAATTCATCCCAGGTAATCAAGAAGCAGAGGTTAAAACACACGAAAATTTTGTTCCCACTGTAACTATATTCTAGTGTTTTTGACAGCTGATTTTTTTAAAATCTTGGATTACTTGCATTTTTAAATAAAATATGTTTCTTTGGCTAAATTCAGGAAAGCATCAGTAATGTATTTCAAGTTTTCTGTATTGTCAGATTGTTCCTTGGACCAGCTAGGACCTGATAATATAGTGTGTTTTTCCACTATAAATTCTGTGATCCTTTAGGATGGCAAGAAAATTGGATAAGCTACTGGGTATGATAGATAATACTTTTTGTGCCTAAGGTACCACAGGCCTAAATTGAATTAATAAAATTTTATACTAAAATGATAAATGATATAATATCCCCAGAACAGTTTAGTGCTTCATTTTCATTATTCATTTCTATGTAATTCTTGACCCTATGCAGTTATATTTTTCAAAATGAGCAATATTTTGGAAATCTGGATGAAAATCTGAAAAGAAGGTAAAATGCAGTGAAGAAAGCCAAGAAGGCCCTCTTCTCACCAAGCAAACTCTGTTAGTTCTTGTTTTATCTCCATTTTGGGCCTAGTTGTTGCTAGGCTGGGCTCTTATGTTCTTCAGCACTGGAGAGCAGCTGGTGTTATGAGCAGTAACTTGGCCTCTGTACTTTCAAGATTGCTACCAGCTCAGAGCTTGCTAGGCCCTTTCCTTTCCCATGGGAATCTTTCCACTCCAGGCCCAGTGCTTCAAAACTGAGAGACAAAAATCAATTTAATCATAAAGCAAAACTGAGGCAGGCACACCGAGATGGGGTGTCCTGCTCCTTAGAAGTTTCTGGATTTACACAGTTGATACAGATTGCAACTAGGGCAAAATCTTTTTTGTTTGATTCCACTTCTACAGAGAATAAAGAGAATCATATTAGTAAGGATCACCATAGTGAGACCAGAAATTTTTCATGCACCTGATCTGGCCCAAGAAGTCTCTTACTGCTAACGAGAATACTCTGATAAATGCAGGAAAGCACATAATTACAGTGAGAAGTGTTGCTAGCCCATCCTACAAATGTGTAGCTTTTGGCTTCAGATGTCAGGCTTATTATAGCTGAGATATCAATTGATTATGACCTTGGCTGTCTAGAAAAAATGTAATACTTCAGTAATAAAGCAGTGTAAGAATCTTGTCCTAAAATTCTGTAGCTGGATTGAATTTTGTAATAATGAACTGGGAAAATCACAATACTCTTTTCATTATTATGAAAAATGAAAAATTAATTATTAATCATATATTATGTGATGCAGTATTAAAGGATGGAAGAGAAAATGCTAATTCTCTAATGCACGAAGCTATAGAAAAAATCCAACTCACCAAATTAGACAACAGGTCCCAACCTTTTTGAAGCGCAACATTAAAATACTTCTGATAGCAACTGAAATGTAATTATTTTTAATTAAAAGTTGTTTTATGATGCTGCATGTTAAACTTATCAACACACTCATTACATAGGTTTTGTTGCTGAGGGCTTTGATTTTTTGTTATTGTTGTTTTTGACGGTAGTTATAAGGCAAGGCTGCTGCACAGTGATACCATAACTTCTGCTGCAAGTCTCTTCTTTCACTTTCTTCTTGACGGGTGAACAAACCAAATGCATGGAGTGCAAGATTGTGTATTAATCAAGTTCATAGACGTAATAAATGGGAAATGCTATAAAGAAAATGTATGTATGGAAGTCTATGGAGCTTAGACTGATTTATCATAAATTTAAAAAAAAAAAAAAAAAAGTATTAGTTTGGGGAGAGTGTAGCTGGCTAGGACTAGCAAAATATGCAGAAATGCACACCTTCCTGTGAGAGAGGAACCTGGAAGACATCTCTCCAAAACTACTCCTGACAGAACTGAGTTATGTAAATCTCATAAGCTGGAGAAAAAAAGAAAAAGTAATCTTGAATATTTTTTTTTAAGTGACAACTTCAAAACAGAAGAAACAAATTTATCTCAATATATAGTCCATATTTTGGCTGTCTTTGAAGGCATAACTGTGGAGGCAGGCTGACAGAGACAATCAGGTGAAATAGTTGTAAGAGAATTGGCATCTGGGCATAACAGTTCTGAAGACCATGTCTGAAACTCATGCCAGTAAAGGTCTAATGTGAAATCTTATTTGGGAGGAGGGAGTATAACCTAGTACAACACAAAGAAATATAGCCTGGAAAGGATGAACTCAGTGGAAAAGAAAAGCTGAATTGCTCTAAAAGACTCTTGAGTTAATGGTGATTCTCTTGATTTCCCTGTTGATAACTACCTTTCAATAAGCTTTACTCACAACCTGTATTCACAACCTACATTGCAGTCCTTTTGGCAGCTCATGTGGTCCTTATGGCCTTTCCCGTTTCCTGTTGCATCTTGGAACCTTAGTGTCTTTCTGATAGGTAGAAATATTATATTTTACATTCTTTCAGTGAGCCTGCTGTTGTAGATTTGAGTGCTAATGCACATGTATATTAATTTTATTCTGTGTTTTATGATCCATGTTGCCACAGGAGAACATAAAATTTGCCTGTAGACTGTAGGCAATAGCTCCTCTAGTGTCAATGGGATACAGTTTTTACTATGATCACCTTTTAAGCAGATGATGTTTCTAAAACTCATAGACCACAGGAGCCATAATGATGTTTGGAAGGGAAATTCACCATGCAGGACAGTTCTATTTAACTTTCAGTTTTCTGTTGTGGAAACTGGTCAGTTAAAAACAGTATTCAGCCTTTGCTGTAACCTGGATCTGTAGCTCACATCTGTTCAAAAGTCTTTACATTTGGGAAAGCTCAGGGTCAGTTCAGCTGAGCAGAGTTGCAACAGGCTCAGTGCATATTTTTGTGCTCAGTTCTGAGCTGAAAGACCTGATATACATTTTATGCCCCCTTGTTTTTTAACTTGACAAGGCAACTTTTTCCTTGTAGCTAACAAGTTCTTTTCAGGCCTTTTTGCATGTACATGGTCCAAATGTTCCCAACCTCTTAATGTACTCACATGAGCTAAATCATAGGGACAGGCAGTGAAAAGGCAAGGTGGTCATTAAGCTTCAAAAAGGACTGGATTATTGACATGGCTAATCACACTGTGCTCACTGCAGTAAAGGCTAATAAAAGGTAAAAGGTATAATAGAAATTGTGCATCAGGGTGACATCTTTAATATGGATATTGAGAATAAGGCCTCATGACTTTGTACAGATTACTCCACATCTCACTGTGAAAGGACATTGGATTGGAAATGGTCTTACCTACTATCTCCATTTCTCAGTAACAGGATAAACCAAAGGGCCTCAAGCCTGCCTGTATCAGCAAAAGAAAAAAAGAATGTTTTTACTTCACAGCCAATAGTCTTAGGGGTTGTAACAAAGGCTGGATATCTCTCTCCAGTGGTGCTGCACTATTGCCATGTTATCCTCCTTCCCAAGTAAGTGCCAGTTTGTGCTTATGAGGTCCCAACAGCTGCAGCAACGTGTTTTTGCCCTGGAGAGCTGTACACTCCTTTGGTGGGAGCTGTGCTTTGACAGAGACCAGGTATAAAGTACTAGTGATTGCCTTGGTCTGGGTAAATTAAAGTATCACCCTCAAAACTGGCTGTACACTGACAAAGCATCATTGTGGGTCATAATCTGATTGATGACCATTTTGTTCATTTCAGGGAGCAACTGTTGGCTGCTGACTTAGACCAAAACAGTGTGGTGCCCCACAAAACCACAGAGGTTGTACACAACCTGTGATGTTGAACTCTCTTTTTGGGCTAACTGGCAAGACATTTTTAATTACAGAAGTGCTGGATATCCTAAAGCCCAGAAGAACAACTTCTCCAAGTTGACTGCCAGATAAAATTAGGTGCAATTGGCATTTTTGCAGCAGTTTAAAAGCAGTTCTAAAATTTTATTACTTTATTTAAGACCTTCAGCTAAAAAAGATTTGTCAGTCTGCAGTAGAGCAGCACCTTCTCATAAGAGTTCAGCAATAAGCAGACAGAAAACCCCATTACTTGAATGAAAATGTGAAGTGTCATATAAGATCTACTGTATCAGAAATGGATTAAAAAACAGCCTGTGGCTTTCTAACTAAATCACAAAAAACTATTACTGCCATGAATAGTATTTTTCTCAGATTTTCAAAGGAACCATTCCTACTAAGAATTCTAGATTCCTTCCTTCTTGATGCAGCTCTTCTCCAGACAAGGCAGGAGTGTCTCCAAGGGACAGAGAGGCCCAGGATATGCAAAGAGCTCTTGCTCAGGTTTGGTGCTCAGGATTTGAGCGGGCTGTGCTCTTCTTCTGAGCAATAGGGCCTGCTAAGGGACAGATAAGGGAGGAACAACATAATTTGTCCCCTCTCTGCCCTCAACAAGAAGACTTTAAAGAGTTTATACAGCTTTGAAGTTGGCCTTTCTAATGCAACACTTGGAAGAGGAATTGTCCTTTGAAACGTTTGTATAAGCTCTGAAAATTGTCACTATACTTCCTTACTCACCAGCAGGCCCCAATGTAAACATTTGAGTATCTACATTTTAAAAGCCAAAAATAGTTGACTAAGTCTAACTGCTTCCAAACACACACACAGAACCTTCCAAGTAATGTATCAGTGATTTAAGGGAGACTGCCCACCTTGGCACTGTCACAGATGTGGACTGCATTGTGGATCACCAGCTGAATGGTGAAATGGCACAGGGCAATACACAATCAGAAAAAACTGCAGCCAGATCTGCACTGAGTGCCCCATCACAGTACTAATTAAAGCAGAGACTCAGCCAAAAATGTTCAGAGGTGATGTGGTTACAGCTTTGCTCAGGTGAGTTATAATCAAGCTATAAAAACATCAATGGTGTTTGATTCTGATTTTTATTCTAAACATTTGCTTCCTCTCTATTCCATTATTGAACCATGTCAACACATATTGATGTACATGTAAAAAAGAAAGGTACTGATTCACAGTAAAGGTCAATTGTGCTGAAACAGATCTTTCTGGCGTATGAAAATGGCAGTTAGTGTGACTAGACTTTAACAGATCTTACAAGGTGAACAACACAGAGAGAACGTTAATGTAATCTGCTGACTTTTGTCCATGATAAATGAACAATTGGGTAAAATGATAAAAATCAAGTTAAACTGGTTATCTACTCTCCACCAGAGCTGCCTTTTGGTTCTATGCATAAGTTCTTAAAAGATAATATGGAAAAAGTAATCAAGAAAAAGCAATGTTAAAACAGATGTATTTCCTTTTGTGACAAGGACTGCTCTAAGTGATAAGGGGGGAGTGGAATCTGACTTAAAAAAAAAAAATCCAGCACTGTCCCACTTGTCAATCCTGCCCCTAGCTATGAACACATGGTCTGGCTGGAAGCACAGCCAGAAGGACACATTGTCAGTTAGAAAGCTGTCCTCAGAGGTTTGCTGTTTGTGTCAGGAGCATCACCACCCCATGGACAACAGACAGGACCCTCAGCCAAGGGGACATTCCAGCCTGTGGGAGCCTCAGGACCACGACCAATAGGTGACCATCGTTCAGATCCCAGAAGGCTATAAAATGAGTTCCCTGCTGGAGATCCCTGGGTGTGATTCTCCTTGTAGCAGCAGGTCTGTGATTGGCAGCCTTCCCCTTTGGACTATTTGAGAAAACTTAGGAATTCTTAAGTAAAGTTGTGTAATCTTATGTTCCAGCTGGAGATCTGAACCTGTCTGTCAGATCTGAACCTGTCTGTCAGAGTGCTGAGTCTTCTTTTTTTTTTTTTTTTTTTTTTTTTTAAAGAAATCTTCATTTTTTAGTAGCAGCTGTGTCTGTTTTGTGGGTGCCTCTGCAATAGAGTCCCACAGGAGTATTTCCAGTCTGGTTCTATTTGGTATTTCCATTAGCCACCTGGGTGATGGAAGAGAAAGTATGCTTATGAAATTTGCCCACAGCTCCAAGCCAGGATGGATGGCAAACAGTACATAGGACAAGGTCAGAATTAAAAATTATCTTGATGCGCTGGAGTGGAGGGGTCATAGTGGGGAGACAGAAGGGGAGAGAGAAGAGAGGCAAGGAAAAAGGTCTACATGTAAAGAACATAAAGAAGATTAATCTGGAAATAAGGTCAAGTTGCAACAGGGGAGATTCAGATTGAATATTAGGAAAAATTTATTCACAGAACGAGTGGTGAGGCATTGGAACAGGCTGCCCAGGGAGGTGGTGGAGGCACCATCCCTGGAGGTGTTAAAAAGATGGGTGGACATGGTGCTTCGGGAGATGGTTTAGTGGGTAGGGATTGTAAGGCAGACAGTTGGACTTGATGACCTTGAAGGTCTTTTTCAACCTTGATGATTCTGTGAAATTCTGTGAAATTTTGTTAAATACAAAATGGAGACTAATTGGCTGGCCATTAGGATGGCAGAAAAGAAGAGTCAAAAGTGGGTTAGAATCGGGCTGCAGGTTCTTTCACAGAATTGGCAAGTTACGTACTGGAAGGTATTAATGGGAGAGACAATGTAAAAGTTAAGGAAATCCATTATTGTTGATTGTGTTTTTATCTCAGAAAGATTTCTCCAAGTACAGGTGGAAGGTTATTAGAAATAATTAAGTTACTTTTTTTCAGGATCTCAGCCACCAGTCTTTTATACTTGAAGCATCATTATGGAAAAATACAGATAAAATGCAGGGTTGTCTTTGTGCTCAAGTCATACAGCAGTGATGCTGCTAGCTGTTAAAAATTAGATGGCTTCTATTTCAGAGTCTAGTTTTCAAGAGTTTATGTAACTTGGAAATATAAAGGGAAAGTGACACTGAAGTTACAAAAGAGCCACTTTCCCTTGCATACTTCTCTCTTAATTTCTGAATCTTTCATTCCAGCCACCCCCACACCTGGCAGTGGCAGTACTTAAAGCACTAGTTTCTTGCAGCTGTATCACCTCTTCACTGGTATTTTGTATTTAAAAACAAAACAACAAAAAAAACCCCAACAACAAAAACTCCAGAAAACTTGATTTAACATGCTTTAAAATAAAATTGTAAATATATAAAGCTACCTTTGACATTGGGGAACACTACTTAATTCTCTTCAGTAGTTGCATCAAGGATAATGTGGCTTTAATTTAAATTATTTAATCATTATTATTTAATTATTTATTTGTTATTTTGTTATTTTCCCAGAGAGAGATATTTTCAAATCTTCTTAGTTTCCCATCAGTCTTTGGGTGCTGCTTATCTTGACTTTGTCATTCAGAAACTGTAAGTCGTGTACTTGATAGTGACACTTGTATTCACTGCAGCATTTGAGGAAAACCCGCTAGTAAACTATATAGCTAAATCAATTTTTTTCTCTGTACTCTTAGAAACTTATAAAACAACATTTATTACCTATGTGCCTTCTCTTGTCTGCATTAATGAGCCCTGGAGACAATTATTAAGCCAGGACAGGTAAGGTATTTTTCTTTTCACTGCTTTGAATCTATATACAAAAGAAATTGTATCTTCATCTGTTATCCACTGCACCTATGTACAGAAGTTGAGAGGTCTGTATGCCTAAGTCGTCATGAGTGATATACATTAATACTCTTTATTTATACAGAACTGCAACAACTTATAAATAGCTTGCACTTAAGAGGTTCTCAGCACGACTTGTGGTTGGGGCATGCATGGCTTTGTTCTATATTGATGGTTTTGGAAGACTTACTGATTTACTTAAAAATGGATGTACAAAAGTGGTAGAATTTGAGGTATTACTAGATATTATTTGTCATAATCTGAGAAGAATCAGCATCTGTGGTAAGACAGAACACACCTTGATAATATTTTTCCCAAATTCAAAATACCATCCTAGTCTTCTGTTCAAAACAGCAGAAGGCAGACAAGGCATCTAGGAGGTCAAGACACTTATCCTACTAAAAGGTAGGGAGGCTGGTAAGTCCAAAAGGAAGGACCTTTACAAGAAAACAATCTAGTTAAGGTCTTTGTCTTCAGGCAGAACAGAAAATGTTCACCAGTTAGATTTTCTTCTAGTACAGGAAAGTATTGGCTTCACAGTACTTGCACAGAATTACCACGAGTGGGAAATTTTTCACTTTATTTCATAGCAGTACTTCTTAAAATTTCATTTTCTGGTTTACATGAAGATTTAATTATGGACAAGAGGGCTCACTCTGTACTTCACAAACACAGTGGCCAGATTTTTTTGAAGTCCAAGGCTTCTCTTGCACTGAGGATTCTTGGAAGAAAAGCATGAAAAGTAACTAAGACTAAAAGAAGTATGTGTAGTTCCAGTCCAGCTCCTTCTTTGTATCTATATGTAACAATGAATCATTTTCTATGAAATATCCTTGCATTTTCATCCATATGTTCATAATTTTGAAGGCAGAGCATGACTAACTTTTCTGTCAGTTTCTTGTCCTGTCAGATTCTTTTAGAGACACAAAGATGTGTCCAGGTTCTGTGGGATACCATCATATTCCTGAGCAAAATACAAAAAGTTGTGATTGTGATAACATGAGCAGCAGCAACTGCTGACTCAAGTCTTAGCAAAACAGTCGCTTTTTACTTGCATTCCCCTTCACCTGTTCCCTGATTTTAGTGGCCAGTTACCTTTTTTTTCATTAATAATTCCTGACTTGTGGCTGTCAGAATTATCTATGAGTCTGTTTGCTTGGCTGGTGTCTTTGAATCATGGATCTGGAAAGATGGCTAAGGCATGTTTCTCATTTTTTAAAGCACATTATGTGAAAGACCTCTTCAATTTTAGGTAACCTGCCATCCAAAAGGAATTGAACGACCTCATCTGTCAGTTGTCTGTGTTTTGTCTCACAGAACATTTGCCTCAACTGCAAAAGTAGTAGATGTATTTACAACATCACCACAAGGATGGCTGCACAGCATTTGTTCTGACTTTTCCTGAGAAGGATGGTCTTGAGAAGGATGATGCACTAACTTCCCACTAAATTTAGGAGGTGATAAAGATGAGGAAACCTGGCCCTTCTACACAATTGTGATTATGCTACAGAAAGTGTCCCATACTCTGTGAGTTGGTCTTACAAACGCAAGCAATGGGTCTTGCTTGAGATGAAGCATTGTATTTGTTGTCTGCCAATAATAATTATCCCTCAGTCTATGGTTCTTTTTACTTCCCTGTCAGTGCAGACTGAAATGGAAGCACTTCTCTCCATGAAAAGCAGATATGTTAAGATATTTAGTCTACACGTTCTAGGTTACTAGCAGTTGGTATTTAAAGGGAATGAAGAACATTCTTATTTCTTTACTCTGCTGTATGTTCCTTAGAGGGCCAGGCAGGCACTGACATTGAAATGAATTCTTCTGAAGCAATTTGCTCAATCCTGAACATGAAGTTTTTAGTGACCTAGATAAACTGGCTCCAAATTTTACAATTATGGAAATTTTTGCAAATTCACTGATCTAAATGGTTTTATGTCCTTGTACATGATGTGCGGAGCTGTAATTTTAAACTGTTTAAAATTCACTGTCTTCCCTAGTTTCTAATTAATTTCTTCTACATATACTACAGACAATAGTGGAGCTCCTGGTCTTTGTCCTTTCCTTCTGCACAGACACTGTCTGTCACGATCCGTGACCTATTATATCTCCTTATTGGAGTGTATTAACTTATCAGGATTTGCTGAGAGATCCACACGTGGGTATCGCCTCACACAGAGGAGACAGGGGCTTATGCCCTGACTTTTTTGAGTGAATAACTTGCTCAGTGCTTACTAATATTTCCAATAACAGCAACCAATCCCCAATTAGAATTTACGAAATGCACGGTTTATTGTGGGGAAAACAAAGCAATTTGGGGCAGGAGGTTCAAAAGGAGTGATTAAAACACATTAAACATATATGGGTACACCTTAGTTATTTAAGTGAGGGAAGGAGAGGGGAGGGATATGCCCGAATGGCTGGATTATACTTTCCCCTATAAGCTGGGGTAGCCGGAATTGTCTCACCACATGGTGGCGCAGGTAGGATGAGCTGGGTAGCAAAGAGGCTGCGGGCACTCCAAGCGCAGGTCGCCCCCCGCCCCC
>NW_009970723.1:12512288-12547860 GCF_000747805.2 Chaetura pelagica
TTTTGCATTTCCGGGCTTTTCAGCCAATCAGACGGGACCTAGTCCTGCCCCTGCTTCCGGCCACGGCTCCTCCCCTGCAGCAGCTGCTCCCCCCCCACACACACACACACAGAGGGGGTTCAGCGCCGCGTGGAGACGCCGTTTTAAGTCAGTTTTGTCGGCTGACTCAAAGGACATTTCATGTTCGTGTAAGGAAATACCTGGTCCTTCACACTGTCCATGTAGGTTTAGTCTTTGAACCCACAGGAAGCAGCAGAACCTCTATGCTACAACCTTGCCAAAACCCAGGCAGGAATTCACACAGCACTCAGGAGTTAAGGTTGCTGTCTTAAATATTCAGTGGGCTGAAGTGTCTTTGAGAGTGTACAGAAGAGAAGTTGTGGTACTGTAAAAGTATTGCTACTTCTCTCTGCCAGACTGAGTTTCAACAAGGCTCTCCACTGCAAATAAATCAAAGCTATTCTCCAGTAAAAGTAAGAGATCTCAATACAACTGAAAGGATACTGCTCAGAGTTACTTGTTGTCATATTTGGATCCAGGGAATTGATTGCGTTGTCTAACTAGGATCTGCTGTTTTCTGAGCTATTTGCTAAGTGACAATGGCTGGTAGCTGACAGACCAGTGTATTTCAAACACCTACAGAAAATAAATCTTTACATTTTAAAGCTAGGAAATATTTCACCCAAGATGCTCTCTGAATTATCCAACATATACCAAAAAAAAACAAAAAAAACAAAAAACATAAGAAAACTAAGAAAAATACCATTTGGGGAAACAGCCTTTAAAAACTAAACAATAAAATATATAAACAAAAATATTTAAGAACCTTGTCAATCTCGATTGAGTTTGGTTTTTCTTATGTTTGAGGAAAATGGAAGCTAAGCAATTGCAACAATATTAAGTGACTTTTTTGATTCCCTTCTGCTTTGGTCTACAACTACCTAGGAAAATACAAAAAGAACTAATGGAAGAGACTGCCTGAAGCATCTTCAGCTTCTTTGTGTAGGCAACACAGACCATCTCAATAGAACTATTTCAACTAAGTTATCTACATTATCTACAAACTCATCCCTGAACCTGGACGAATATCTAACCATCTCAGAATGCCAACATTCGGACTCCTATCCCACTACCAGTACCTAGACACATGGTTCAAAAGCTGCCTTAAATGTCTGATGATTCACCACTTTTTCCTCCTTTCTGCTAAACAAGTGGCGAGATTCCTTGTTTCTCTCCTGCCTGGCTTTCCAATAGTGTTGTGGTTTGGGCCCAACACAACAACAAAGGAACAGCCCCATGGCCACTCACTCAACTCCCCACACACACACACACACTCTGGGGTGAGAAGGACAAAGCTCATGGGTCGAGACAAAGGACAAAGAGGGTTCTTCACTGATTAAGGTCCTGGGCAAAACAGACTCAGGTTGGGGAAAAAATAATATTTTCATTTCACACTAATCAAACACACATGGGACACAGACAACACAAAGAGCAGTGTTGCATATGTTACCCCACCCCTCCCTTCTTCCCAGGCCCAAATCACTTTGTTCCCCATTTCTCTCCCTCCTTGCCCCAGTGGCACAGGAGGACAGGGGATGGGGTTTAGAGTCAGTGCTTCTTGCTGCACCATCCTCCTCAGGAAGAAGGATTCCTTACAGTCCTTCCCTGTTTCCCCACAGGATCCCTCCCATGGGAGACAGTCCTCCACAAGCTCTCCTTCATGAGTCCTTCCCACGAGGTCCGGAGCTGCTCCAGTGTGGCTTTCCTACAGAGTCATAGCCAACTCTCCTGGCACCAGGATCTTCCACAGCTGCGTAATCAGAGTCCTCTGGCAGCAAATCCTCTGGCCACAAAATCCAGCTCCACTGGCCAAGCTCACCTGTCCTGGCACCTTCAGGGAATGTTCCACAATGTTCCCCCATGAGTGCAGGGGGACAGCTGCCATCTCACCATGGATTGCAGGGAAACTTCTGCTTGGGCACCTTCTTCCACTTCTTCCTCACCAACCACCAGCTCAGCTCTTCTCCTTTAAGTGCTTCTCTGCTCAGGTCTCGTTTCAGTTCTTTCATGTGATAATCACAGAGGTGCATTTTATTGTCCCTCTAATGGCTCCTTGGCTGGTTTTGGAGCAGGGGGAGCTTCTCAGCTTCTTATGGAGCCACCCTGGGGCCCTTCACCCCTGCTACTAAAAATACAACCAAACCAAACCAGAACAGCAAGTCAGGTCTTCATATTCATTTTCTACCAAACCCTACACAACCCTTTGGACACTGTTTCTTTTTTCTGTAAAACCATTGTTTTTATCAGTCTTTGTCAGGCCTCCAATTTTTTATGTGCCTCCATCAGTATTCCTGAAACAGTGTAGTACTCTATGGAATGCAGAAGTTTCACACAAACCATAGAATCATTTTGGTTGGAGAAGACCCTTAAGTCCACCCATAAACTATGTCCTTAATTGCCACATCTACACAGCTTTTACATGCCTCCAGGCATGGTGAATCAACCACCTCCCTAAGCAGCCTGCTCTGAAGCTTGATTACCCTTTCAGTGAATAAATTTTTCCAAATATCCAATATAAATTTCCCCTGGAGCAACGAGGCCATTTCCTCTCATTGCTTGTTATGTGGGAGAAGAGACAGACACCCACTTCACTACAACAATAAAAAGCTGGTTGTACCAACTTTATGTTGCCCTGAAAAACATAGAAGTGGGGAAAAAAACAAGAATTTATCATGCTGTCATCTTAGAAACTGCAAGAGAAGAACAAGACAAGTGGCAGAAATATAATTTCTCACTAAGAATCACCATAAGAAAATAATTATATTGGCTGGAGACCTTGTTAACATTCTTTTTTTGGTGAAAAATAGTTTGCCTGGTATACACCTAGATAAATGTGAAAAGACATGCCGTAAAAAGACCTGAAAATTACAGTTTTAGAAAATAGAAATAATGGGATTGCAATGTAGGCAGTGGGGAAAAACTCTTTTACTTAAATATAGTAGAATTTAATTCACTTAGTGTGTCTGACTGGCACTGGTAGCTCTCTGTTTAACTCACAGCTAGTAGTAGACTGGTCAGGTAAAAGGCCACGGGAAACCCAAGAAATATGAAGCTGAAAAGTTCTTCACATCTTTAGAGAGAGTTGGCTTTGTTTCATCCAGTTGTATTAGGATTCTCTAGCTATCAGAAGACAAATTAAATTCTAGATTGTCAAATCTCAGCAACCTTAAATTTTATGAGGAACTAGAGTCCCTATTCACACTATGCAGATTTTTGGCTCTCACGGTCTCTCACCTTCCCACCTGCATAGAATTGTACCTTTTTTATTAACACTCAAAGCAGAATGGTATTCAGAGAACCATTACTCAAGAAATCATTTGCACCAAGAGAGGTTATTTCTGACTATCAAATCCTGCACCCCGAGGGAAAGTGGGAATCATGCATATTTAACTTACAGATCAAATGAGCTTTTTTTTGTGATGAGTTGTTGAAAGTTAGAATAAAAACGGATTTGAAGATCACTTATCTTCTAAAGCCAACTTTTAAGTCCTGAAATGTGTCAACTGATCTCATAGGTGTATCAACTATTTCACAGGGAAACATGTTATCATGATTTTTAAACTTTTTCACTATCTGAGTCACAAAATAATAGGTAGCAAGTAATAAAGTCTGAATAAATTTGAAAGCCTACAGATAGATTTCCCAGCTGCAAACAAGACATGGAGCCCATAAAAGCTATATAATGTCACATTTACTCAGACATTCCTTTTATTTGTTCTCTGATAGCATTTCATTTAAGAGGGGGGGAACAAGGAAAATCTGTACACTGGGATTATATTGCTACTTGAGCCTGGAGTAGATATTTAAATAGCATTGATAGAAAAAAAGGGCATCCTAGCCCTGTACAATACTTCCCCTCTGTTCTATTTATATATTGGAGTCTTGGCTTCGTATGCCAATGATATGACAGATGTAACACCGATGTTGTGAGAGGGATTAGGAAAGCAGTCTGGAAGGCTTCCAGCAGAATCAGATAATCAGCAACCAGCACTTCACATGTGAGTTTTTAAAGCCCAATTCAGCAGACAGCATACATAGGGAGACACAAAGACAAACAATGCAGAGGGTTTTTCTATGTTGTCTACACAATGCATGGAGTCATACTGAAAAATGCATCAGAGAACTTGTGAGTGGCTGAAACCACTTTGTGCATGTGTGTTAATTTAAGACATGCATAAGCAGAGACTTTGTCCTGCCTTTTTGTCTCCTCAGTATGCAGATGTTTGCAGCAAGACCCTGACAGGTAGCCTACCTGTGAGAAAAATATCAGTCACAAGACTCGTTTTGTAAGCTCAACACTAGTACAACATCAAGGTCTCCAGTTTTCTTACTGACATCTCAGTCACTCCAGTTCTTGGTTGCTATGCTTGCAATTTTCCCTTACACTACAGGTGATGTGCTTATCAGCTGTGCCTCTTCACTCCAGCAGCATTTGTGAAATCTTGCTCACATAGGATGTCAGACACAAAACCCAACTACTTTTCAATCATCTCGTTGCTGTGTTGCTGGCACTGGGCCTGTTGTCTAACTGAAACAGCCTTCACAGAGTACTACACTGACCATGTGGTAGAACCTACTGGAGGAATAAATATTCTGCCAGCCTTTATTTTGGGTTGCATCTGCCATTCATCCAGCTCCTCTGCCAGAGGCACATCTCTCTTCTGGGGCACTGGAGAAGTGTGATGCTATCAGGCATTGGCTGTTCTATGGATACATTGCATTTATGTGCAGTCTTGTCTTGTGGTTTTCACTTTTGCAGCATGCAAGTTGTCCCAGAATTGTAAAAAATTATTAACCAAGGTAATAAAAAATAGCACTTCAGTTTCCAAAATGACTACCCTTGGATACCTCCACTCAGCACAGAACTGAAGCAGGAAAGGGCCAATATGTCAGTATTTAATAGGTTGCTTACCAAACTGCATGGTGAAATTTTGCATCTTTCTGTGTACTCAGAGTTGTGTAGGTTTTGACTCATTAAAAAGGAAATTGCAGAGCCACTGAATAACTCAAATTGTTCTCCTCTGTGTCCAACATTTAAGGAATTGACTCAAGACTGAGCTACAGCATGTTGAGTTGGCAGGGTTCACACCAAGCCAGAGTACATGCATTTGCATGAGAAGGCTTAGTACCCTGAGACAGCCAAGCAGAGTCCGACATCACTCATACCTCAGTCTTTGCTGCCACGCAGGCTTCTGGCACACTTTACCTCCTACCACAGCAGGCAGTAGCTGGTCTGTCACACAGACAGATGAAAGCTGACTACTTACTTTGAGACATGGAGTGCAGCTGATGTGATGGCACTAAGTGCTCTGGTGTTGTATGTAGATACATCATAGCTTGTTAACAGTAAGTTGCCAAGCTCAAGCTTAGAACTGGCTATGCCTTTGCCTGATGTCTCCAATTCAGAGGTTATTCTTGCATCTGATTCTGTCAGCTAGATGGTTTCCTCAATTTTCCTCAAATGACTATGAGCCAGCAATGTGTCCTGGTAGCCAAGAAGGCCAATGGCATCCTGGGGTGCATTAGAAAGGGTGTGATTAGTAGGTCAAGGGAGGTTCTCCTTCCCCTCTATTCTAAATCTGGAATATTGTGTCCAGTTCTGGGCCCCACAGTTCAAGAAGGACAGGGAACTGCTTGAAAGAGTCCAGTGCAGAGCCACAAAGATGATTAAGGGAGTGGAACATCTCCCTTATGAGGAAAGGCTGAGGGAGCTGGGTCTCTTTAGCTTGGAGGAGACTGAGGGGCAACCTCATCAATGTTTACAAATATGTAAAGGGTGAGTGTCAGGAGGACGAAGCCAGGCTTTTCTCAGTGATGTCCAGTGATAGGACAGTGGGTAGTGTGTGCAAGTTGGAGCATAGGAAGTTACATGTAAATATCAGAAAAAACTTCTTTCCTGTGAGAGTGACAGAGCCCTGGGACAGGCTGCCCAGAGAGGTTGTGGAGTCTCCTTCACTGGAGACATTCAAAACCCACCTGGACAAGTTCCTGTCTGATGTGCTCTAGCTGACCCTGCCTGGCAGGGGAGTTGGGCTAGATGGTCCCTTCCAACCCCTAAGATTCTGTGATTCTGTGATTTTCTAGACTAATTAATGATTTCTTAAATTCAAATTTCCATTAAAACCTTACCTTTGACTGCAATTTTTCAAACAGATGTCGAGGTGGCAGTCAAAATGTAGTAGATGTTTTTACAGATCAAGACTTATTTGTGAAGTGTCCATTTAAGACAGGCTCCAATACCATCTTGACTAGCTAGAGATAAAACATTTTGCCAAATTAATTTCATTACTATGAATTATATCACTCTATTAAGATGCAATTAATCCATGAGGCAATGCTCAAAAATTATTGATTCTATGTTAATTATACAAAAGCTCTTTAACAAAGAGCCCTATGAACTCATCATCTCCCTTTTCATTAAAGCTGTAGAACTAAGTTATATCACAGTAATATTATTTATAATTCTCTACAAAGTGGCTAAGACATCGTAAATCCAAGTATCTTATAAAATCAAATGCCAAAGAGGGTCTATGTTATTTAATTAGGATGGAGACACCATCATTAAGCTCTTTCAGCCTAATGGTATGTTTGGGAGAATCAGTGTAATTTCTGTTTCTCTTGTTTTAACATAAAGCCCCAGAATCTGATCAGAAGAATGGAAAGTGTTTCGCATAAAGAGAGACTAATAGAACTTTGATCATTTAGGTCAGTAAATAGAAGCCTGCACTGGAATATCATCACTACTTCTACGAGGGAAGTGGAGACCAGGGAAAGAAAATAATTTTATCTAATGGACAATGTTGGCAGTAAAACAAATGGGTGTAGATAGGCCATTATTCCAGTTAAGATGGAAATTAGAAGAAAATTCCTAAAGTCAAAGGGGTTTGAAATAACTTTCCAATCACTACAATAACTGAAAAAGCCTTACTATTAAGACAGAGCTTAAAAGGTTTGTGGAGAAAACTATCTGATGCTGCTGCAAGTGATAGAGGAAAAGTAGACTTGTGACCTTGGGGATGTTTTTTCAGTCCCACGCATTAGGTTATCTTATTAAAAACTGATCAAATACGCTAAAGAGACTAGGTGATGAATAGAGGGCAGGCAGCACTCTGAATCAGCTCCAAAAGAGGAGGAACATGCCATGGTCCCTGTTTTAAAATAGAGTGAGAGAGAGAAAGAGAAAGAGGGACAGAGGGAGAGATAGACATGAAAGACCAGGACAAAGAAAGAAACCCTCTCTCCAGAACACCATGCAGACCAAGGGCAATTATTGTGCTAAAAGGTATTTCTATTTACTATGGGATCCATAATATGTGAAATGATAACTTGGTGTTGGAGCAAATCCCTTGCTATGGGATGTCTAAGGGATGGATCACAGGCAGGGAAGAGAAATTAACAAGATAGATCAGGGACAACCAGGCACGGGAAAATGAAGGAGAGGTATAAGAGGGGCCAGTGGCATGTAAAGCACTGGCTGTTGAGCACACTTGTCTCACTGAACCTGTGCATGATCATTGCTGTTGACCCTATATTCTTGTTAAATGCTGTCTGACTATCTTCTGTGTGTGTGTGCTTATTCCTTCCTTATATATTTCATCCATGAACAAATTAACAAGGCATGTTTAAATATCAGAGACAAATTTTAAAATGTCAGGTTTTTTCAGCTTAATAATCAGTTTACTCCCATTGCATGAGAAGGCAGTAACACTAACCTGTGACACTGCTTCATTCAGTGTATTGAGTACTCTAACTGCATTAACTTTCATATATAATTAGATTTTTTTAACAATATGATCTTGTATTTTACTTACAGGTGATTCTTAGAATATTTTAGTTCTTGCACCGTCCAGCTACTTTAAAGAGTGCTCTCATTACATACTACTAGGGAGAATATTTTGCTCATAAAATGTCATTATTTGCCTATTAATGTGATCTATTGGTGCAATTCCTTCTTCTTTGCATAGTGTTTAGAAATATTTTCAGAAGAGCCACATACTGAAAAAGATGAATGGGTGAAGATTCTGAAGGACACTGAAAATAAAAAGGCCCAAGTTTGTTCTGAAAAGACCAAGTCTGATGTGTAAACTTCAACGTAAACTTCAGCGTTCTTTATCTTAGGCAGAAGACTGACTGATTACCATGCAAAGTATTCATACATGCAAGCCATACAGATGGGCAAAACATAATTAGTCCAGCTAGAACATGTATTGAGGTTATACCATCTAATCTATAGGGACGTTCCCTGTGTGTGTTCACATCACATGTAACAGGGTAACTACATCACACATGCAACAGGTTAAGAGTCTGAAAAGAAATAAACCCATAGAAGCAGTCTGCCTTGCAGTAGCCTGCAGTATTCACAAATGGTTTACTGCTGTGATGTGTTGCTGATACTAAAAACTGGCATGTAGAGAGCACCTCTAGATTATGTAGTCCCTCAACTGCTAGTAGATGGTCATCAGAAGAAGCAAGATCATGCAGAAGCAGCATTGCATGTTGCCCAGTTTAGGTACTCTCTGACAGGCATCAGCATTAGCCCAGATTGCAACCAGGACACTGGATGATCTGCTCAGTGTGTCTCTATGCTGCTCACCAGCAGACTCCAGGAGAGTCTGGGTTATAGTCCAGATAATTTTGATGATGTGGATATGACAATCACATAGTCCACAAAAATGGCCTCTTCACTAAAATAGAAAAGAAAAAATACCTATTGATTGCTGGAAGATTTTGTTGAATAAATTGTATTCTTCCAATTTTAAGGCAATTTAGTAGCTACTTAACTTTCTAAAAAAGAGAATGTCACTGACCTTTCCCTTTCAATAGATGAGCCCCTTGTCTTGACCATGTCTGAGCTTCATAAAATCTAGCTGCTCTAGGAACCTCATTATTATACTACATTTCAGTATTAGTGGACTCACACATTAACTAAAAAATGTGACTTCTCCAGTCATAAGATCTGTAAGAACAGTATCTACATCTTGGGAATGGAAAGAATATAGAGAGTAGTTTAATCACACACCCCCAAAGGATCAATTTGATTTGTTTTGTTTTTCAAAAGTCTGTAGTTATTCTGCATTTTAACTCTTCAAACTAATGTGGATTATGACAAGTTAATTTTATGTTGGCATGTTCAATAGGATGCATTTTTTAATATATGTTCATTAAGGATACCAACACACTGACAAATTTTCTTCTTATAAATGTAGATAAGATAACTTTGATCCTAAATAGCAAACTTATCTCTTCTAAAACTGTAGGAAGTCTGCACTTAAAACAGACTTTGGCTCTGCACAGACAAGATGAGGAAGTAGCAGGGGGATAGGTTTGTCTGTATTGCAGACTTTTTCCATTTACTGATTTGCATGAATATCATTTAGTGTTCTGAATATCATTAAAAAGAAAAGCCTGCGATAGCAATCAGATGTTATTCTTCCCACTCCCCTCATGCACTCTTGCTGAACAACAGAAGGTCAGAAAAATCTAAAGGTGATATATCATAATGCTGAAGAATTATCCTTAGAACTGTAGGTTAAGACTGGGAGAAAAATAATGTAATATTTTTAAAGGGTGGTTTTTGAGGTATTCTTTTGGTGCCAGAAGAGTTGATCTAGAAGCTTCTCATTGAAAAGTACCAAAATTTTGTTTTAGCACATAACCTTGCAACGAGGGTAGGTGCCAAGAAGAGTGGGCCAGTCTCTTCAGTGGCACCCTGCGATAGGACAAGGGGCAATGGACAAAAGCTGTAACACAGGAAGTTCCACCTCAACGTGAGGAAAAGCTTCTTTACTGTGAGGGTTACCAAGCACTGGGACAGGCTGCCCAGAGAGGTTGTGGAGTCTTCTCTGAAGACTTTCAAGACCCATCTGGATGTGTTTCTGTGTGACCTGCTGTATATGATCCTGCTCTAGCAGGGGGTTGGACTCAATGATCTCCAGATGTCCCTTCTAACCCCTACCATTATATGATTCTATGATTCTATATTTCTTAAGAAACAATCCATTTCATTCATTCCTCATTCTCAAAGGAATGAGTTTCCTTCTCCCAGCAAATGCAGCATGCACTATTCTGTTGTCCTCCTGTTTCTCCTCCTTATACTGCTCCCCTTATTTTCCCTGAGTGCATTTCTGAAGTCCATATTATTTACAAAATCCTTATTTATTCAGTTAACAACAGGTACTGCCTAGGATTGTTGATAATTCTTGTAGTGTTTACTGTCTGATTTCCTGCACCATTGCACATGAGAAGCAGCACTTTTAAAGTCAATGAGCCAGCACAGATGATGTGATCTATTTCACATTAAAGTCTTTAAAATACAGTCCCATAGGAAATGTTGCAAGTAAAATTATTTTTTGTTTGTGTTTTGATTGCTCTCTAATTACATGTCCAATGCTGAAAATGCACAACTTTACAGAGATTAATTTACCTGTATTTACTGCAACCAAAGTTTTCAGAGGTAGTCTGCAATTTGCCTATATAATGCTTCAAATTGTAGGATCTGGATCTTGTTAACTTGTTTGTTGAGAAATATATCCTGCCATGAGATAATTGGATATATTTCTAAATAACTGAATTAAGAAAATAATATTTTCTAGGTAATATTGTTCAGTTTTTAGATCCCCAAACTGGATTAAGGAAGAGACAGAGGAGCCTATTCAGTGCCTTCCATCTATCACTGATTTGTACCTGCCGTGAGCAGGCACAGGAGCATGCAGGCAGATGCCTGGAAGGGGCTCTCTAAAAAAACAGGAATCTGCTGGCATTTGGCAATGGACTCAACTTTGAAATGATTGAAAATCCTACTGCCAAGATGCCTCTGCCGATCTTTCTCACTGCAGAGCAGGGGAAGAATGAGAAGCCTTTCTGCATTTCCTGGAGAACAGCTGTTGAATGGAAAATGCAAAACAGGTATTCAGTGTTGTACAAATATGCAGTAGGAAAACCCTGGTGATGCTAGATCTAGTGAAAATTTAGTTGAGCTGAGAAAAATACTGTAAAAGCTACTTGATGTTGTTCAGATTATTTTCCAAAATAAAATTGCCAAGCAGAATGCCTTCTTTGTTAACAAACACAGTCTTGCTGCTTGTAGAAGAATATCCACAAGGAGTTTACTCTGGGTGGGAAGCACCTCACTTACTGAGCTGATCCTTGACACCCTGTTTCTCTATTAGGAAATATTGTGCTTGGCACTTCTATGGAACTGGGAAAGTATATATTTTATCAAATACTGAAAAATCCTCAACTTAGAATGAAATCTCAGATTCTTTCCTTTGCATCTAAGAACTCCATATGATTTCCTGCCAAATAAGATGTTTCAAGTCAGGAAATTTGAAACAACTATAATAATTATGTATACCACCAGACTCTGCCTGACAAATGAGTACAACTGCAGTGACCTCCTCAGAGTTTCTCCCGGAAAATATCTTTCTCACCACCAGTGCCATTAATCAAAGATGTGACGCACATTTCTCTGTATAAAACTGGAAATGAGTCAGACTCTATAGATATATGTCACTCCTTGCAGATGCTCAGGCAACATTGAGTCGTGACTTGAGTAACCAACTGCTTCAAAGCTGCATGTTATTTGAAGTATTCTTTCATAGGGAAAAAAAAATCAGCAGGAAGCTTGTTCCTAGTTTAGTTCTGTTGCATAACAAGATGTGTCAGGTGCCACATATTGCTGCACACAGATCCTGCAGGCATGAAAATATGAATATGTGATTTTTCTCTTCTTTCTCCTACTATTTGCAGCTGAGAGAATCATGTAAATTTGAGAGGTCTCTGACCATAAGAATGCCAAGATTTGTTAAAAAGACCTTGATTTTTATTGTGTTAAGTTTTACTTCTTATTTTTCATCATGTTCAATATGTTGTGAATATATCAGTAAAGATGTTGAACAACTGGCCATTACAATTACAGGATGTAAAGACATTCATTCCCTGGTCAGAAATTGTAATGCAAAAGGGGTTATTAAAAGCTAAGATGTGATGCTCAGAAGTTGTCTTTAACCATCTTACAGTTAAGTTTCCAATCCAAGCTGGGCATTCAGGATCTCTCCATAATCAAAAGTGAGACATCCTACAGAAATTCTCTGATGAGCCAGTCACTAATTCCACATATTATAAAATTAAATTAAATCCCTTGGATTTTCCTCTCTCTTCCAATTAGCTTTATCTAATGTAGACTAGACACTTCATATTTGGGTTGCTAAAATCAGTTGTCATGAATTCTATCTTAGAAATTGTGGAATACGCAGCCAATGATTCACTTTAAAAATCTGCTTGCCTCAGTCCAGTTACTCTTGGCAAGATGTTCCTCGTTAGGTATTCAGTCCTATTCCTTTAGCGTAAAACAGTCTTAGAGTGCTTTAATATAAAACAGTCTTAGAGTGATAGCAAGACCACAGGCTTAAAAAGCCTGCTGGCAGAAGACTGTTCTGTGTGCTCAGTGGGAGATATTTCCCAGTTTAGAGTAGCACTGCATTAAACACCAAATATTGATTTCTGTTCTGGGGAAGATAAAAAAATAACAAACAAAAACACACACACACACACACAAACACCCCCCCCCCCCCCCCAAAAAAAAAAAAAAAAGACACCACAAAACCAACCAACCAACCAACCAAAAAAACCCAAACAAAAAAAAAGCACAAAAAAACCCAAAACTATTCTCTTCATATGTTTCAATGAGGTATCTGTTGGCAAAGATAGTAAGTGTCTAATGTATCATTACTTTAGACTGACAGGAAGCACAAGTCAGCGGGGCTCACTGAAGTTATGTGATGTTCAGGTCTTCCTGCCAACACGGTGACGGAAATTATTGCTCCCTTCACCTACAGGAAAGCTGGGGATGGACTTTCTACAAGAATGTGTAGTGATAGGACAAGGGGAAATGGTTTTAAGCTGAAAGAGGGTAGCTTTAGATTGGATATCAGGAAGAAATTCTTTCCTGTGGGGGTGGTAAGACTCTGGAACAGTTTGCCCAGGGAAGCTGTGGATGTCCCCTCCCTGGAAGTGTTCAAGGCCAGGTCAGTTGGTGCTTTCAGCAACCTGGTCTAGTGGGAGGTGTTCCTGCCCAATGCAAAGGGGCTGGAACTAGATAACCTTTAAGGTCGCTTCCAACCCAAACTATTCAATGATTCCATTGTTCAAAGAAAAATCACTTTTATTAGACAAGCTAATGAGTATAGTGCATATAAAATGCTCCACAGAGCTCCAGTACAGAAAGACAAACCTGTATAAGGAGGATATGCTAGAAAATATTGTTAGTTTAATCAGTTCAAGGCTGCCTAGGCTATCCTAAATTCTTGACTAAGAAACAACATAAATATAAAATGAATGAATTCATTTAGGCTGAAAATTATGGAAAGCTAATTAACCATGTATATTTTTAATCAAGACTTTCTATAGAAGTTGGGAGTCAACAATGTGATCTGTTTTAAATTGGAGCCAGATAGCTTTATAGAAAAGAAGCTATGAGGCAGCTCTTTGAAGTAGCAGGCAGTGTGATCTAATGACCCTGTTAATCCATGTTCCTGCAAACTATCTTGAAAAAGTCAGACTTTTCCTTACTTCCACATATCATGAAATATTCCATGTTTCAAAAAGATCAATACAGAAAAACTGTTTTGTTCTGTGCAGTGAAGTCTTTTCTTTTGAGGCATAAAATTCCAGACTTGAGAAGCAAACTGAGCATACCATTAATCTAACTCTTCGTTTTAACAATTGCATCTAAAAGTCAGGCTGCTTTCACAGTCCTCAGTTTTACCTATTTACTTTGTTTTATTTTTTAACTTTTGATACAAAAACTATTATTTAGTTTGTTTGGGGTTTTCTTTATATTATTTCCAAGAGGTATCAAGATTTTGCTTCTTTTCTCAAACAAAACCAACAGGAGTTTAGAGATTCTCTTATCTTTCAGGAACACAAGCACAAACCTACTTCCACACATGCCCATATTTCTTGTACTTATGTCTTGGTTTCCTCTGTTCAAAAGGATTCTAGATTTATGTAAGTATTATCCCTTAACATTAACTGCAATTACATTCATAAAATATTGGAACAATCTAACTCATGGTTAAATCAAAAAAGATATGTAGAGTCAATATTTTAAAGCATATCATAGTTCAGTTCAGTGCTGTTGCTAAAGCACCAAAGCCACAGCAAATGTGATTTCAGGTAAACATCTAAAAGGACATGCAATTCCTTCCTTTCTATCAGAAAAATCTCATGATATTAATATTATATATATATATATTTTTTTTTTTTTATTTTTTTTTTCCCTCAGGATAAAAGAGCTGTTTTGAAAGAGACAGGTTACAAAAAATTTACCAAAGTTATTTGTAGTTCATTTCCCACAAGTCCTCATGCAGGGAATACACGTGTACCCAGGGAGTGTGCAGCCCTGCTCACGGGCACCACCGCGGGGGCTTGCGGGTTCCACTGGCCTCGGAGGCAGCGTAGCCCTTAGTCCTCCCTCCCCGGCCCCACTCAACCTTTCCTCACCAATCCCCATACCCTGGGCACCGACCTCCTTCTCCTGACACCCACCGCACACCCAGCCAGCCCTTTCCAGCCTTCCCACAATGTCTTGCCTGCTCCCCTCTCCTTGTGTGGCCACTTAATTTTTGTCTCTTTCTGTCTTATGACGACTGCGTGTCCTGTACAATCAACCCCAGCTTCCTTATTCCAGCGCATTTTTTATATAGACCCTCACAAAACCGTTTTCTTATAATTTTCATTAATCTAGAACAACTTTTTTGTTGTAAGTTATTTCACGGATTTCCACATTACAGCTCTAATCTACTTGCTTAATACTCTCTACATTAAAGCAATCCTTAAGAACTGTAAAAATATAATAACCTGTAATTAAACAGTAATTATCAGTAGTAATACCTTACTGTAAGGTGGATACTAGATTAAATCGATTAGCTGACTGTAGAACAGAAAGCACACAAGAAGGGCTTTTAAAATTATAGAGACATTTGTTTTGCTACTCTCCTGCAATGTATATGCCTTTAAAGAAATCTAAATCTAAATTATCAATCTAGGTTTAAACTTATGACAAATAATGTAATAAAATTGCAACTCTCCAGCCAGTATAGATTTCTCCATTATACATAAGGCCTTGAATTTTTCATGGTTTTGGCACTAATTGAAATCCTAATTTCATTTGAAAATCTTTTAAAACATTTTATAGTAAAAATAACAATTTCTGTTAACGAACCTTGCATGTGACAGTAGTATGAGCTTACTTATGTAAAGAAAATGGGACAGTAGGCTGACAAGCTACCTCATGAAAATATAGTGTTGAAAGCAGCTGAGGCTGGAGAAGAAAGTTCTGCCAGAGAGTTTCTATACATAGCAGTAGGGGAAATAGGAGCACGAAATAGAATTCCTGAATGGGGTTATGCCTCAATATACAGAGGAAATACTGTTTGTTAAAGCAAAATAAAATTAAAAGCATAGCCTTAAATTTAAATATGTTTAATATTGCCTCAGCTGACAGGAAAAGGTTATAGAATAGAAATCTTGTCTCAAAAAGAAATTAACACAGGAAGTAATGGAATCATCATAGAATCATTGAATGGTTTGGATTTTAAGGGATTTAAAGATCATCTAATTCCAACCCTCCTGCATAGGCAGGGAGACCTCCTACTCAACCAGGTTGCTCAAAGCCCCATCCATCCTGGCCACGAATGCTTCCTTGGACAACCTGTGGCAGTCTCTCACCACCCTCACAGTAAATAATTTATTCCTAATGTCTAACCTAAATCTACCCTCTTCCAGCTTAAAACCTTTCATTACCCCTCATCCTGTCACTACACACCCTGATGAAATGTCCCTTCCCAGCATTCCTATAGGCCCCCTTCAGATACTGGAAGGCCACTGTGAAGTCCACCTGGAGCCTTCTCTTCTCCAGGCTCAACAGCCCCCAGTCCCTCAGCCTGTCTTCATAGCAGAGGTGTTCCAGCCCCCAGGTCATCTTTGTGGCTCTCCTCTGGACTTGCTGCAAGCTGTGTTGAGGGCTCTAAAACTGGACACAGTACTCCAGGTTTCCTTCCTTTCTATCAGAAAAATCTCATGATATTAATATTATATATATATATTTTTTTTTTTTTATTTTTTTTTCCCTCAGGATAAAAGAGCTGTTTTGAAAGAGACAGGTTACAAAAAATTTACCAAAGTTATTTGTAGTTCATTTCCCACAAGTCCTCATGCAGGGAATACACGTGTACCCAGGGAGTGTGCAGCCCTGCTCACGGGCACCACCGCGGGGGCTTGCGGGTTCCACTGGCCTCGGAGGCAGCGTAGCCCTTAGTCCTCCCTCCCCGGCCCCACTCAACCTTTCCTCACCAATCCCCATACCCTGGGCACCGACCTCCTTCTCCTGACACCCACCGCACACCCAGCCAGCCCTTTCCAGCCTTCCCACAATGTCTTGCCTGCTCCCCTCTCCTTGTGTGGCCACTTAATTTTTGTCTCTTTCTGTCTTATGACGACTGCGTGTCCTGTACAATCAACCCCAGCTTCCTTATTCCAGCGCATTTTTTATATAGACCCTCACAAAACCGTTTTCTTATAATTTTCATTAATCTAGAACAACTTTTTTGTTGTAAGTTATTTCACGGATTTCCACATTACAGCTCTAATCTACTTGCTTAATACTCTCTACATTAAAGCAATCCTTAAGAACTGTAAAAATATAATAACCTGTAATTAAACAGTAATTATCAGTAGTAATACCTTACTGTAAGGTGGATACTAGATTAAATCGATTAGCTGACTGTAGAACAGAAAGCACACAAGAAGGGCTTTTAAAATTATAGAGACATTTGTTTTGCTACTCTCCTGCAATGTATATGCCTTTAAAGAAATCTAAATCTAAATTATCAATCTAGGTTTAAACTTATGACAAATAATGTAATAAAATTGCAACTCTCCAGCCAGTATAGATTTCTCCATTATACATAAGGCCTTGAATTTTTCATGGTTTTGGCACTAATTGAAATCCTAATTTCATTTGAAAATCTTTTAAAACATTTTATAGTAAAAATAACAATTTCTGTTAACGAACCTTGCATGTGACAGTAGTATGAGCTTACTTATGTAAAGAAAATGGGACAGTAGGCTGACAAGCTACCTCATGAAAATATAGTGTTGAAAGCAGCTGAGGCTGGAGAAGAAAGTTCTGCCAGAGAGTTTCTATACATAGCAGTAGGGGAAATAGGAGCACGAAATAGAATTCCTGAATGGGGTTATGCCTCAATATACAGAGGAAATACTGTTTGTTAAAGCAAAATAAAATTAAAAGCATAGCCTTAAATTTAAATATGTTTAATATTGCCTCAGCTGACAGGAAAAGGTTATAGAATAGAAATCTTGTCTCAAAAAGAAATTAACACAGGAAGTAATGGAATCATCATAGAATCATTGAATGGTTTGGATTTTAAGGGATTTAAAGATCATCTAATTCCAACCCTCCTGCATAGGCAGGGAGACCTCCTACTCAACCAGGTTGCTCAAAGCCCCATCCATCCTGGCCACGAATGCTTCCTTGGACAACCTGTGGCAGTCTCTCACCACCCTCACAGTAAATAATTTATTCCTAATGTCTAACCTAAATCTACCCTCTTCCAGCTTAAAACCTTTCATTACCCCTCATCCTGTCACTACACACCCTGATGAAATGTCCCTTCCCAGCATTCCTATAGGCCCCCTTCAGATACTGGAAGGCCACTGTGAAGTCCACCTGGAGCCTTCTCTTCTCCAGGCTCAACAGCCCCCAGTCCCTCAGCCTGTCTTCATAGCAGAGGTGTTCCAGCCCCCAGGTCATCTTTGTGGCTCTCCTCTGGACTTGCTGCAAGCTGTGTTGAGGGCTCTAAAACTGGACACAGTACTCCAGGTGGGATCTCAGGAGAGCAGAGTAGAGGGGGAGAATCACGTCCCTTGACTTCCTGGCCACACTTCTTTTAATGCAGCCTAGGACAGGGTTGGCTTTCTGGGCTGCAAGTGCACACTGCTATCTCATGTTGAGCTTCTCATTGACCAGAGTCCAGCTGGAGACCTGTAACTAGTGGATTTCCCTAGGGATCAGTGCTGAGTCCAGTCCTGATCAACATTTTCACTAACGACCTGAATGATGGGACAAAGTACATCCTCAGCACGTTTGCTGATGATACCAAACTGGGGAGACTGATTCACCTGAAGGCTGTGCTGCCATTCAGCAAGATTTGGACAGACTGGAGAGCTGGGCAAAGGGGAACCTAATGAGGTTCAACAAGAATAAGTGTAGAGTTCTGAACCTGAGAAGGAACAACATGCACCAGTACAGATTAGGAGCTGACCTGCTAAAAAACAGCTCTGTGGAGGACCTTGGAGTCCTGGTGGACAACAAGTTATCCATGGGACATCAATGTGCCCTTGTGGCGAAGAAGGCCACTACTATCCTGGGGTGCATTAAGATGAATACGTCCAGCAGGTCGAGGGAGGTCATCCTCCCCCTCTACTCTGCCCTAGTGAGACCACACCTGGAGCATTGTGTCCAGTTCTCGGCTCCCCAGTTCAAGAGGAGCAGGAATTTACTTGAGACAGTCCAATGGAGGGCTACAAGGATGATTAAGGGAACAAACACCTGTATTATGAGGAAAGGCTGAGAGATCTTGGGCTGATAAGTCTGGAGAAGACTGAGAGGGGATCTCATTAATGTTTACAAATATCTGAACATTGGGTGTCAAGAAGGAGGGGCCAGTCTCTTTTCAGTGGTGCCCAGGGCTAGGACTAGGGGCAATGGACACAAACTGGAACACAGCAAGTTTCACCTCAACATGAGGAAAAACTTCTTTACTGTGAGAGTTACAGAGCACTGGAACAGGCTGCCCAGAGAGGTTGTGGAATCTCCTCTGGAGACTTTCAAGACCCATCTGGATGCGTTTCTGTATGACCTGCCCTAGGTGGTCCTGCTCTGGCAGGGGGGTTGGACTCAATAATCTCCAGAGGTCCCTTCCAACCCAAAAAATTCTTTGATTCTGTGATTCTAGGAAAATATAGTTTGTCTTCACAACTTTACCCTTGGATTGTGACATTGGAAACCCAGATGCTGATACTGATTTTCTGTTGTATTGGGCATGCCTGTATCACAATTAACAAATAAGGGCACTGTTTTATCTGTTAGTTCTGACATTTCTGTACTTCTTAGCATGTAACATAGAAACTGTAGCATCCTTTCAATATAATCATATACTACAGCCCATAGTTTAAAGGAGAAATGTTGGGATTTTTGCCTGACTTTATATTTTTATGCCAAATTTTCTATCTATAATTCAAGAGATTTAAATTTTCCAGATAGCTAATGGAAGGAGAGTAAATGTAAAAAAAATTGCTTAATAACTTTGTGATTAGTCCAAATATATCTGTTTGAATAAAGAAAAAAATCTATAGATTATTATTTTCCAGAATTCCTGCAGTAAATTGCTTTTACCTTCAGATCAGGTACACACACCAGGGTATTTACACAATACTTGGTGTTTGTACCAGGGAACATCAAGAAATACTTACTACAGACTTGCTTTTTTGCCATGTTTGTGATAGTCTCACAAAAACAAAAATTCATACTACTTTCTTCTACAGTCCATGAGAGTCTTTTGGTTGTATTCAACAGAAAGAAAAAAAAAGAAAAGCTTTTGGACCTTAAACGGGTAACTGATATTAATATGTACTCCAGTCCAAGGCATGGTCATGTCCTCTGTAGATGAATGATTCAGCCTTAATGAGCAAAAATTAACTTACCTTTAATTTTGTTAAATTATTTTCATTCCTAGTTTCCAGACAGAGGAGACTTTTCTGTTCAATCAACAACAACAGACTCACAGATTCTAGATTTTATATGTGTTTTATTTTTCAAGGGCATTTCCTTGAAGATTACCTGTAAGTAGAGGATTTTAGAAGTATGCCAGTTACTATCAGAGTGATATTCTGCATTATCTGTCTTTTGGGGACTGAATACATAAATTACAGCTGCTCTATCAAACCTAATTTCAATCTGACAAATGGGGCATGGCTTTTTTGTCACTGATCTCGTGTTTCTGGATTTGGTGTTTCTCATGCTTTCCCAGTGGTATCTGAGGAATAGAAATTTTACTAGCACCCTTAGTTTGTTCTTAAGAAGTTCTAATGAGCTATGGGAAAATAGCTTTTCTGGTCCTGGCTCACTAATGGCAACAAAAGATGAGAAAACTAAAGTAAATTTTTCAAACTCAGAGAATCTGAACTTGTTTGGAGAAGATAAATCAGGTTCTGTACTTCAAAAGTATCCTGTTACCTAGGACCACAATGAAACATTAGATTATGGACTATGCGAATGAGCTGTTCATTGTTCTGAAATCCTTCTTAACTGAACAGTACCACATCCATGAGGTAAGCAGACCTTGTTTTAAGCAAATAAGTGGTTAGTCTTACCATCCGCAGTTTTGCAAAAGGAAGATTGTTACTTAATTGCAGTTATCTGTTTATGGTAAAGTCATGAAAGAAGACACTCTATTTCTAACAGAAGTGGTCACTACTAGATCTTGCTCTTATTCTAAGACATTATGATAAGCAGTACCAAATTCTAAGAAATATCTCTAGTATGAAATGCTACACAAGCCTGGGAAATACATCTTATGTTAGGGATATTGCAGTTTTAATTAAATAAGACACATAGATTGTTGTTGTTGTTTTTTGTTTGTTTGTATTGTTTTGTTTTGTTTTTTTGTAAAAAGATCTGCAATGAGCTGGCATTGCGTTAGAAGTAGTCCAATGACTCATTATGAGATTTGCTCAAAATATTGTAATTTAATACTCTCTAAAATGATACGCAGAAGTTAAAAGGATGCTCATATGGTTGTTTAGTTTTTTAAAAGCACAGGAAGGCCAGTAGTGTGGTTAATGCATCAGACTGCAGCTTAGGAGACTGGAGCTGAACTTTAGTGTTAGAATCATAGAACCATTGAATGTCTTGGGTTGGAAGGGACCTCATGAGGTTTCCCTGGGCCCACTTCTCCAGCTTGTCCAGGTCTTGCTGGATGGCATCCTGTCCCCTGGCATATCAACCAGACCACCCAGCTTGGTGTCATTGGCAAACTTGCTGGGGGTGCTCTCAGTGCCACTGTCAATATTGTTAATGAAGATATTAAACAACACTGGTCCCAGTATGGACCCCTGAGAGACAACACTTATCACCATTTCCCATCTGGACATCAAGCCATTGACCACTACCCTCCGGGTGTAACCATGCAGCCAATTCCTTATCCACTGAACCATCCACGTATCAAACCCATATCTCTCCAATTTAGAGAGCAGGATGTTGTGGGGGACTGTGTCAAAGGCCTTGCAGAAGTCCAGATATAGGTCTTCCCTTGTGCACTGATGCAGTCACTCCATTGTAGAAAGCCACTAGGTCGGTCAGGCAGCAGGAACATGTGCCTTAGCATGTCTTCTAGGAGGATCTGTTCCATGATCTTCCCAGGCACAGAGGTGAGGCTGACAGGTGAGTAGTTCCCAGAGTCCTGTCTTTGTATTGGATTCTTCAGCTGAAACAGCATGACTGACAGGACTGCTTTTCTTTAACCTTTTTCTTCTTAAAATCCTTTTAACTGTAAGCCCTCAAGAACAGAAATAGTTTCTTGCTGTGTGTGTGTGAAAATTATGTGTTTTGTCATAAAGCTCTGAGTTTGACTGGTCCAAGTGACACTGAAATGTCACAAGAAACATAAGAGTCTTTCTATTGTTTGCCTAAGTTTAGTATTTACAGTGTTAACAGTGATGGTGTCTACTGCAGTATTAAGTCCAATGTTCTGGTGCTTTCTTGGAGGTCTTTCTATGGGTCTTGTCAGGAACTTTCTCCATTTCCCATGTTCCACAGACTAATCACCCAGGATTTAGCCTGCAATGAGGAGATGTAGAGCCATCATTGCCTAAACTACTTTGGGTAGCACAGCAGTCTAACTATGTAACAGTTTTGCTCAGGTTGATTTTCATTCTCTTGTGTGTCTTTTGTGCTTCTGGTACTTGAATTGGTTTGTCTGCATCTAGGGCAGAGCCTAAGTAGTCAGATTTTCTTCTGAACTGAGTCCATAAAAAGTTACAGATTATTGCAAAAAGTACTTCTTAGCTGAGATAGGGATAGAAATCAGAGAACATTCATAAGGATTCAGAGTTCAGAGTGATTCCACAAGGAGGATTGGAGCAAACTTTTTTATTTGAAAATACCTCTAGGGATGTTAAAATATTAGAAAGAAGATGATTTGACCTTAATGCAGTGATCCAAGTCACTAGAGGGAGACATGCTGTAGTGGGCAAAGGGCATGTTTACAAGGAGAAAACCAGGTAAAAAGAGATCTTACACCTACCCAAAGGAACTCGTCCTCGCCCATCTACCAGGTCATGGCTGCACCTGGTATGATGTGGGTCACATATCATAGAATCATAGAATCGTATGTTCTACCACAGATACATATAGTGTGACTGTATTAGTTACATTGTTTACTTCGAAGGTTCCTTTTGTGGACAAATTTGTTTTACAACTACACTTGAGGAACCACAAGGTATGCTCTCTGGTACAGCACTGGTGTGCTTCAAACATGTTCCTTACTCATGGGATCAAGGTTTAAGTTTCATCCTGCAGGGAAATGGATACAACAGCAGGAGTGATCAGGTGGATCATCAGGTAGTAGAAAATAAGTTTATATCTCTCATTCTACTTCAATAACATGTTCTTCTTAAGAATAACAGTGCACACTGATTTTTTTATTTTTAGTTTTCTAGCTATGCTATGCCTGATCCCCTAATTATCTAAACTGGGTATGAAGTAAAAGATGTTCAGAGGGGAGCTACCAATTGGAATCATTAAAGTTATTTTAGAAGCTTTTCCACAAGAAAAAAAAGATAATGTAATCAGAAACATGAATTTTGGTTCAAAGCATAGACAGTGTATTTAAGGCCTAAGGAATTATTTATAGTGGCTGCAGAAGACTGGACTGAAATAAATATAAAAAGATAAAACTTCAAAGGAAATGTGAAAGCTGTGTAACAATGATGTTGATTTTGCATTTCACAATGTAAGTAGTAAGAATTTTTCTATGCAGGAACCTGGGATTTTAAATTAAAACTTGACTAAAGCTATTAGAAAAAGTAACTTTTTTCAGAAATTGCTTTCTCTCAGAAGAACGCCTGCCTATGAATAAAGTAATGGATATCTTAAAGTGAAGGAAGGTTTTGATTTTAATAATTAAACTTCTACTTCCACATTTCATAAGCAAACCCACAGGCTTTTTTTGTGACTTTCAAGGATCATGACTTCCAAATTGTGGAAAACAAACCATGCCCATCCTCTTCCATTTCTTGAATGGCTCTAGGTATCAGCAATTACAAAAATGTCATTTGTTCCTCATTATCACATCTGAGAGTTTCAATGAAGCTCTTGGAAAAAAATCCCTGTGGTAGGAGCACATGAGCAAGACTTCATACTCTGGCGTCCTGTCACTATTTCACTGTGATGGCTCAGAGTATAAAGTTTCATTGTCATTACACTGAACTGAATATTTTTTGCTGTGTAATTAATTGCAGCAAATTAACTTTCAGAGAAAACAGAGACCTTTTTCTATTCTAATAATTTCTAAAATATCTTGCTTCTAACAGCTGGAGAATGGATGCTCTCTTAAGAGAACAGATACAAATTTGTTTTGGAAGTTTGCTTTTCTTTGGTAAATTTTGTAGACTTTATTTAGCACTTCATTGTTCAGTATGACCAGAGCTGCAGAAAAGCAGAGGAGTGAATGCAGATGGAGCCAAAATAAACCTTTCTCCCAGTTTTGAGACCTATTGAAGAAGCAATGAGAGTAAAACCTTTGCTTCTGTTGTCTTGTAAAGGGAGGACTGTAGCTGAAATAGCTGCCAAGATCTCAGCCTTCACAAGCCCAAAATTACTAAGTTTTGAAGACAAGCAGTATTGGGTGCTAGTTAATGGGCAATGTCCAATAGACAAATCAACCTTGCACTTGAAGATTTAGTAGACCTGTGTTATATCAGTTATTTATAAGTATTGCTGCCTTTAAATCTTAAAATAAAGTGATCTAACAAAACACAAAACCATCCACACAATTAGGCATGAGGCAGCGGATATGGCTGTTTTGAACAGTTACGTCAGAGCCTATGAAATCTACCTTCTGAAGGACAGCTGAAGGAGAGTATTAGTCACAGCAATCAGAACAAAAGCAGCCACAATGATCTACAAGCAATGGAAAACCATGTTCATTAAAAACTTTGGCTGCATCTGGCCACTGGCAGTACAGCTTTCATAAAATCACTACACATAAAGGTTGAAGGCAGAGCTGAGCATGACACCAGTAGCAAAAGAGTTGAAAGAGACATATCTTCTCATGCGGATAAGCTGAAGTCTAAGACATTCTTCCACTTTCTTCTTTAGGTATTTCTACAGATGATAGCCGAAGGAAAAATTCTCATCCAGCAGACCCAAACCTGAAAACCAGAGCAGTCATTAAATCCCAAATCCAGTAATTCTTAAATCACTTGAAGATTTTCTTAGAATAAGAAATGCTGGTGTTGATTGAGCTAAGTGGTTAGCAGCTACTAAGAACAGGCTAATAAATGCATTGTGTTATGATTTAGTTTTCCTATTACTCCTCATTATGATGTTACTATTGTATTGTGCCATTGTTTCTTCATATTGTCATCATAGCAATACCCATCCAAAAGGCAAATAGAAATTTTCAGACCATCAGGTATGAAAACACATATCAGGAAGATTTTTTTGTTCAGCTGTGTGGAGTTCACTTTATAGGAAAACAATCCTGCCATATATATCTAACACCTCAGGATATGTGCTTTGCAGCAATGCTTATGTCAAGCATCCAAAGCCACAAAACTATTTTAATGAAGGACAGTATCAATTTGCCTCTAACATATCTCTACCTTGAACATCACTTGAGTTGTCTTGTGGGAATTCTGCTTGTTTGGATAAAATCTGAATTTTCTTTGCCTGCAGAAATATATAGCTTGAAGAAAAACTGCTACGTTATATAATATCAAACAGCTTAACTACTACAACTAATTATATTAAAGACTAAACTACTAGAAGCACTGAGAACACTTCACATTTGATTACAAACATGAAAGCAAATGGGAACAGTGAGTTTATTTAAGGCTGTACTGTGCCCTTGAAAAATCTATGTCCTTCCCATCCTTTCCAACACCAAGCTACATTTTGTAGGTCATACTGTAAACCATACTTAGAGGAAACCTCTCTGGTGGAAATTATCAGAATTGCCTCTGGCAATTGTCACATCCTTTAGCAGCAGTACTGTTAGTTTTTAAAAAGAGTAAAAATGTTGTTTCAGTTTCCTGCAATTCGGCTAAAATGTTCAGCTCTTCACAAGGAGAAGGATTAGAAAATTAGTCTTTCCAAAATTTAATCTGAATCTTAAAGACCGAGTTCTTCAGATCTGAGTATTAAACAAAACTGTCAAGTGGTCTGAATTTTTCAGCAGCCTAAGCATTGCACTTGCGTGGTGGGAGAGACCACCATCTTCAATTCAGCAGCTGTAGCTATATGTGAGCAGAAATACCTGCAAGTGTTAGAGATTGAAAGCCTGAAGACTTGCAGTACCTGACAGAATTTTAGAAGACGCTTAATCCAAAGAGGAGCATAACTACAAAAAAAAAAAAAAATAATCAACAAATCTTTTCTTCTTTTCTTTTTCTTCAATCCTCTTTTCTAAAAATTTATTCTACCAAAAAAAAGTGATAAAGGTCTGCTAATACATGACACATGTCTAGTAATAGCTGGGACTGGAGTTTGATTCAGGACAATTTACTGTATGTTGACTTTCTGGGGGTGTCCTTCAATGCTAGTGAGAGATGTAGTAAAAAAAGTAACATGCAGTGTGCAAATACTCTGCAGCAGAATTTGGGGAGAAAAGATAACAAACATAAATTAAAAGTTGAATACTTTTTCTTATGCTATTCTCTTATGACCATCCGTAATATAATTTTTTTCCTAGAATTTCTTTACTACTGGCATTTAATGTCATGAAGAATTTACTAAAACCATTCACAAGTTCCATTGGTTCTTTTTATTTCTGTGTATTCTCCACAGAGGCTCCCAAGAGTTGTTGGTTGCTCAGTGTGGTCTGTGCAGACACTGTACTTTTGCTTCTCCATATCTGTTGCAGCAGTCTTTCATCATTGTAAAAGGTACTAGGCTTTCTGACAGGAATCTCCTGGCTTGTTTGTTTCCCTGAAGCTGGTTGTCTGATATCACCACACAGCATAAAGAGCATCTGAGGCCAGACTCTGATAGAGGCTTCTGCTTCTCCAGGCTCTTGAGCCTGAGCATAGATTTTTGCCCAAGCAGTAAAACACTAACCAAGTAAGATTTCAAGTTCCACTGTGGGGCATGTGCCTAAAGCACTGAATAGACAACGTCTGTTTAGATAGCTGAGTGTACTGCAATCTATGTGACTTACATGCTAGGTTACAACCTTGAAAAGTTTCTATTTACCACTGTAATTTGCTGTCATTATTTTTGATATAAAGGATCAAATGAAGAACTGTAACTACTCTGACAGATATCTCTTTTGGCAGTGAAGAATTTACCATATCAAGTGATCTCAACGTTTATTTGATTTATCGTTCTCAATGACAGCAGTCATTGTGAGCTGCTTTAGAAATAAACCTCTAGAATGTTTTGTGCAGGGAGAAATATCCTTGTACTAGAAAAGTACAGTAGAAAAGTAGTTCTTTCAAAGGCTTAAGGAACCTCTCTGTATAGGTGTGTTTGAGGAGCTGCTGTAACATTACAGTCACTGTGATATCTGAATGTAAATGAGAACTAATATCTTATAATTATTTAGTTTTCATACTGTTTTATTCCTTTAAAAAGTGTATCAAAGTCTTTTCCCTCTGTTTTGTAGCAGTGAGTTTCACAGCCTAGTTGTGTACATATGAATACTCGGATGTGTACAGGATTTATGTATACTCTAACAAATATGCTGCCTTTTTGTTCCTTTGTTCTTGTATTATAAAAGATAAATATTACTGCTGAATTAACATTGTAGGATTAAGCATATGTAGGTTTTTTGCAGTGTTTTTCTTTCTGCCAGTTTTTTTTCAATACTTTCATCTCTTTGCCATCCAAACAACTACCAAGTTGGGAATTCAGCAAAATTTTTAATGGCACATACTAATTCTGTGTACGGTATCCTAAAAAAACCCAATTAATTCAAACCAGAGCTGTTTAAAAACTGATATGAAACTGTTTTCATGTAATTTCATACTTCTAGCATGGTGTCCACACCTGGGGAACTGTTCCTAACTACTGTTCATTACACGAAAACTTTGTAAAATCTTCATCACCAATTAGTGTTATCTCTGCTTTGCAGAATATTAATGATCCACCACAAAATTACCCATTTTGCATTGTCTAGGTACACTGATCAAACAATGAGAATTTACAGAAAAAATGAGAGTTGCTAATGTTTTAGTGGAGCTTTCATGCAAAAACTAGAAAGAATCAAGTTGCTCCTTTGATAAACCAAAAGGACAAAAGTTGTTCTTCATGCATTTGGTTTCTGCTCTTTAGATGTTCTTTGGTACGTAACCATGGGTGTAGAAAAAAGGTGTAATAACTTATGGCCAAAAATTTTATTTCTCCACTTTGCTGTTGGTTTACAACAGTGGAAGAGCTGCTCAGTGAACATGAACTGGTGGGACTGGCTCATCCATTATCATGCTGCTATTTCAGTAGACCTAAACAATGGACAGTCTACAGCTTATCAACTGAAGTGCTTTATAAAATAAATCAGTACTGGTGACACTCCTGCACTATATGTTTGTCTTGGAGCTTCACAGTGCAAATGCTATTGACATATTTCCTTTTCAGAAACAATACATGTTCACATCATGGCTACAAATGACACAAAATTAATTAACTCCCAATGTGGCTATTAAAACTTAGATGTCAGATTCTTGTTTTTTCCTCATAGTTTTGCAGAGGTGATGCTGAATTAATCTCAGTGGCATTCCTCCTGCTTTAATTTGGAATATAGAGATGAGAAGTTATTATCAGGAAAACAACTGATCATGAGTCATGTTCAGTGAAACACCATTTAAAATATTCTTGCTATTGTGCTTAAGCAGAGAGTATGTTTATGTCTATTTCTGTCCAAACACTTATGTTGAACTCAAAAATAATTAATTAATACTTGAATACTCATAGCAAGAATTCTGGCCAAGGTATAGATCTACATGATATTTTAGATAATCAGCTATCTCAGATATTCTTGTAGTTATTATAGATACCATCAAAAATATAAAAGCAGAGTTATCCAAAACAGTGCAAAAACACCTGTCTCCATTAAGAACTATCTGCCTGTTTCTAGCAGGAAATAAGTCTGAAAAATAATTTATTAACCCATGTGATGTAGAATGTGACTGAAGCAAAAACGATTTTTCTGTAAAAAGAATGTAAATGTCCAGAAGGAAGTAATTGCACAAATGCAAATGGACAAATCTCCTAAACCAAAGTACAATCAGAATTAAGTAACATATATTTCCTTTATTTTTCTAACTATTCTATTTAAAAATAAAAGATCATCATATAATCATAGAATAGTTTGGGTTGGAAGAAACTTTTAAGGTCACCTAGTCCAACCCCCCTGCAATGAGCAGGGACATCTTCAACTAGATCAGGTTGAACAACCCGTACAACCAGACCTCAAACATTTCCAGGGATGGGTCATCTATCACCTTTCTAGGCAATCTGTCCAAGTGTTCCTCACCTTAACTGTAAACATTTCTTCCTTATATCTGGACTGAATCTACCCTTTTTTTCTTTAAAGTCATTACCACTAGTCCAGGACCACAACAGGTCCTGTTAAAAAGTGTCACCGTTTGACTCAGATCTGACAACAATGCTCTCGATCCCCTCCCCCCCCACCCAGGTAGGGAAGGAGAGAGAGAAAAAGAGGGAGACTTGGCTGGATTGAAAATTAAACTACACAGCTTTAATTAAAACACTAATGAATGATACAAGAAAAAAATATATACAATTATATACAGATATATTCAGGTATGGGCAAAAGCCTCTCGCCCTCCCCCCCCTCCCCTCCCAGCAGCTCCCACACCACTTCCCTGAACTGGGAAGAATCCCGAGGAATCCTGGAGCTGCTGCTGGAGAAAGCACAGAGTGATGAGGGTCAGGAGAGCTCGAGCCTAAGGGTTGACGGTGATGGATGAACAGAGTCCTGCCCGGACGCTGACCATGGACAGAAGAGAAAGGAAGGAGAAGAAGGAAGGAAGTTGTCTTCTGTGATCTCTGACCTTCCTTTGAGCTTACATAGATATATGGAATGGAACATCTTTGGCCAATTTTGCTGTCTGTCCAACTCAGCCTCCCACGGGGGGGGGCACAGATCTCCCCACAGTGTCTGAGCCGGCAGAGTGAAGGTGCGACCTTGAAGCCTCAGTAGTTAGAAAAACATTCCACTGTCTTATCAGCCTAGCAGAACACACTGTTGCTAGTTAAAAGAAAGCTTACTGAAGGAAAAAAAAATCAGTAAAAAGAAAAATTGGCTTCATCCTGGCTCAAACCAGGACAAAAAGTTTGTCCCCATCTTTCTTAACAGTGCCCTAAAAGTGTATATATATAGGTTTACTCAAGGGCTTCTCTAGGTTCAACAGCTCCAACTCTCTTGGCCTGTCTTCACAGAAGACATGCTCTCATCATCTTTATGGGCCTTTTCTGGACCCACTCTAACAGCTTCCATGTCTTTCCTGTGCCAAGTACTCCAGAACTGGACCCAGTACTCCAGGTGGGATCTTACCACAGCAGAGCAGAGAGGGAGAATCACCCCCCATGACCTGCTGACCAAACTTCTTTTAGTAAAGCCTAGGATACAGTTGGCCTTCTAGGCTGTTAGAGCACATTGCCAGCTCATGTTCAGCTTTTCGTTTGCCAGTATCCACAGGGCTGCTTTTAATCCTTTCATCCCCCAGCCATGTATTGATATTGGGGACTGCTCCCTCCTCATAAGGTTCAGAGGGACCCACTTCTCAGGCTTGTCCAGCCATCTCTGGATGGCATTTCATCCCTCAGGTGTGTCAACCATACCACTCATCTTGGTGTCATCTGCAAAGTTCCTGAGGGTGCATTTGATAGGTTGTTAACCTAAAATTCTCTCAAATGAGCCTCTGTATAAGGATACACTCTTCTCTGCAGGAATACATTTGGTGTAGTGGATCTATGAGTCAGTGAACTTTATATCAACACTGAAAATACAGAAAATTCATGAGAGTGTATATGAGCAGCAAGAAAGGATACAGAACTCTGTTCAAAAATAAATTGGACAAGTAATAGTTGTTTTTCTTCACTTGGCATTTATTCCTGATAAGTATCCTGTTAAGCTTTAATGGCTTATTAAGGAAACTTCCACATAAAATAAAGTAATAAATATCAACTACGAAAATAAGGTGAACAAAAACATCAAGAAGCTTCAGTTACTTTCTTTTTTTTTTTTTTTTCTTACATTTTTGTGTCAAGGTTGTAGGATTTAATGCCTATGCAAAATTCACATTCAACATACGGTATGAAAATAATTATACTTCTTTATTTCTCCTAAAACTGAAAGCAATGTTTCTGTTACAAGACATGATTACTTCAAGATAATTCATTCTCAAATGATTGTTTTTATCTAAAGTGACAGATTTATCCCTTCTTTCACAAAACAGATGCACAGAATTGGCCTCAAAAAGATTTCGGAATTTACTTTTCATAATTTCATTGCCTTTCCACACTTAGTGTAGGAAATACTGCTCAATTGTACATACCTAAGTCAAGCTCTGGCCTTCCAGTTATCTCAAAAACATCAAAGAGTTCAATTATTTTGTTAGGATATCTACATTCAAGAGCACATTTAACTCTGATTCAGAGATCTGGAGAATGTTCCTTAAACATGTCAAAGAAGACATATTTTTGTAATTTTTATTTAGCAAAGGAAGACGAAGAAATTACACATAAGAAAAAAAAAAAAACCAAAACAACAACAAAACCAAACAAAACCAAAACCAACCAATGAAACAAAACCACAAAAAAACCCCAAACCAAGAAGGTAAGGGTCTGGTTTACTCATTATAGAGCACTTTCACATAAGGAATCTTAATATGTCAACAGGACTTGCTTTGGATTTATGCCAGGAATTATAAAAAGCAGGATTTAATATCTACATCTTAACTTGAATCAATTTTCTCTTATTTAAGAGAAGCCTCCTGCTTGCTATTTTAGTTTACATAGACCTTATTCAGTGAGGATGCTTTGTAATTTATGATGTATTTCCTGCTTTCTACAGTGATAATTTTAAATAAAGTTTCAGATAATGTTGGGTTAGCTTTAATTTGTGCAAATGACTTAATTATGGTGGATACAGAGTCTGCATCTATGTTTCCCTGCTCCGGCATCCTGGGAAACTCTTAGATGCTCTGAGCTAGGGTCTGTGAGCAAGTGCTGATTATTCAATGCCTTCTTGCAGGCCTGTGTCTGAGAACCACTCAAGGAAGGACACTGAAGCAATGCCAGAGGAACAACACACTACTTGCATCTTTGATTCAGATCTCTGGGGGAGCTCCCCAGTTCCTAGATTTATTTCTTCCAAGCCCTGGACAAGAAAGACTCCCTAGTGCCTAAGCTTTGAGGGGCTTGGAGGGTCATGCAGGGATACAAATAGGACAGGCATGTGGGGGAATGTCTGCCATACAAGCACTTGACAAGGAGCTACAAAGGTGGCAAGAATACCTGAGGGTGCCCAATGCAATGCACATAGGTCCAAAGCAGTCTGTTGTCAGGTGGGAAGCTTTAAAGATGCTTTAAAGGATGGCTGTTTGCCACTACTTTATGCTGTCACCTAATATTGTCACATTTCAAGTGCACAGAGTACTGTACTTCTTTAGCTCCTACTTCTCTTACTACGCTGGAGCAGAAATACTGAGCATACAGAGACCACTTTCTGCAACATGCTAAGTACTGATTTCTGAGGTGTATCTGACAGTGTAAGAAAGGGTATACTTTGTTTCCTGTGCACTCAGCTATTTCAGGTCATAGACTTGTGTTAGTAGGACCACACAAAACCAGATGTATTGCAAAGTGTGTATTGCAGGCACCCCAGTAGGCTGGAGCTAGTGGCAGAGATGCAAGATGTATCTTCTCCTCAGCTACAGGAGACATCTTGATCAATAAAAAAATAAAATAAACAAAATAGAGATGGCCCAGCTCAGGAAAAAAACATTTACATTCAGACATGGACATTTACCTACTCTAGTTGAACCAAAATAATCAATATCATAGGTGCCTTGTTCCAAGAGCCTCCGGGGACTGTGCATGAAACGAGCCAGTTATCAAGCTATGCTGAAACTAAAATGAGTGACTGATGAATAATGCTCTAGTTCCTCTTGGCTTATTTCAGTGACAAATTCCATTTTAAACAGTTAAATGATTACAAGCTTTGAAATTAGATTTCAGGATGAATAATTAAGCAGCACTCTCCAGTGTCTGTGAGAAATCACATTTCTTGCTCTAGAAACACTTAGAGTAATAGATACAGGAGTAGATTGGTAACACATTTCTGATTAAATTTAGCCTATGTAGAATGACTTCTCATATATTGCAATCAACAGTACACTGAAGTCAGCTGCATGTTTCATATAATTTAATTTATTATTAACAAATTATATGAAGAATAATTATAAAAAATACACTCACAGTTGAAAATTAGGTATATTTGGCCACTTCTATGGGAAATAACAAAAAATATAGTAATTTAAATCTGAAATGCAGGTTTAGCTGAGATATGTAAGTAGACTGGGGCTTTTTCTTTTACTACCAAGTAGAAAAACTCATTAGAAATAATTGTTTACATGGTTGGTTTATAGACAACTGTTGTTCCACCTTGGAAGAAATCTTCTTTTCCTCCTGGCAAAAATCAAATAATTTATTCATAGAAGTTTAAATAAAAGAAGATGAAAGAAAGATATCAAGAGTTACCTTTCTATCTGTTTCCCTTTATGTCATCCCTTTCACTGGTGATATGAGAGGATCTATTTCAAATGCCCCTTTGGTAGATCCAGAGCAGGCACTATAATGTGGTATTGTTTGGATCATGGATCCTTGCTTTATAGAGGGGTCTCCTCAAAAAGGTCCCTGTAGTGGTTAATATTTCCAGCACCTGTGAAACTTCTATCTTAGAGACAGGAGGCTTATATTCTTCCCTATGTTAAAAAAAAAAAAAAAAAAATTGCTGAGAAGTGTTTTGCCTTGTCCTGGAGACAATGCAACAATAATAGAAAAATTACTGAGCACAGCAGGCACTTTTTCAAGTCATCTAAATAAATATTTGTGTGATATCAGTGGAATTTTGGCATGGTTCTGGAAATGGAGTTTCAGCCAAGGAGTCTAATTTTTTACTTCTCAAAAGGAGATTGGGCAGCAAAAAAAATAAATAAAGCTGAAAAATTATTGATTTGAAATAGTAACTGGTGACTGACCTCAGGAATTTTCCTTTCCCATGTGCATTAATAGTTTATTTCACCTTTGGAAAGCAGACTTATCAAAACACATTCTTTGTAAAATACAGATTCTCACAAGATGCAGCCACACAAGATACCAAGTAACCTTTCTCTGGTTATAAGAATTTTGCTTTTTATACATCAAAGTTTCCTGTTTTATCCTTCCTATAAATCACACAGGTAACATTTCCAAAAACCATGGTGACCCACTACAATCCAACAAACATATAAGCACCAAACATTGCATTAAATCTCTTAAGAACTATGTTACTACAGCTGCAGTCCTACTTCTGCAAAAGGGAGCAAGAGATCCAGTTTCCAATGAATACTGTTATTGCAAATTTTCTTAAACATTAACAAATTACATATTATAGCATAGTAATAATGCATATTTAAATTAGCAACAAAGTCTATAATTCCTACTGCCATGAAACAGAAAACCTATGACCTCATAAAAAGCCTGAGAAACTTTATATTTAAGGTAATTTCTGTAGAAGTAACTCCATTTGTTATGGTAATTTTGGAGTCTCTACAAAGTGTCATACTGAAGGCCTCTCTTCCAATCTAAAAAAAGGCACAAATACAGGCTGCATGGAGAACGGGTTGAGAGAAGTCTTGAGGAAAAGAACTTGGGGTTCCAGTTCTTTGGAAGCTCAACATGAGCCAGCAATGTGTGCTTGCAGCCCAAAAATCTAACCACATCCTGGGCTGCAGCAAAAGAAGCATGGCCAGCAGGTCAAGGGAGGTGATTTTCTCCCTCTGTTCTTGTGGGACCACACCTGGAGTCCTGTGTCCAGTTCTGGAGTCCTCAACACAAGAAGAACAGGGGCCTGCTGGAGTGAGTCCAGAGAAGGACCACAAAGATGATAAGAGGGCTGGAGCATCTCTGCTATGAAGACAGGATGAGATGCTTGGGGTTGTTCAGCCTGGAGAAGAGAAGGCTCTGGGGAGACCTCGTAGTGCTTATAAGTTTCTTTCCAACAAAACCCCAAAATCACTCTTGGCTTTCGATACTGTTACTCTTCTCTGGAAACTACATTACTCAATAAACATTTCCAATGGACCAGGGTCTTTTTTTAACCAGTTCCCATCATTATGAGTTTCAGAATAATGTCAACCCAGGTGGAAATTAAAATTTAGTGTTCTTGATCCAGAGATTACTGGGTTAAGTGATTTTACTGGCTTTGGATCACACCCAGATCCAAGGAGCAGAAGCATCTCATTATGTGGTCCAGATTTTCAGAAGCTCACCTCTCACTAAAAATTAAAACAGCAACTAAGTTTTCAAAAGAGTTTATCACCTTATCTACTGAGCTGTTTAATTAGCCTGATCAGGAGTGTCACATTGGGAGCTTCTGGGCACAGAACACATTTGAAGACTGGCCTTTCAATTCTGATCATGTCAGTAGATTTCCCTGCACATTTAACTTAATGCTCTCTGTACTTCCCTAAAGCAGCAAACTTGCTTGGAAATCAGCAAATACTGTTGCTCCCTTCAGTCACTGTAAAGAAATCAGGAGAGTTGTTTGCATATTGTATAATATTTTAGCATCTGAGATGCATAATCCGATAGCATTTTTCCAATTTCAGTGGTCCAATATTGGACCATCCTTTATTTCCATGCACTGTTTATCAACTACATACAAATGTCACTTTAAATGCTTCCAGTCATTAAGCAGATAACATCATTATATCTATTTTATTTTGTTGTTTCGCTTTACAGATTATTGACCTGCCTGTATGTACAGAATGCATATGAGTTCCAGGAACTAATTACTTATTTTGTTTAATTGGAAATTATGACAAGACCTTGCTTCACATTAGTTTCAGAAATAAGCTGAATCATTTAGTTCAGGCAGGACAGATATGAAACATTTTCAAAGGAAAGAAAAATCTGGTTTCCTGC
>NW_009970723.1:12547874-12575048 GCF_000747805.2 Chaetura pelagica
CCTGCTGACCATCTACTGGAGATGGAAACTGGCTTTTTGTGCAATGCATTATACAGGATTTAAACACTGAAAACATGTTGACTGATGTCAAAACCATTTAGCATCTTTAAAGTATAAAATAGAATGTCATTTATCAAAAAAATGGGCTCATATCCTACTGCAAAATATCAGTAATTCCCAATGAATCCTGACCTAGCCTCTTGGAGACAACAGTGACAGACGCAACAAAGAATCATTTATAACCAGGAAAACTTAAACATAAAACTCTAATGTCTGCCTGCAGACCTGCTAGTGAGCAGAAGTGTGAGCAGACGATGAGGGCAGAAACACTTGAGACTACAAACAACCTAAGCTACCTCCTAGGACAAAATGGCTCACAGAGCCAGAGAGGTCAAAGCACTCTAGTTTCTACAGGTAAAAATGCATGAGAGTGATGTGGCAAACATCACATTTAGCCATCTTCTCTGCCTATTCAACTGATGAGTCACAGTTCTTTACCTCATGTTCCAAAATGAGCCCAGAAGAAGAGTAAAACACAAAAAAACACAGTCAACACCTGAGCTCCTTCAGGGCTCTGCCCTGACACCCTGGAAAGCTCTGTTGTATCAGTTAATGCACCAGTTTGTAAAAAAACCAAGCAAACAAAAAAACGAAACAAACCCCTGCAAAATGCTGGTTTTCTATTAAGGCCTTGCAGACATGTACAGATCCTCACTCATCAAAAGTAATTTCACTGATGGTTTACATTTGCTGCCAAAGCTAAATTCCATTACAGTTAAATTTTTATGCAGTTACGTTTTTTTCTATTCATTATCCTGCAGCATTTTTGCTTTAGCTGCATCAGCAGAAAACCCCATATAATGTTAGCATATCCAATAAATATAAAATCTGGCATTGTTGGCATTAAGTGCATTTTTTGGCTTCATAAAACAATTCCTCTCTGTTACAAATATATTCCATTTATGCTTTGCATATAGATTAATTTAATTTTTTAAAAATCAAGAATATTACCAAAACATAATCTGCTTAACTTTCCATCAGTATGAAAATAGCTGAATGCAGAATCAGTCTACAGAATTTTAAAAAAGCAAACTTTTTTTCAGAATGAATGCATTCAAATTGAGAATTTTCTATAAATGTATTTCACATGAAACTATGAATCAGTTGCAGATTTTAAAATCTTAAATTCAGCTAAGATATCAGGCTGAGATTTTTAACAGAAAATGGTAATGCCTCTCTGAGAGGCTGCTTTGCAAAGCAGCAACAGACTGAGTTTCAGGCTTGTGTTCAACTTAGCTCAACAGAAGCATGTATTTAATCTCAAAAAATAACTACCCAGTTTGTTTGTGTCATGTAGTCTTATGTCATGAGCCATAGAAGATGGAGGTGTTTATTGCTACCATGTACTTCTGGAAGTAAAAACAGCCCTCAGAACTACTTTATTTATATTTCAGCAATAGTCTAGAACTACTATTGTTCTGTTATGAGAATATAATGTAAAGAGGGCAGGACTCCCTGTGCACAGAGGGCAGCATCCTGTGCTTCCACATGTGCAATGCCCAGGATTCTGCACCTAGCAAAGGCCACTCTTCTTGGAAAGTCACATGGGCAGAATGAAGGCATCATCACTTCACAAGAAGTTGCTCTTCAGTATCTATAGGGGGTGGCTCATTCACATAAGTGTAATTCTTGGAACTCATGCGTAGATGTGGTGTTTAGGGCCATGTTTCAGTGGTGGACTTGGCAGTGCTAGGTTAATGGTTGGACTGGATGATCTGAAAGGTCTTTTCCAACCAAAATAATTCTATGACTCTGTTGTTCTTATGAGGAACTGAGGATCGTCTGTACCTCTACACAGCACTCATTGCAGACTGGCACTGATTTTCAAGTTAGTAAATTTCATGGGCTATGAGCATCTTCCAGTCAAGTCGTTGCTTCAATGCTCACCTGCATGTCTATTTCCTGGGCTCAACAATCAACAAGGAATGGCAACCAAGAAATGTGTCCTCTCCAAGTCTTCTGACAGCTTTCCAGACTCACAAACTTCTCCTATAAACCAAGGTTTCCTAAAAACAATAAGTGAAATGCAAGCAAACTGTCAAGGCAGAAAACTGATAATTTGCAAACATATCTCCTCATACACCACCATAAAAGCAACCTACACATAATCATTCTAGATCTTACACATGTTGCACAATTGGACTTTCTTTCCTTTGCATCAAATACTCTTCTGGAAACTGTCCAAATGAAATAAAACCATCCTTAAGAAATGAAATGAGCTCTTGCAAACACAGTTACAGCAAGCAAACTCCCCCGTTCTCAAAAAAGCAACCAAACCACCTCCAGTCTCTCAGTGCTGATCCTCAGTAGAAACCCACAGAATACAGAAGTCTGTCTTCTAAAGACAGTCTTTTCACCTGAATTTCATTAGACTGTAAAAAATATTCTTCTATGGTCTGTCATGGTTTTCCCCAATATTTTGTTTGACTAATCTCCTCCAATTCCACAGATGCTGTTCCTACCTTTCCTCCAGAGGCTTTCTTAACCTACCATCTCTCCTTTCTCTAACTTTATATTCGCAACTATTCTCAGACTAATAAGCTTGGTGTTTGCTTTGTCTGTGTCAGACCTGCTTGTGTGGCTAAAAGATTTTGTTTGCTCTCTTTTCCTTAAAAATATTACCTTTACCTTGTCTCCCAAATAGCTTCATTTCAGCTTCATACATTTAATAAGTAGCTACTGTCTCTCAGTTTTTGCAACATAACCTCCTGTGCTTTGATATAATTTCCCTCTGTAGAGGGACTTCAGAAGCACTCTTCAGAAGCAGGAATTTAAAGCTTTCTTGCTGCAGGCTCCAAAAGACATCACTCACAATATATCTGTACCTTAATAGCATTTTAAGTTAATCCATTAATGATTGACATAACTATTTATTTTTTTATAGCAAAAAACAATGATAATCTGATTAAATTTACAACCCACAATTCACCAAGTAAAGAAACACTTTTAGTTCTGACTTGTTAGACAGGGTAAGGGAAATCTTTAAATTTTCAAGCCTGAAAATCTGAAGCTCAAATGGCTGCCAGAATTAAGCATCTCCAACACATTAAACTTGTCCAGTTCAGGCAATATAAAATTTTATATACTTGTAGAAATTCATGCGTGACATTAACATGTACTACCCATGCTCATAAAGATCTAAGAGTTTAGTGTTGACTAAATGAACACTGTAATCACAGGCCATTGAATTTAATCTTACTTACTTGAGTAAGTAATTTATCTTACTTTAAAAAAAGTGAGAATTACAAAGCCCCACGCTTCCCATCCTCTGGGGAAGTCAGATTTATCTTCTAATTTGACACAAGATGGCAGAACTTCCCAATGGAACTAACACAGTTCTTTTGAATAGGTTTTGTTTAGGCCTCCTTTCTGATTTGAAATGTTTGCTATCCACCTCTGCAATGACTCATGGGAATGTTAAGTGTCTTCCAGTGACTTGCTTTGAAATCAGATTTTTGCTGCCAGATCTGAGCATCTAAGCTAAAGCAAGTTGTATTATAAGCCCATTTCTCACCCACTCACCCATTCCAATCTGATATAACATGTCCACCAACCCAACCAGCTGATATTTTAAGTGGATAAAACACAATAAGAAAATCTGGGGTTCTGTTTGTTTAAAAAAAAAAAAAATCCACCTCTTTTTTTCTTAATAGAAGTCCCCGTTTCATTTAATTGAGTTATACAGTACAATTTCTTTGGTTGTAATGATACACACATTATTTGAAGGAGTAAGAGGTGGGAAACGGGTGATCAAGATTTTATTCCTAATGATCTGCGAAAAGAGTTGGTTTTCTCTGTAACCATTATGCTCTTCTTAGAAACATCACTATGGAGAACAACTGGAGGCTGCTCACTAATGGGGAACGTTGTGAGAATGAAACATTATATCAGTGAAAGTACATGTGACGAAAGAGGTTGAATGATTCACTCTACAAAAATCACAGCATCTTTAATTTAAGAGGAATGAACTAGATCCAGTCTCTTAAACATTTAATACTTATTATTTCACAGATACCATATTCTAACTTGACATTTTTTAATATTAAATGTTTTGATTCTTGAAGACATTTTCCAAAAAGCCTAGGATGTCCCTAATTATTTTGCAAATTTAGCTTTAGACATCATCAAGGCTAAAGAGTTACAGATCACATGTCATTGCAGATACTTTTCAGACAGAGGATGCAAAATTGATTGCTAGAAGAAAAGTATATTGCATAGGAAAATTTCCAAGATCATGCTCATTAAATTCATCGAGACAATTTGTTACTCAGTGTTGAATGAGATCAAAATTAAAATGTTAATTAAAATTTATCAGATACTTCAAGCTAAAAAAAACCCAGAACACTGATGTTGTAAGAGAAAAATACATTAACAGGTACAAGAATGATATGGAAGAAAGTGTTATTTCCTGATTCTTAAAATGGAATTCTCTACATGAAAATGGTAATATGTACAGCCTATTTTTACCAGAGAGCATAAACATTGAAAGGAACTGATTGCATAGGAGACCAAAGAAAGAGAAACTTGTCATATACCATTCATATATTTTTAATGCTAATTAATAAAAACACTTCACCACTCTGAAGAAGTTAAAAGATGACTGACTCATCAATATTTCTCTGATGTTAGACAAGACAAAGTATGTAATTCATTATGATAAAAGACAAGGGGTAATTAATCAAAAATGGAAGAAGGGAGATTTAGGTTAGACATTAAAAGAAATTCTTCAATATGAGGGTGGTGATACACTGGTTACCCAGGGAAGCTGTGGAAGCCCCATGCCTGGAAGTGTCCAAGGACAGGTTGGATGGGGCTTTGAGCAACCTGATCTAGTGGGAGCTGTCCCTGCCCATGCAGGGAGCTTGGAACTAGATGATCTTCAAGGTCCTTTCCAGTCCAAACAATTCTGTGATTCTATGATACAATTCTATTAATTAGCCAAAGGGAAATCATGGTTGACTAATCTGAGAGCCTTCTACAGTGCCCTAACTGGTTGGCTGGATGAGGGGAGAGCAGTGAATGTCGTCTACCTTGACTTCAGCAAGGATTTTGACACTCTCTCACATAACACCCTCATTAGGAAATTCAGGAATTGTGGGCTGAATGAGTGGACAGTGAGAGGATTTAGAGCTGGCTGTGTGACAGAAAGTCAGAGGGTTGTGATCAATGGAGCAGGGTCGCGTTGGAGGCCTGGAGCCAGTGGTGTCCCCCGGGAGTCAATACTTAGTCCAGTCTTGTTCAACATATTCATCAACCTGGATGAGGGGACAGAGTGTGTCCTCAGCAAGTTTGCTAATGATACTAAGTAGGGAGGGGTGGCTGACACTCCAGAGGCATGTGCTGCCATCCATTGTGACCTGGGTAGGCTGGAAAGCTGGGCAGAGAGGAACCAAATGAGGTTCAACAAGGGCAAGTGTAGGGTCCTGCACCTGGGGAGGAAAAGCTGATGCACCAGTATAGGTTATGGGTGGACCTACTGGAAAGCAGTTCTGAGGAGAAGGATCTGGGGTCCTGGTAGACAGTAAATTATCCATGAGCCAGCAATGTGCCCTTGTTGCCAAGAAAGCCAAGGGAATCCTGGGGTGCATAAGGAAGAGTGTGGCCAGTAGGTCAAGAGGGGTCATTCTCCCCCTCTTCTCTGCCCTGGTGAGGCCACATCTGCAATACTGTGTCCAGTTCTAGGCTTCCCAGTTCAAGAGAGACAGGGAACTACTAGAGACAGTCCAGTGGAAGGCAACAGAGATGATTGAGGGATTGGAGCATCTCCCTTATGAGGAAAGGCTGAGAGAGCTGGGACTTTTTAGCCTGGAGAACAGAAGGCTGCAGGGAGGACTTATTAATGCCTGTAAGTATCTAAATGGTAGGTGCCAGTAGGATGGAGCCAGACTCTTTTCAGTAGTTCCCAGTGACAGGATGATGGGCAATGGGCACAAGCTGGAATGCAGGAAGTTCAATTTAAATATGAGGAAAAACTTCTTTACTGTGATTGTGACAGAGCACTGGAACAGGCTGCCCTGTTACATCTAGTCTAATATTAACAAAATTAAGGTCATTACAGGATTGAATTATGTGGTTTTTTCAGCTTTCCTTGGTATGATTGCATTTTACAGCAGACTTTTCATCACAGATGCTCTGGCATACTGGTCTGTTCAGAAACATATTCAAAGATTAAATGCAGATGAACAAGCCTGGGCAGAAATTTTTAATCCTTATAATTGTTAATTCCCATCATATATCCAATAGTTTCCATGGAAAAATAAATATTTTATTTCATTTCAAGCAGCATTTGCTTTTTCTTTCTGATTCACATATTTTCACCTTACATTATGCTAAGTTTTGGAATCATAGTAAATTGTCTAGTAGCACCCAAATAAGTTCTCTGTCAGAACCCCAGGATAAATGAAAATGTAGCTCTTTTTAAAAGTATCTCCATAAATGAAGGAGACAAAATAAATCCCATTGCACCAAGAAATAAACAAATATGAAACCCACTTTGTAAAAATTAATAATTTATAATAAATAAATTATTATATTTTATAAAAGACTGCCTAGAGAAATTATGTTGCAATAGTTCAACATAAAAGACATAGAGGATGAGCTTTTTATTAGAATCTTTCTACATTACTTCCTAAGTGAAAACATATGTGGTCCATGAAAACAAGTATATTTTTCTTCATTCACAATGTTAAAGAAACGATGGCTTTTTTTCCCCAAGTGTCTGTACCCTAAGGTAGCAATACATATTTTAGACAGCTTGAAAAATAATTAGGTCTGCAGTGGCCTTTATTAAGGATATCATAACCTCTTAGTCTAACTTCTGCCTGTCAGTAATTCTGTATTTGGTATTCTTCATTGGTCTTTTTTCTTCTAGACCTCAGTGTCTCTGCCCTTTTATTGATTGCAGCCTCCTATGCCTGGGAGCTGGGGTGTAATGTGCTGAGTGGGATGTTCTCAGTCTCTCACATTCTGCAGGGGTCACAATTTCTGTTAAATTCTGTATGTCATCAAGATTATATTATTTGTTCACTAAATCAATATGCAAGGAAAATCATCCTCTTCAGATTCTATTGTTTCTAAATACAGAACTAAAATTTCCACAATTATAATTCACTCAAGAACTTGATCTCCTACTCCTGTGCTTCCCCTCCAGAACACATTTTTAGGAGGAAACTCGCCTGGATAGCGCACGATCAATTTACTCATTTCCAGAGGCAAAGCTGCCTGTTATCTGGAGAAACAGACACATTAAAACTCTAACAGTTTGGCTTGTTCCTTTGGATGAAAAAACAGTGATACCAAATAGTTTATTTTGACACATTTGATGACTACAACCACATTAAGGAAACTGTTGAGTGATACTGTGTACATTAAGCTGCTATTAGAGTCACTTAAATCTAAGCCAAGAACAACCATGACAGCAGCTCTGTGGATACCTTCTTTTGTTGATCAGACAGTTTGCACTGAACTGTCTATCATAATTTCAGGACCTAGTGTAAACACTTCTTCTCCAGTATACCCAGAAAAATGCCATTCACTTGCATAATTACTGGCCTCTAAATGAAGCTGTTTTATTCTGATGCAGAGGAGAGATACAAAACATGGGGCACCAGGATTATCTATGTGGGTCTCAGTGTGAGTGGTAATTGGAGAGCAATTGCACAGCTGCTGAATAGGGGTCCTTTTTTCTTTGACATGTAAATAAAAAGTAGTATGCTGATTAGATTACAGTTACAGAAAGAGGACAAGTGATAATCCTAGCATTTGGCTTTTAGTATATATTTGAAAGATTCCTTTTTCCCACTGGAAATTGTAAGATGCTTGAGTGTGTGTAGGAACATATTCTGAGGGCGGCAAAAGATTTCAGCAGTGTAAGAATTTCTGTCACAGCTACTTGTACATGCACACATACAAGTTCTACATTCATTACCAGTAGAGATTACAGTGATAATCCCCTTGAATTTACCAATAAACCTAACAAAGTATCCCCCAACATGACTGGGAAGGCTATATTCAAACAATTCTTTCCTTTCAAGCAAAAGCACATTTTTTTTTCAAATTTTCCCAGTCTAGTAGTATTGAAACCCATTCAATGGCACCAGAGAAAACAGGTAGAAAATCAATTTGGTGGAACAGATGCATCTAAATTACATCTGGATCACTGTTTTTCATCACGATATCTTATCTCTACCACTGTGAAACAATTCACATAGCTGAATTACTAATGAAAAGCAACCTGTAGAGACCAGTGTCCCTTTATGTGCATCTAAGAAACATGATACATATAGGGCTAAGATATACCTTGTTGCCTACCTTCAAAACATAAGCATAACACTGAAACTAATATGATTGGGGTGTCTTTTACTACATGCAGAGTTCCTGAAAGCAAGATCATACACTATTTATGAGTATGTATCAGTCATTTACATAGTATGTAGGCAAGACTAAAACGGTATAAGGCTAAGCATTAATTTCTTCAACACCTGGAAACAGGCAATTGAGGAATGCTTGCCTGTGACTGATGGCTGATGAGTCAGCAGGGAAGTGTTGGCTTCCATCACTCATTGGAACGATCTGACCTTCAAAACCTGAGCTAACCCTCCAACTCTGCCTTTTTTTTTTTTTTTTTCCTCATTATTATATACTTTTCCTCATTCTAGTTTTTCCCTAAGTTTGTAGATTTCCATTACTAGCTCAGTAATCACTTCTTCATATTTTGTTTTCTTCTCTTACGTGGATTTAGCTTATGAATTAACTTGCAGCTCAACATTTTCTTCTTCAGGAATGCTGCATAGAAATCACCCAGCTGGGCTTCACCAAACTGGGTCTTGCTCATGGACAGCTGAAACCCTGGATTGGAAGCTGCAAAAGAGAGCAGACAGGCTTTGGTTGGTACCTGTATTTGTTCTGATGATGATGAGAGAGAGCAACTACAAGGAATTCATCCAGATGAAAAACATTAACACAAATACTGTACATTCACCTATGCAGGTTTTTTTTAATAGATATTAGATTTTTGGAGACAACTGGGTGGGTGCTTTTTTGTATCTATCATGCTTCAGCTGTGGAGAAGACTGGAAAAATACCAACTGTGGTAAGCTATAATAAGAGCATTATCTACTTACAGAAATTAAAATGTGGTATGACTCCTATGAAAAATGTTAGCCTGTTAGAAGCAGGTGTCTAAAATAATCTAATCTGCTGTAATAGGGAACAAGGTAGATAGAAGGTTAACATGCAATACAAAGCTTACATCTGTTTCAGATGTATTGATTTAATGTATCAACAACGGATTACATGATGCCCTTGTTTTTCACTCCTGCACTGCAGCAGAGGCTAGCTTGTTGTTACCAGGCAGAAAGGAAAGTATGCTGGTTCAATCAATCACTTAAAGGATAAAAATATATGCTTTAAAAAGTACATATGGTTTTCAGATGACAGAAATGTCCAGGAAGAAGACTTAATGGCATAAGTGAGACGGCACCAGCTGCATCAGAGCCCTGTAGCTAAAAAGTAACATTTGGATCGACATAATTTATAAAGAAAAAAAACGTGTGAACATTTTATGGACTCTTTGGTGCTATAAACAATGATATAGAACACTACTGAAATATATGTGCATTAATTTGCCTTGGAATACTATATTGTGGGTAGGAAGGGATTCTAAAATGAAGATTATTATAGTTAGAGCATATTTATTTGACACAATGTACATTGCATTTTTGTCAGTTTTTCCATTTCTATGAAACTCAACTAGAGGTTTTAGAAAGAGACTTTCTGAAGATGAGGCACTGACTGCCATGGAGAGGTTTATTTCTAGGGCTCAATTCTACAGTTATAATGTGCCCAAGCAGAATCAAGGTATGGTTCAATGAGCAAAGACTGGACATACTCTTGCATGAGCAAATGAAGCATTTGAGAAATAAAGAAAAAGATTTAGGAGTTCTAAAGGATCTATGTCCCCAGTGCCTGAGATCTAATGCAAATGTTGGACATACAAAAAGGAAACAGTAGAGAAGCTAAGGGTACCTATGCTGAATTTTTGCAGCATATGGCACTGCTGAAGCCATCGCTGGAAAATTGTTCTCTGTTAAGCTGCCAGTGCTGCAGAAAGGATATTATAAAAGAGGTTTTCAAGACAGATACAAGAATTATTTGAAGACTGGATAACTACTTATCAGTTCCATTCCCTTTTACCTATATGCAAAGGGGCAAAATGCTTTAGCTAGAAGTTAAACTCAGCCAAATAGAGATGAGAAACAGAAGTGATTATCAATTGGCATAACTTCACCAAGAACATAATCATTCATCTGACGTATGAAATCTTGAAATAGCATTTAGAATCACCCCACCTACTACCTCAATAATTGAAGTATCTAATTTAGGAGATTTATAGTGAGTACAGAGGAATAATCAGCTTCAGGGGATTATTGAAATGTTATAAAGCCTTGAATCACTCAAGGTTTTTCTTGTTTTATTTTAAAAAATCCTAAATTGGAAACCTTAATTGCTTAAAATTCAGTGAGATAAATTGACGTTTTATTATCCCAATTTAACTTGCACAACTAACATAATACAGTAAAGAGGAAATTAAATTAAAACAAGTGGAAATCAGGAAGCAAATTAGTATTGACAGGAAATCAGACAAAGGAAAGGAAATACATTTTTTAAAAACAAACAGACACTGCCACCTCCTCAAAATGCTTGTCTCAAGGAAAATTATACTGGTGATTGCACTTGAGAGTCAGTGCAACCACGAATGGAAAGCTATTCAATGGATTCAATAATGGATATTTAAGGAACTAAGTAACCTCAAATGCATCCTTCAATAAAAAGCAGTAGAGTTTATTATGTTTCTGCAGATATATGAAAAACAATTTTTGCTACCTTTGCACTCCAGGTAGACTCTAAGATGCCAATTGATTTAAATGGGAGTGAGTAATACTGGAGTAAATGACTGCTCATTTTAAATAAGGCTGTCAAAATAAGGTCCTGAACAAGTTAAACATCAGATGAATTATAGAACCCAGGAGAATGTGGGGAAAATACATGGTAAAAAAAATGAAACACAAGCAAAGAAAAAGTAGTCTTGCAAAACATTGGTTACTTTTTACCCCATAAAATTAGAAGCACAATGGAAGTAGGATCTGTTTAGAGTGCATTCACAGATATTCCACACATCATTCTCTTTAGTACAAATTTGAAAGCCTAGAGGTAACAATTCCTCCAGCATTGACCTTCTGTCACCAGAGCGGTGGTCTGTTACAAGCAAAATGAAACGCTCTTCTTGCCCGCTACAGGAGGTAGAGGGAATTAAGTAGAGAACTAAATCTAATAGATACAACCATAAACTAAGATACCAGAAATCTAAAAGAAAGATGAAGAAACACACATACTGCACTGGATATCCAGAAGAAAAAAATAGAAGGGAGTTTACATTTACAGTGCTAGAAGATGAAGCATGTTATAAGCCCTAGCCATTTCAGTTATGTAAATGCTGGAAAATAAATAGCCTTCAGAAGGTATTTACCTATCTGTGGAAGTGAGGATAATGGTGGATAGCAATAATGAGTTATAGGCTTGTGTATTTCATCAACATTTCATTTCCAGTCTTAAAGACATGCTCATCTAACCTGAAAAGTAATTAAGGGTTTCTGTAGTACTAAGTATTTATGTATTTGCATAACAATGAGGAGTATGCCATGTATGTAAATTCAAATACAGAATTGGTAAAATTAGAAGGCATAAAATAAGTATTTCTATCACTGTGGTTACCTTAGTAGAGTTGCTGAGTCAGGCTACGTACCCTCTGTGAAAATTTGCACTTGACCAACATTTTATGGGTTTAGCTGGTACCACAGTTCAGAGTGTATTATACCCGTGCACACTACTGCAAAATATTCAGTGTCAGACTGAACTGCCAGTGTGCCTGACTTCTCTCAATTCATTCCTACAGCAGTTTTATGGGCCTGATTCTCCATCTTATACCAAATAAGAAATATTTAAGCTTTTATAACCATGGAGGCAAACTTTGAAATGTCATGACAAATATATACAATCTCATGCATTGTTCTTATGATGTGTTCACATGTGATGCACACTTGAGGATTAAGGGAACTACCTCTACAGTCGCTATTAATACACTTTTTTTTTGCTCATCTTCTGTGCATGAGTTACAGTGGTGGAGGTGGAAAACTTCAGTTTTCATCCATGAGTACTGCAGGCTCTCCTCATGCTTACTGCATGCTCCTCTGGTGAGGCTTAGCACCTGTTCAAAAGTGACAGCCCTAACTCATCCTAATGTAGAAACTAACCAAGGACCACCATCTTGTATTTTACTGATTTCCATGTAGTCAAAATGGTCATTCTGTGTCCTTAAGACTCAGTTTAGAAATTCAGATGGAGAAAACAGGAACAGGAGACTTGCCCTCCCTGAGCTAAATCACTCACCTTTGTTTACCAGCTTGGTAAACAAATCCTCCAGTTAGTTTGTGCTTACAGTTAAATAATTTGAAGTAGGTCTAACCTTAAAAACGGATAAATAATAAGCAAGCCAGTAAAATCACAATGCAATATATGACATTATTTTGTACACTGCTGTAGCATATACCTCTGAGTATGTGAATGTAGATTTGCCATGTATATATCCATAGAGACAACACAGAGACGTATGACATAGAGACAAGTTTATTAATCAACATACATACAAAGTGCTTCCCAGTCAGATGCGCCCACAAGACTTCATTAACTTAAGAAGACCTTGCTGCAATTATGCAATGTTCAGTGAGTTAGAAAGAAAAAAGTTCATATTTGTTTAATTGCTTGAGTGTAGGGTGTCATTTTCCTGGTATAGATTTTCAGTGGTAACAAGTAGCCTCCCTGGTAACTTTTCCTTTTATTTCTTTTAGAAGTTTATAATTTGGAGCTGGAAAATAAGTAATTTCATGCTTCAAGTATAACAATATACTGAGAATTCTTATCCTTCCCTCACACAGGTAAATGTGCTGTTATCATCAGACGTGATGCAGCCATTAAGCAGAGTTGACTTGTGCTCATTTATAATCACTTCACTGATGTCACTAGGTTTTGACTTTAAAACCTATTATTTATTCATTCTTGCTGAAGATGAGTGATAATGTTAAAATGCATAGCAAATGTTTCAAAGTAAATTACTTTTTTGTAAACTCTAGCACTGGTTTACTCATATATACCATGCCTTTGATATGATACCATTGGCAAGCCACATGAAAAGCAAAGCCACAGCTTTTTCCTGCCTACTCAGAGCAATTTACTTCTCCAAGATGATTAACAGTCCTGAAACTCGAAACTTGAAAGTCAGACTGGATGTATATACCATTTATAGTAATTATAATAGCATATTTTTATGGAGAAAGGAAAAACAGCCATTTCTACAACAAGAAAATAAAATAATTATTCTCTGAGTAATGAAGAAAGAAAAAAACAAAGCTCATTATTTGTTCCTGTGTCTATATATATGTGTGCATATCTAGCATGTATATAAATACATATAACTTCCTGCATGGATGAGAAAGTGCGTCCCTCCCAGATACTCTCTCCCAGATTAAAGGAATCTTTTATGAAACAAAGGTGTATAAAGGAATTGTATTAAGCATGGGGAGCCTGGTGCAATGCATTGGATCAAGTGTAGCTGGCAGATTGGTGAAAGCAGAAACAAACAAACAGTTGGTTATGCTAACATTCTTTCTCTGTGTGACTGTTTTGCCTGCCTGTTTATGTTTGGATGTGAAATGCTCAGATCGCAGCAATGACTGATCAGGAATATGTGTTCTCTGTAAACAAGGTCTTAATTTCATGTTAATTTAGTAATGCATTTAACATACTGGTTTGCACTACATTTCTATGAAAGGACTCCAAAGCTACAATTGCAGTCTACTAGTTCGCTACTTGAAAAGCAAGTACCTGCATTTTTCCTGCTCTCATGAGACATCACAACTGACATGTGAAGGTGATGAGGACATTGTTGGGTTTCCCCTCACCTTAATTACATGTGTGCAATACCAAACAAGTTGCTAATATGTTGGATCTGTCATCATCAACCATCAACCTAGAATCCAAACCCAATATCAGCAATGAGAAAGGTAACAGTCACTGTCATGACTGCAGATCATGTAACCCCTGTGTGCTCTTGCATGCCACAGAAATCTGTTAGAAAGACTTGATGTTATTGCTCCTTTCTCTCCTTCCTGCTTTATTTGGAACATCAGCAAGGGTTGTGTACCAAAAGAGTATCTTCTGTGGAACAGTCTTATTTGAGATCATTCCTGTATTAATAAAAAAGGGATAGCTACACCACCAGTTCCATATACTTGAATTTATCACAGCAAGGTATATTCAGTGGATAGATTTTATTTATTTTTTTTACAAATATCCCTGAGAAAAACAAGCAACTCTGTCTTTTCCAGAGTCTGCTACAACTTTCTTTGAAAGGGAGCAGGCTGTGAGGGAAGATCTAATTCATCTTAGTCTCCACACTGCTGCATATCTGGAGCAGCAGTGAGTATGAGCTTAACAAGACCAATTATACTAGTCAAGGCACCATGGCCTCAGTACCTGCAATGCTTCACTGAAAGAAATAAAAAAAGAAAGAGGAGGGGGGAAAAGATGAAAAGTCAAGGAGCCAAGGAAGATTCTATTATACTGTATGCACTAAATCTTCAAAGCCTCACTTCATCTGTAAGAAAGGTGTAACACAAGATATCAGTTGTTCTACCTGATCCTTTCCCTAGACATTTTTGGAAAGCTGTCTTTAGATGCCCAGCTCAAAGTTTTTCTTCTCTTACTTTGACATATCTCAACCAATGCTTCTCATGGGCCTTTCTGCCAGAACCACTTTCAGTATTTTTTAAACTTAATCTTTGAGATGTCTTTGGTAGTTTTGGAGCTTATGTCTTGATTTTGTTCCGATTTCCTACTTCATTTCAGGCTAGATGATGAAATATTTACTTCCAACGTTAGAATATCCACTGAACCAAGGTTCTTCACCTGAAATAAACACCTATGGAATTTAGGCCATGCATTCCCTGCAGCCTAGTAGAACACTGGCTATCCCTCCTCACCTTTCTCTGCAAATACTATGGGCCTGACTATGTTTGGGTTTTGGGGACAAAAATTCAGTTCTACTTTCATTACTGAGAAGTCTTGATGTGCTTCTGAAGAGAGTTTTGTAGGGTAAAGTCAGAAGGCATTATAAAAACTTTGACCTAGCCAACAGATCCAGACATGTACAAGACCATAGGGTGGGCCATCAAGCCATCAAGATAACTTTGGGCTATTTATGCTGTAATGAAATGAATTTGCAGAGCACTATGACACATAGATTAACAATTCAGAAAGATGCTATAGTTTGAGTTCTGTGCAGTTGTGACCAAGTTACTATATTAAATAAATCAGTGGCCTAATCAAGCCTGGGAGCTCTTGTATCACTTTTAGTTGATTCAAGAAATCTAACACAGAAAAATAACCAACTGTTCACCTTTGTAGATCTTGTAAATGCATATTTGCTGTTCCCTTAAATCCATAGCTGGAAGACAGTTAATAGCTAGGATATCACTAAATTGATAAAATACAGTATGACAGGGTGAAGAGATGAAAAAAAACAGCTCCTTGTTAGCATTAGAAAAATCCAGAAGTCATTAGCCTAGCCATTTTACAAATATTTGTACTTTTTTTCCACCCAACCATGCCAACTAATGCAAGTCATATTACTAGCTTTACTGAGCATTCAACCCTTCTGTCCTCCCAGTAATGACTGTGGTAAAAAGTCAGGCTTCAGGGTATAAATCAATCACCTGCATTTGGAGACTGGCAGAGAATCAATAAAAAACCTGTAGTACTGCCCACTTTAACGAGTTTATTTCTAAATACACTTCAGCTCATTTGGGCTGGTTATAACCAAGGTTTTCACTTAAAATTTGCAGCTTCTTTTTACTCCAGACCTTGCCAGGGCCCTGAGTGCATAGCTGGAGGGTGAAGACATGGGGCAGCTGAGCCCAAGGACAGCACCCTTGCTGACAGAGCAGTGCTTGTGGTTGCTCCTTGGTGCTGTCTCTGATCCATCACCTGGGCTTTTTGACTCCACCTTGTAGCTGCCCCATCCCTGTGGACTGGCTGAGCAATTACTGGGCTGTGCCTGACCCCCAGTCACTGTCTCCAGGTCTGATCCCATCCTAATGTGTCGTTCAGCATCTCGGCTTCTTCGTGCTGAGGTAAAGGCTCCTGGCAGCTGTATTACCTCTGTGAGACCCCTCCCAGCTCCCCTGGCAGAGCAGCCAGCCCTTGTGGCACCATGGTGGTGCTGGCCTTCTCCTGTGATCTTAAAGAGGTGACAATGCTATAGAAAGTCTCCCTGTAAGCTCATGGAAGCCAGGAGCTACATTATAAAAACAGCAGGATGTCTCAAAAAAAAAAAAATAATTAAAAAAAGAAGTGTTTGAGAGAGCTGTGGAGGAGAGAGGATTAGTTTCTAACAGACTGGTTTGAGTTTAACCTGAATAAATATCTTTAGTTCACAAAATATAATTAAGTGCAACAGTTACACAGCACATACCAGTATTATGTAAGGTGATAAAACAATAGAAAATTGTAAGGTTTATTATTAATGCGTATGTGAACAATTCTTGAAGTCAGGACAAGCTCAGTCAGTGGTGCATCTGTAACTACTTCAGCTTTGTTCCTTTTTTCCTGGGAAGCTACAACAAAAGGTAGTGAACTGTCAGCATTGAAATGGGGCCTGGTTTTGTTTTTGAAATATTATTCTTCCTTTCATTCAGTAGTATTCAGATGGATAAGAAGCACAATCCTTGCAATACTTCTGTTGAGAGAGCTGTGGAGGAGAGAGGATTAGTTTCTAACAGACTGGTTTGAGTTTAACCTGAATAAATATCTTTAGTTCACAAAATATAATTAAGTGCAACAGTTACACAGCACATACCAGTATTATGTAAGGTGATAAAACAATAGAAAATTGTAAGGTTTATTATTAATGCGTATGTGAACAATTCTTGAAGTCAGGACAAGCTCAGTCAGTGGTGCATCTGTAACTACTTCAGCTTTGTTCCTTTTTTCCTGGGAAGCTACAACAAAAGGTAGTGAACTGTCAGCATTGAAATGGGGCCTGGTTTTGTTTTTGAAATATTATTCTTCCTTTCATTCAGTAGTATTCAGATGGATAAGAAGCACAATCCTTGCAATACTTCTGAAGTAGAAGTATTACTGTTCCCCAGCTAAAAGTGAAGCAATGAAACAGGAATCTACCTAAGACTCCATAGACCCAGTGGTTTATTGTCAATCGTATAAAATTCAGCCTAGGCTTGGACTCTATCTCAATCTGTTTCTGAAGGAGTCAATCTTTCTACAGTGATTGAAATTCCTGGTGCTTAGCTCAGAAAGACCCGAATTCCATGTCACCACAATGGATCGGTTTGCTGTCAGGTAATGCAATTTGTGTAGGGTTCCTTGGCCTGAGGAAACAGGCAAATACCACTTTTCCCTAAACACTCAGTATGTGGCAGAGCCCAGGAGCAGAGGGGACTGCCGGGAGTGGCAGGGCAGGACCTGGTAGCCAGGGCTGGTCCCAAGCCGAACGAGGAGAATGTAGCCAGGGTCACTGAGGCAGACCTAGCCCTAGATATTGGGCACCTCCCTGGGGATGGCAATGGGGCAAGGGCAGGCCAGGATGTGCGCCCAGCTCAGTGGGGCCCATGGCTGGGCTGGGAAGGCCTGTGGGGAGCTGGAGATCAGCCCTGCTGAGGGATCAGTAGGGCAGGTAGCTCAGGGTTCTGTCGTGGGGTCCTGGGCAAGGTGGGAGGTACCTGGGGAGGCTAGACATGGACAATAACGCACGTTGGTACCTTCAGGGCCCTGACACAATGATTAACTAATATATGTTGATCTTTTAAATATGATTCAGATTCTCTTGAGTTGTATGGAATTGACTTAAGGGAATTAAATGGTTTTAAAATGAAGTGCAATAGAACTTTTATCCAAAACTGCTGATCATAAAATCATTCAAGTTTGAAAAGTTCCGTAAGATCATTCAGTTCCAACCTTTAACCTAACTACTTACCTAGCTCAATCAACCTATTCTTTTTTGTGATGATGATAATTTTTTTTCTATGTCAGCAAAATAAAGATGTTTTGTATGTTATTTTGAAGACAATTTTTAGCACAGACTTTCTATTTCAAATTGGAATATTGCAATTCATGTTTCTGGAAGGCATTCTGAAGACCCCACAGTTGAATTTTTTTTTTATTTTTTTTCCCCCTGAAACAATTCCCACACATTATTTAACTTCAGGTATTGAAAACACAGTTCCACAGAAGAGTAGTTAATAATCCTTTCAGTGCACAGAAACCCACTGCACTGGGGAAGCACTGAATGGCTCAGCTCATTCTGACATCATACATTACACACTATTGTGTAATTCAGTTTACAGGTATTTCTAGAAAACTTTTATCTGTGAGACAAACTGAAATACCCAGATCACATCTTTGGTCTCACAGGTGCTTTCTGGAATTCAAACCACACCAACAAGAAATACAGCTTTCTAGGGCTGTTTCACACAACCAAATGCAAACAGGGTGGACAAAATCATAGAATCTTCTAGGTTGGAAAAGACCTTTACGATCACCAAATCCAACCCTTAACCCTACTCTATCATGTTCATCCCTAAACCATATCCCCAAGCATCACATCCATATGACTTTTAAACACATCCAGGAATGGTGACTCAACCACCTCTCTGGGCAGCATGTTCCAATGCCCAACAACCCTTTCAGAAAAAAAAAAATAATTCCTAATATCCAGCCTAAACCACCACTGATGTAGCTTTTCCCTCTTGTCCTATCACTCACTATTTACTTGTGAGAAGAGACCAGCACCTACCTCTCTACGCTGTCGTTTCAGCTAGTTGTAGAGAATGATGAGGTTTCCTCTCAGGCTCCTCTCCTTTAGACTAAATAATCCCAGTTCTCCCAGCTGCTCTTCATAAGACTTGTTCTCTAAGCCTTTCACCAGCCTAATTGCTCTCCTCTGCAGCTGCTCCAGCACCTTGATGTCTTTCTTGTATTGAGGTGCCCAAAACTGAACACAGTAGTCAAGCTGGGGCCTCACCAGTGCCAAGTAAAGGGGGATAATCACTTCCCTAGTCCTGCTGGCTACCCTGTTTCTGATATAAGCCAGGATGCTGTTGGCCTTCTTGGCCACCTGGGTACGCTGCTGGCTCATATTTAAGCACTTGTCGCTCAGCACCCTGAGGTCCCTTTCCTTTGGGCAGCTTTCCAGCCACTCTTCCCCAGGCCTTTAGTGTAACAAGGGGTTGTTGTGGCCAAAGTGCAGGCCCTGGCACTTGGCCTTGTTGAAGCTCATACAATTGACCTCAGCCCATCAATTCAGTCTGTCTAAGTCCCTCTGTAGAGCCTTCCTACCCTCAAGCAGATCAATACCCTCATCAAACTTGGTGTCACCCCCAAACTTACTGAGGGTGCATTCTATCCCCTCATGGGGAAAGTCATAGTGAATGACAACAGTGAAGCAACCTCCATGCATGCAGTCCAGAAAGTGAAAATGGATTTCTAGTTCAGCTTCACAGCATGAACTTGTCCCATCTTTTTGCCTATTTCCTCAGGCCAGAGAACCCTACACAAACTGTGTCACTTGGCTGCAAGAGAGCACACTGCTCCATTGTGGTGACCTGGAATTCAGGTTCTTCTAAGCAAAGCATCAGGAATTTTAATCACCATAGAAAAATTACTCCTTCAGAGTTAAATTGATACAGACCAAGCTAGGCTGTGTTATAACTGCTGGCCTAAAGAGCTTTCACTGGAGGAGAAGGATCATTTGGGCACTTCAAAACCTAACCATTCACATTCCAAGTCAGACTTCTTCTAGGTTGCCAACAGAGCATGTAGGGAATACTACACAATTCTACTACCTCTGTAAATTAGTCACAGCAAGCCCTAAAAAAGATGTGTGATTCAGATGTATCTCAAGGAACTGGGTATCTTCTACCAATTGGATATTTTAGTGAGGAAACAAGGATTTTAATTCTTCCATTTGTGTTTGAAAGTTGACACTTCAAGTACTTTGGTAAGATTTATTAACTGAGGGGTAAGAAGCCCAAAGGTTTTACTTCCTTGTAAAATGCCTTTTAAAAAGGTGCAGAAAGTATGTAATTTTTCACCTGCTGCAGAATTCCAGGTCTGAAACTTGTAAATTTTAAAAATATCTAGTAGAAAGAATCATCAGCAAGCAAAGATGAGCTTGTTTGACCTTCTAACTGCTAGGTTCAATAGCTGCAAGAATCTAGCAGTGAATCCAGTGCTTGTAGAGTATTAGAAGGAAGCAAAAGGGAATATGTCCTCATAAATATGGATAGGAAAAGCAGTATACTTTTGCATTCAAAAGATACTGTTTGCTTGGTTTGAGTTTTGTTTGTTTCTTGGTTTTTTGGGTTTTTTTTCTTTCTTAAGCCTTATATGATAAAAGATCTTTTCCTAGGCTTATTTTTCAAATATAATCTGCTTGATGGCAATGTGCTCAGTCCCTGGGTGGGAAATATGCTTCATTTAAGTCAACAGCAATCTGTACAGATGATTAAAAAGCAAGTACTGATGGTCTTCACAGGGACTCTCATCCCTTTTGTCTTAGCTAAACAGTTGGTAGGGAAAATGATGCTGGGAGGAGGGTAAGGATGGTGGACAGTGTTCCATGAAACATTGAACAACAACAGCAACAAAAAAACCTCGTTAATTATCTGTATTTAAAAGTTCCATCAGTATGGAAAACTGACTCTGAAAAGAGAATTTCAAACTGTTTGATGATTGCATATCCTGGGCATTCTAATGAACTTTGTCACCACTGCCAATTTTATAAAAGAATGAAGACTCCAGCAAGGCACAGATGGTATTTCTGAATGAACAGATGATTATGCCAAGAGAGTATTATGCTTGGAAACACATTTTATTGATATGTGAGTAAAGCTGTTAGAAGGACAGCTATGGAAAAGAGGACCTAGCTCTTTAAGAAACACCTGAATACTATAAGAAATTAGGCAATGGCTAAATATTATATAGTGCATTCTTCAGTCCTACTTACCAGGAATTAATTGGAAAACTATCCAGACATTCTGAAGGTTAAAAAGGCACCCAAAGGAAGATTTGTGAACAACAAAAATTAGTAATCTATATTTACCTAAACTGGAGAGAGATTTTGCACTAGCTATTGGATTTCGAAACAGCACCAATGTGAAGAACTTAGAAGAGGGCCAAAATTCCACATTGATTCTGCATATAAATTCATTTCAGTAAAGCAAAAGAAAAATTTACACTCGTTGATGTCACAAGCCCAAACATACACGCCATATCATGCTGCAAGTTAATGGGTTTATGGAGTTACTTCTGATTACACCTGTGTCATCCACAGCTAAGGTGGGGTCACTGACTTCAGTCGAAATGCTGTGACTGTAAAGCAAGGATCTGATGTGACAAGAGGTCAGAGAAAGGGTGCATGATATCCTGCATAACTGACTTTGAATATGTTAACTTCATACTTAGTCTGACTATTTCTAGGTGAGGGTTGGAAACAACAGATTTGGATCCCGCACCAATTTCAAATCCAAAATAGCTCCTTTGAGGTCAACTATCTCCTTCTGATGACTTCAATATGGTTTACGTATGGGATGAAATGTATCACATCATGACATTTTTGTCAGGGGTGAAAGATCTTCAGCACTGTATCTTGCAGGGCCACATCGCATGTGTCAGCCTCAGCTTTTTCCATACATTTTCTTGACCATAGAGGGCAAGCCTTGAAGGCAGATGACTCTGGTGAAATAGTACAATCTTTGAAGCTTAAATGAAATTATATTTATCACCAACACCAGCAAAAATAATATATGTCCCTCAGGCAGCATTTATCCAATGCCAGTGACGAAAATATATGAGGGATTACCTAAGCTAGCTAAACATTGCTTATGTCCAGTTACAAAATGATTTATGAAGTTAGGAATAAACAGGAGTTTTGGATTATTCTGGGGGAGACGGGGGAAAAAAAAAAAAAAGATACATTCTCTTTTAGGTTTCTTATCCAATGTGAGACAAATGCAAATTTTAGTAATGAAGCAAATAGAAGAGATTACAGGAATCCCTTTCTCCCACATGCTCTCATGTCGCAGTACTTGAGTTTTTTGTGTTATTAAATGGAGCCCATGGGTCAGGTGCCAACTCCATTTTTGCATTGGTGCAAGTTGATTTCAATGCCAACAAAGACATATTAAAGCAAAGCAGTGAGACATCACCCTCAAATCCATTTTGTACATGTGAGATGAATACATTAGCTTCTTAGCAGATGGCTATGAATTCTTCCAGACAGACCATGTCTCTGGCTTTCAAGAGCCATTTATCAAAAGTAACTCTGAATTGTCTTCAGTTCTGCAGCAGTCACTCCAGGGGATCAAGTGCTAAATGGTTTAAAGATAAGAAGCAATAGTACTGCAAGCCATTGTCCTCTCCAAATACTGTGCCCATTGGTCTATGCATCACATCAACTGGAAATTCATGGGTCTCTATTACTTGTTGCTTTGTGATGCCAGAGAGATCCCTGTTCCTTTAGAAAACATTCTTCTCTTAGTGGGGAAAAAGAGTGTGTTAATTACATTTTGAACATCCAGAATTATTCAGTGCCTCCATTTCTTCTGTTATTTATACAGTTCTGCCATTTTGAAGTGAGAAGTGGCAAGTGGAAGTTAAGGAAAAGGACATCTGCATAATGTAAGCAGGGAAATTATTTCCTAGCTTTCTAAACAGAATTTTAAAATAAAGTATAGATAGATCTATTCAGTAAAAGGTTATTAGAGTTCAGCTAAATAGATTCAGTAGAATATTGGTGAAGTAATAGGATTGCCATCTGTGGTTTGAGAACACCTTCCACTGAATAATGTCAATGCAATATGCAGTCCTAAGCCCATGAGGCCTCCCAGCAGTCTAGTGATGTAGACAAATTTACCTAGTGGGCTACATTTCTCCATCATGTAGAGTGAAGGCATACAATGAGTGGGGAGGCGAGTACTGAAACTCAGGGAACAAACAGCAATGTTCTTACTGCGAATTTTCATAGAGTCAGAACAGGATGTTCTAAGTGGCTGATATAATGCCATATTTTAATTTTTCAATATCCCACAGCAGACACAGTATGTGACGAATGTATAATGAGCCATTAGTGAAACTGAAGCCTGCAAATATCTGGAAGGCACTGGTCATGTTTGTGGGCTGTAATTGAGGGAACAGGAGACAGCTGCAATACTCCTAAGTGAAATGTCAGAATCTTTTAGCCAATACACATAAGAGGGGCATGCAAACTCTGGAATGGACAAAAAAGGCAACTCCCTTCCCAAATCCTTAGCAATCCCATCTACAGTACTCTGTCACAAACACATTTCCTATATATTTGGTGAACACAGCAGGCAACATGCTATAAGGTACTTCAACTGTTAGTGACAATAAAAGTTGCAGTTTATTTTTACTGTGTATAAATGTGTAATTATGCTTTGCCAACTGTAAATAACTTGGCAAAAAATAGACAAAAATCATCTGAGAATGCCATTAACAGACAAGGGTTTAGATCTATATTAATGATTTAGTCATTAATTTTCTGACCATCCCTTTCTCTCCAGTGGTATGGAGAAGACAGAAAACAAAATTTCTTCACATTGAGAAACGTAGGCAAAAAAATCTGATCCTTCATTAAAAGTGAAAGTACACAGACCCATCCCACAGAGATAGAGTAAGAACAAACACAAGCTGTGTGTCTTCACTTAGTGAAGAGGAAAGGGAATAACAGTCCATATCCTCTAATAAATTTCTTTCTTGTCAAGAATGAAGTTTTCTAGTTTCCTTACCATGTAGTTTCTGCACTTGTAGAGTGAAGTATCTGTGAAAATCAACTAAAAAAATTGAGTGGAAGGCAAGAGAAATTTGCAAAGCCGTATTATCAGGCCCAGCACTAGTTGCTCCCTGTGAAGGACCAGCCCTCAGGACCTATACTTGCTGGAATTGGTGTAGAAACCCCATTGTAACCCCTAAGCAAAGTCTTGTTTGCATCCCAAAAGCCCTGAGAGGACGGAGACTGCACTGATGGATGCACGTGGCCTGCGGCTGCATGTAAGATCAAGGGGCAGAAGGGGCATAGGTCCACTCCAGATGCTCAGGCTTATGCTCAAACACTTGCTCATCCTGGAGAAACAAGGTAACTAGGCCTATAAAACAGGAGGCTGCAATGGTGGGCTTGGGGAGCCTCACTGACACCAACTCTCCCACATTGGCTGGCCCAACACTAGATCCAGGACTGGTGATTTTCTATTATCTATCCTCTATAAACTCTTCTTCTCCTACTCACTTCCTCTCTACTTTCCTAACATCATTAAGTAACACAAGGCCTAACCACAATTTTTTTCTCAGGTTGTGCAGCTTAAACATATGTGTACTGTACTCTTGTGGTATAATTGTTAGCCTTTGTGATCGTCCAGCCTGAGATAGTAACTGTATCCATATTCCTTCTATAGCTTCAAGTAAACCTAATATTCAAATACAGCCCTTAAGTGTCCTTTCACCTTCATCTGATCAAGGGGTATTGGACAGTCGAGCATTTCCTCCAACCGTGACATTTTAATCACTCTCCCTGGAATGGCCAGGTCTGAGACAAAGATTGGACCCAGCCACATCTGGGGTCCTCTCTGAGAAGGAGTTTAGAAAGCAAGGGGGTCTGATCTGAATCTCCCCAGGTTGCCGTACTTGAGTCATAACACTCCCAGATCCTGCTAAGCACATGTGGTACTGATAGATGGCACTGTTCAAGAGTGTCAGCAACCAGGAAGCCTTGTAAGATCAAGGTGTGCTCTATATGGGAAAGTCAGTGAGTCTAATGGATCTGTGTACATTTGGCTGGAACTGGAGTTGAGTAGGGTGACACCTATGAGGTAAGTAAAATAGCAGTTAACACAGTCATTCCTTAGGAAGCTAACACATCAGTTCAAATTATGTGACACCCACTTTTATTCTTACTCTTTGTTTTCCTTTCCTGTTTTCCCATTTATTGTCTTTCATCTGTGCATCAAGAAAATGGATATTGATTTGGGAAATGCTGATCTATAAAAAGCAAACAATATAAAAAATAATAGCTGGTCAAAAGTCTAAATTAAAATCCTACATTTTTGTTTCTCTAGGTGCAACAAAGTAGTGTATTAAAATATTGAATTAAAGCTGAACACCTTCAGAATTCAAATGCAGAGAACACAATTTATGTATTTGTAGAGTGTGAAGCTGTGACTGGCATTAGAATAGGAGTGCCAGTACCTTTCCCATAAAGAGGGGAAGGCTGCTGATGTACATTGTTGCAATACTGTTTGCATAACTTAACTAAATTACTAAATTACTTAACTAAACTAAATAACTTAACTAAATTACTTCGGAATTAGCAAGACAGTGGATAGCGGGCTGGAGAGATGGATTCGTTACTTTCTATGTATACTTCCTAAACATTATCAGCAAACCCAATAACATATCTCAAGCATTGGATTCACTCCTGTGCAAGGAACAAGTTACCAAAGTTCACAGATAATGCAGATTTATTTTTTTTCTCATGAATGACCAGATGATTGGTCATGTATTACAAACACTGGGGCTTTATTAATACCCATATATGATGTGTATATGCCCCTGTTCAATTTACTTTCACTCCTGAAATGAGGCATTGGCTGAAACATCTTCTCACTTGCAAGTATCGTCTGTTTGTTATGGAAACCACTAAAAGCCAACACAACTCATAGTGCGGTTATTTACAGTGCTGCTTTTCAGAGTAGAGCAGCATTTTGTAGGATCTTCTTCCCAGCAAGCCACAGGAAGGAGCAGCCCTGTAACTTTCACTCTTGCTTTCCCCTTCAGATGTGTCTGCATTGGAATTGTTGACTGACATTGAAATAATTTCACTGTGAAGTCACCCCTCTGCAGAATTTCTTCTTAATGCAGAAGAGGGAACCTCTTCTCTCTGAGTTTTGGATTTCTTGGAGCCCATGTGTCAGGATCAGAATTTCTGCTGATTCTTACAAGAAACAGCCAGGTAGCAAGGAACAACTGAAAACTATGCACCTGGTGTGGAAAACACAGGGTGTTTGATTTAGGGACAAACGTCTTATTAAAATACAAGCACACCAGTAGTTTTCAGGAAGGGCTGGGCTGGGTCCTGACAGAGGGATTTTGTGACAGTTTGTGGAATAGAGAAGGGAAGAAGGAGAAAGTTTCAAGTACCTGCAAACAAAAATATTTAAGTGGTTCACTTATAGTTCAAATGTTTGTTCTATCCCACAGTATGCCACTGGGGAATCATAAAGCATGCTGGGCACACAGGATAATTTCCACAGCTAAAAAAATATTACGTATGAAAATACAGATTGTGAGATTTGAGGGATACAGGTTCTAAAATAGAAGACATGCCTTAGTAATGATCCCGAGGCTAGTATAACACCATCAGATATATGGAATAGTAATAAAACCCTCACACGATTTTGCTTAACGGAATTTTGTTAATCAACAATAGAAAAAAATTGCAGTTTTCAAGAAGGAAGCCTGCACTACTTCTCTGAAATACCAGTATCTCAGTTCTGGTCAGAACTTTGTTATTGGGGAAAAAAATTGTATTTCACATAGAATTCATGACAGCAGAGTTTAGATTACTGCAAAGAGTTCTGCTCATTTGCATTGGCTGAAGCCTTTACACTGACTTGGGTAGTGATGAGTCAAGCCTTGTAATGACCCAAGGAAGTAAGTTGACACTAATAAACACAGACTGTTCCATCATTGAACTAATCTTTCACTGCTTTTGTTGAATGTTAACAATGAAAGGCTATAGGCATCTGTGAAGGACCAGGTATTTCCTTACACGAACATGAAATGTCCTTTGAGTCAGCCGACAAAACTGACTTAAAACGGCGTCTCCACGCGGCGCTGAACCCCCTCTGTGTGTGTGTGGGGGGGGAGCAGCTGCTGCCGGGGGGGAGCCGGGGGCGGAAGCCGGGGCGGGGGCAG
>NW_009970723.1:12575238-12610778 GCF_000747805.2 Chaetura pelagica
CTGAAACCGCTGCGTTTCCAGGGTCGGCAAACAGCCGCGCCGCACCTACGGGGGTGGGGGGGGGCGACCTGCGCTTGGAGTGCCCGCAGCCTCTTTGCTACCCAGCTCATCCTACCTGCACTGCCACGTGGTGAGACAATTCCGGCTACCCCAGCTTATAGGGGAAAGTATAATCCAGCCATTCGGGCATATCCCTCCCCTCTCCTTCCCTCACTTAAATAAGATGTGTAACTAAGGTGTACCCATATATGTTTAATGTGTTGTAATCACTCCTTTTGAACCTCCTGCCCCAAATTGCTTTGTTTTCCCCACAATAAACCATGCATTTCTTTAGAAATATTAGTAAGCACTGAGCAAGTTATTCACTCGAAAAAGTCAGGGCATAAGCCCCGGTCTCCTCTGTGTGAGGCGATACCCACGTGTGGATCTCTCAGCAAATCCTGATAAGTTAATACACTCCAACAAGGAGATATAATAGATCACGGATCGTGACAGCATCTATGAGTCTGATTCATTGGTTAATAATGCCAATCCAAATTAGGAATAATAGTACTTCAGAAATGATAGCAAAACTAAATAAAAGAAAGGCTTGCCTCAAACTTTAAACAAGTTAGTAAAGCATAATACAAGGGAAATAAATGGCATTTTAACTTTAAGGCCCTTCTTAAACCAAAAACCAAGACAGATCAGCCACTGTGGCTTCACTTATTTTTCCAAAAACCAGATCTTTGGCAGGAGATTATTATCTTACCTTCATTGCTTTCCTGTTCAATTTGTTATGCAAACAATTATTTTTATTTTTATTTTTTTTTGTTCAGACCTATCTAATTTTCTTTCTTGGTCACTATTTGGTACATTGCCATATAATCAGCTGTAGATGAGCAATTTTAATCAATGAAAACTATGATGAACCCAGTGCATTGATATTAGCTATCTGAGGAAAAATCCTGACAGAACCTCATGCCGTGGTCCATATCCATGGCGAGCCGGGAATTAATACTGCACACCAATGTGATGTAAGTTCAGTCCAAGTTTGTTCAGCTGCGTACAGATTATATAGTCTTTAGGACAGTGTTCATGCTGTCCATGCGGCAAAGCAAAGCTCTTAATTGGTTAACATACATTGTTCACGCATCCCAATTCCCCTTTTGATTGGTCACTACTTTAAGCCCTTTATCTGACTCCCTGTCCTGTTTACCTTACTACCTGATTTCTACATAGCAAAGCCTCACTAGTTCCCATGAGAACAACCTTTCCTGTTCCTCCGACTGCCTGATGTTTAGTCTAAAGTTTCTCGTAATCTTTCAGCACAGCCAGGGCCCCAACACTCTCAAGCCACAGATTGCTGTGTCTATGATCTCCATGGAATGACCAGATATTTTTTAGAACTAAGAAGATCAGACATAGCAGTTCTGAAACTCATGACAGATATGTACTGAGAGCCTGTGGCTAGCTCAAGGGCATTCTTACTAATTAGTCTGATGAGGCTTTTTGCATTCTTAGTGCTGCTATTGTATATCAGAGGCATTAATCACCAAGTCAGATGACCTGTTCATTTTAAAGAGGTATGAATGACTAATGCACATTCCCAATCTGAAGAGACAGAGAAAGATGACACAAAAACTATCTAAAGACAGAAAAGCAAAATTACATTTGGATGTGAAGCAGGCCAGAAATACTAAAATACTGTCAGCCTGAATTTTTAAAGTAACTTTGAGTAATTATTTGACCCTTCCTGATGTCTAAGTGCATGCTAAGTGAACATGAAAGAACTGGAGGTGAGATCTTGATCTCTTTAAGTCAGCATTTTAATCCAAATGTTTTTCCAGAGCCTAAATAATGATCAGTAGTTATTAACAGTGCTATTCATCTTTCCTCTAAAAACTGCAAATACTTGAAATCACTGCAAATGAAAGATACTGTTTGATTAATGTGAAGCTTGCCACATGGGGTTATGCTATTTATTTGAACTAAAGAAAGTAATGCTGGGAGGAACTGTGAAAGGTCATCCAATCCATCTTTGTGCTCCACTGGTCCATTTATTCTAGTACGTTGCTTGTGGTAGTTGCCCAGTTGTCACGGTTTCACTCAGGATCGGTGATTAATTCAGTGACAATAATGCTCTCAATCCCCTTCCCCTTCCACTCAGGTAGGGAAGGAGATAGAATAAAGAGAGAGGCTTCATTGATGGAAAACTAAACTAGACAGCTTTAAGTAAACTGAAGCATAGGAGGTTCCATGTGAATATCAGGAAGAACTTCTTTCCTGTGAGAGTGATAGAGCACTGGGGCAAGCTGCCCAGAAAGGTTGTGGAGTCCTCTTCGCTGCAGACATTCAATTCTTCTTGACTCAGAATTCTTTGTCACATCTTGAAAAAAATGTTTTTGAACAAATGTATTCAGACAGCAAAAAAAGGAATTGGGTCTCAATTTTTGGCTGGTATTGATTGAAGGAAATCATAGACAACCCTACCATTTACTGAACCAATTTTCAATTGGATTTGAGTTTGTCTTGCTCACCATTCTGGCTGATAAACTCAGAAATACTGAGCTACCATTTAAAACACCATTAAAGGATTACAGTAATGGAATATCTCAAGTTGGAAGGGACCTGTAAGGATCATGGAGTTCAACTACCTGGAACTGTACCATATGCCTAAGAACAAGGTCCAGATTGTCCTTCAACCCTGACAGACTTGGTGCAGTGACCACTTCCCTGGGGAGCTTGTTCTAGTGACCAACCACCCTCTCATGAAGAATCTTTTCTTAACATCCAATCTGAATATCTCCTGATGCAGCCTCATTCCATTTCCTTGGTTCCTATCAGTGGTCACCAGAGAGAGGAGATCAGCAGCTTCCTCTCTGCTGCCTCCCTTGAGGAAGTTGTAGACTGCCATGAGATCACCACAGGTGAAGAGGTGGTGACCTAAAAGAGAGGTGAAGAACATATTAATACAAAATGATAGTAAGTAGGAAACTGTTGAATTTGCAATTTAATTGCACACACAAGGCAAGATTCTATTTTCTTCAAGATTGTTCCTGGCCTTACATCTCTACGCATATTTTTGCCCAAGCAAATACGCCGTAAATAGTGTGCCAGGTATCTAAGTATACTAAAGGATAAATGTAGTTAAGCTCATAAGGTGAGGTTGTTTGGACTATTGCCAGCCCCGTGACATGTAATGCATGCTGATGCCAGGTGACAGAAATGAAGGGGGCTACAGCCCTCGCACTGTTCCTGGTACATACTCTGCTGCTCATACTTTCTGTCTCTTTTTGTCACATCTTGAAACTTATCCAACCCATTACTTAAATTCTTGTCTCAGAGAGTTTGTCAGCATTGATGTGCTTATGTGCAAAGATGCCAAATAAGCCTACTCATGTGGGATGTTTAATCCCATCTTACCTGGGGTACAGATATCTGCTCTGGCAAGCTACCGTTATCTTTGGTTTGTTGCCTCTGCAATGTCATCTAAGTGCTTTTATATAGAGTGTACTTAGAAACAATGGCTCTAAGCTGTTGATTCACAAGTTCACTTTATTCGAGAGGTCTGTTTTTCAGAAAAGCAATGCATACTTAATTGTCTGTTTTATAAAAAGGATTGTTTTCACTGAAAAATAACGTGTTTTACAAATCCGAGTCAGCTTCTGAGACCATGATTAAATTAACCAAAAGGAGAGAAAAAGAGTAATGTTTTTTTTTCTTTACATCTATATATTTCCATACAGTTTTCCTTTTAAAACATGGTCAACTATATGTCAGGCTCAGTTTGGGTTAATTGGCACAAAATGATGGGGTTTTGCAGCCTTCGTCAAACACCCCGCTCTACAGGCACACTCTGCTACTTGAAACACCAGAAAGAAGATTTTATTCCAATACATAGTGATAGCTTAGTGCATCATCTGCAGTTAGTGCATCATTTTGTGGGTTTCAGCAGACACTTTTCTTCCGTAAGTCTTCAAGTAAAGGAAGGAACAGGAAGAACAACTACTTTAGCATGGTCCCTGGCCTCTCTTTCTTCTTATGTTTTCCAGTTGTTTAGGAGGTTGCCATACTCCTGCTACTCATTTCCAATTTTAGGATCATTGTTAAGGTACCCAGATAAAGAAAACAATAAAACAAGAGGGACAGACAGACAACTGGGAACTTTTGAAAAAAGCTCTTTTTAGCATTACAGCATATCTTTCACAAACAGCTACACCAATTTCTTTCCACAAAAATTTGCTGAGGAAGTCAAAAGGGGCCAGCTCTCTTTCTGTTTTGCTGTAGGATTAGTCTCAAGAATTTTTTTCTCAAAAAAATCCCAGCTGAAAAAACAACTAACACTTTAATTCCTTCCAGATAATTTTTATGAGAGCTGCTTAATGCATCTGTGCTCTTTTCTTTTTAAAATTACAAACATACATGTGGAAATGTGACAGGTTTTACAGGCTCAGTTGAAGTAACACTCATAGCATTCAAAATACTCAAGAAGGAAAAATTAAGTGAGGCAATCAATAGAATAAATGGAATCCAGAGGAGCCTAGCAGTAGCATGGGCCAGTTTCATCAGCACTGGTGACTGCATCTCATCCAGTCTTGTGGACTTGTGCATGACCAATTTGTTTAAATACTCCCTAAACTGATCCTCCTCTGCTGAGCCTGTCTTCACAGCCACCACCTGGGGTATGGGCAATCTGTTATGGAAAACTGGACTTGTTGTGAGACCTGAAGATATACTGTGTTATCATGTTTTTTTGTAAAATTGAAATAATACTTACCACCTTTTCAAAACGGTTTAGATACACATGTGAACCCTATAAAAAAAATTACTTTTTATTATTGCCCTCGGTATGTATGAGTGAAAATGCCAGTAGAGTTACAATCACATGTTAATCAGTCATATCAGGTTTTATTGTTTTCAAGTCTGCTGCAGTCGTATCTTCTCTCACCTGAACCATATTGTTAACACACTGAACACACGTCGAGAATCCTGTAGGCAGTAATCTACCAAGTGTAAGCATTTAGTGGATTGCCTCCTCTACACTTCACCTATGTTACCAGTACATATGATGATGTAAATGCAAAGTGGAGGTTGCAGTTTTGCACTCGGGCATACTTCCGTGAACATATTCCTTTCTCATTTTACTGTGAGAAAATCTTGGCATTGTGGTCACCCTAAAAATTGTAGTATCGATATTACCCTGATATTTGAGAAGACGTTATTTCCTTGCAAACTTCATAAACCCACTAGTGAATAAGCAGACTGGGATCTTCACAGTTAGCTGTTTCTTATATCTATGTCCATAGCCAAGTTGTTCTAACCTGTGATTAAATAGGGTTGCTAGCAGCCTGCTGCTACCATTTCTCAACATTGTTCCTTGGATTCCTACATTGCAGCCAAAATGCTACAATTTTGTCATAAACTCAAAGAAGATTTTTAAGAATGCAAGTATTTGCAGCACAGCTTCATGAAGCCTCTATGCAAAGACCTTCATAGGTAATTAGGCCTAACTGCAACCTAGGTAGACCTCTAAGCCAGAGTGAGGTGCCAGGCTTCCCACAAAACAGAGAAACAGCTCTAGCTTTCAAAAGAGAGTTCTTCAGAAATCAGTACAGGATGCTGTCTGCACTATCTGAGTGATTCCCAAAGAGGGATGTTGAACTGTTGTGACACCACCTACAACAAGCAGACAATATGGCATGGCTGTTGACCAACGCATTCTGTTAGTCTTTTAGTTCTTTTATTAGTGTGTCATGTGCAGTCCCCAGCATTAAAAATATGATGAATTTTTCAGCTGCAAAAATATTACAAATCCAGGCCAGGGTTTATTGATGCAGATTGTGCTGCCTAGAAAGGGAGAGGCTAATCAAAGCTGAAGTTTTATGGTCTCCTTTATCATCAATATAAAAAGAGAAGGGAAAGTCAACATTCCTAAGAAATCTTTGAATACCAGAGATAGCCAACCCCTCTGTGGGTTTGAATGCCATATTTCTATTGTTTTGCTAGAGGGCTCCTTCAATTAATATTTTATTTTACTGGAGATGGCTTAGAAAGGTCCTTTGATCCTAAAATATCATAAATTATGTACTCTTTTCAGATGCTATGCCTTATTCAAGGGAAAAAAGGAAAAGAAAACACACCCCAGGACAGGTAAGGTTATCGGGTGCAGGTTCATAATTTAGTAACTGTCCTTAATATAGAAATTCCCTAAGGATAATGCCAAATATGGTAAAATACTTGTCATCAACTGCAGTGGTAATACAACTAAGGTAACAGAATCTACATCCAAATGTCTGCTAAGGCTTGGTCTAGTGAAGGGCCCCATCCAAGGAAACTTTCAGAGATCAGGCAAATCTGTCAATCAGTTTGGTATGATTCAGATCAAAGACCTGAAATCACACCCTAACTCAGTCCCCTAAACAGAGTATTAAACACATTAAACCTGGTAATTTTCAGTCTCAGCTAAGCAGTTTTTCCTGTACATATTTATTGCCACACCCCTCCCCCTTGATCTTTTCACCCTCAAACTAATGTCTTAACTAGTAAGACACAAGCTCTTACTAATTGCTCTTTCTCCCTATTTTCTACTCTACTATAATATGTAAATATCTATACAGAGTAGAACAGGTTGAATATGTGAAGAGGGGATGGTCCTCTCTAGCACAGGTATTTCTCTTGGGATATGGAGTACTGAAGCTCAAGTGCTGTTTCTGAAGGTGGTATAGCTAAACTTACCACTAAGAGAATAAATATATGGGATTGGGTGTTAGTTATATTTAAACAAGTTAAATAAGCGAGAGAATTCCTATTTTGAAAGAAGTCCTTTGTCTTCTGTAGTTTCAACACGAGCCATGGCTCTAATGTGCTTGCTAGGTAGCACTGCAATAAAAATTTGGCAGCCTGAACCTGACCTAACAGACAAATGTAAATAAATAAGTAAATGCACCTTCCTATCTGCTTTCTTGACTCTTGAAAATAAATCAAATGCTGCAGCACATGTATGAACTACATAAGGTACAGGTAAGAACAGCAGATTTGGAACAAAGGAAAAGACAGGTGTGAAGAGTTCTGAATAAATTATGTAATTAAAAGTATGTCTACATGAACAGATGATTAGTGACTTGCAGAAGAAATTAATTAATACAGAACTTTTTAATTAGAATCTCCAGTATCTATGAACAAATAGGTATATTTTTAGGGGTTTGAAGTCAATTAAAGGTTACTCTTTGTTTTTGAAGAAAGCAGTTTCAAAAGATTCTGTAATCCTGAATCTATAATTCATAATGTGACAGTGAATACACAACACTTAGGAGGAGATATGATAAACGATAAATCAAGTCTAAATGGAGCTTCATGTGTGCTCAGAAATACCTTGCTATGCTACAACACTGTTGAGTCAACTTAGCTGCTAGGGCACTAGAACTCCATTCAGTGTTGTACTGGCCATTGCATACCAGAGTAATATGTCAGAGGGATGCAGGAGAGCTGAAAATGTGTAATTCATAAAACGTGTAATTTGAGAAACAAGTTTTTGTTTGGGATGAAGAATTACTCCTACAGTGGAGACCATTCCCATGTTAACATACTCCAGTCTCTGATTGCAAATAGGCAGCAATAACTGTAGTTTCAGGTCAACATTGAAGACTGCCATTTCAGAAAGCATTTGGGAATAACCTTTTCTTACTTTGATCCTTCTGAATCCTTTCGATCTTTTTCTATTTGATCTGCCTAAGGCCTGTATTATTTTTTTCTTAAAAGCTCTTAGGAACACATAAAGAGATGAATCAGTTACAGGAAAAAACTTTCACTCAATACTCAGTAGATTAACTATGACAGTTTCATAACACTTGTCAGTGGGGGTGATCTGATCCAGCCTATCCAAATCTAAGATGGAAATGACATTTCCTTCTGCATGATGAGCTGCCTGATAATGAAAATAGGCCAAAGATAGAGATTTATGGGTCAGCAATAGACTCAACCTCAGAAACAACTGTCAGCCAATAAATTTTAATAATTTCAGTGCTGACATATAACTATTCATTAGCACAATTATTAGCACAGGATAGTAACACAATGTTATAGTTGTATTGCTATCTGAATATAGTTTCAGTCCCAGGGAGCTCAATGGTAAGCTAATTTTCACATGAACTCATTCAGGTTGTTGAAGAAGCATGAGTAAACTGTTTGAATCAGACTCATCTCTACTAAGTTTAGAAATCAAAATGTGAAGCATCATATCTAGCCATGTGTCTCAGTTTCCAGTGTAATGAACAGCTAGATGCATCTCCAGAGTGTACTTAATTTCATTCTGAGTATTAGTGTCTGGGAGAGGTGGGAGGAATCACCCACTCTTCTTCCCTTGACTGCAGCAGAGCCTTGATCACTGTCTTGACTTGCTGCCTAAGTTTTAGATAACTAAAACTGGATGATTTCTGTGGAATACAAATCCAGTTTCAACAGCATCACAGCCATGTCATTGTAACAGTACTTTTCTTTAGACAGCAGAAGAGTTAGACAAATATTTTCACCTTCTCTTTGGTGTAGTCAAATTACAAGAGATTAACCAAAACAATATAATGTGGCAGAGAGAAAAGTCAGTATTAGAAAAGGAACCAACAGTAATATTGATGCTGTGGATTTTATTTTTTTTTTACTTATTAAGATTATGATCATCAGCTCATCTGTTTCTTGGCTGCTACTGGTAGCACTTAGAATCACAATAGTTATGATGATATACAGCACAAGAGACATCAGCACAGCTCACATCCATTACATTTGGTAAAGCTCTGTAATACAAAGAGGAGGTTAGTAATAGGTGAAGGTAGTAACGTTACATCAATACTATGCCTCTAATTAACAAATGAATGACTGCCAAGCTCTGCAAATGGGATCAACACCAAATGGATCTCTTCATCTTCCACCACCTACTTTATTACCAGGCAAAGCTAGCATAATGCATTTCCCTGCAAACCCAACAGTCATGATGGAGGCCAAAGTAAAAGAGAAGGAAAGCCTGAAAAGGGATATTAGAGATTTGCTTAGAATAGAAAAGCTTATCAATTTGTCTGCCAGACATATTCCAAAGTAAAGTGCTGTGATCAAGAGGTGATGTATGAATTATTTCTGTCATAGAGGTATAGATTCAAGTATAAAGCTTTGAAGTACAATTCTTAATGTTTTATATGTCCCTAGGGCAAGTCTCTCTCTAGCTTTGAAATGAACACCAGTTAAAGCACATGGAAGAGATATCAAGGAGGAGGGGGAAAGGGAGTGGTTCATCACGAAGGTGTGACATGGTGGGGACTGCAATGCCAGGATTATCAGAGTCTACTTCACTTTCTCCATCACACCCTGAGAGGGCAGAGGTGAGCAGACAACAGTTTCTGAAGGAGCAGCAGAATCAAAATGTTTGTTGTAGTCGGTTTACAACTAACAATGATTTTACAGTCTGGATCTAGAGAACTGGTCTAAAACATCTCCATTATGGTCCCATTGGATGTTCTAAATTGTTTTGGAGGCACAATTAATTGAAATCTATGGGCCTCATAAATAGCTAGGAAAGGTATGAAGGAATGTAAAATAATTGTATGGATTATTTCCTCCATGTTCTGAGGTGTATTTCATTTATATTTATATTTATACTTATATTTGTACCTATATTTGTATTTATTTAGTCATAGTAATAGTTTTATATATATTTTTATATATATTTCACATACTGTATTTTTAAAAATGTTTTTATCAATAGAAATATTTTCTGACTTCTTCAAGTATATCACTGCCACGAAGAAGGAAATTATGTTATAAACCGCCTTAGCCAGGGAACATACTGAAAGGAACATGCATCTCCTACCACTCCAGACAGATTTGGATATGCCAAAGGAGAGGAACACTGTAACACCAAGAGAATTAAACATAGCTCCCAGTCATTGTTTGAGACCTTGCGGGTAATAATTAGTGATGTCCTCATTGTGACGCAAAAGGTAAACCACCAACATGAGACAGGAACAACCTGGCCACATGGCAAAGGGAAGTATATAATGTATTTTTTTCAACACAGGTATTTTAATCTGTAAAACATATGGTCTAACCACTAGACATGCTCCACTTCAGTTACAATTTCTTTCCACTCCACGCGCTCCCAACACAAACCGGTGTTAGTACTGATACTTCTTTAAAACTCCTTTGGTGTATTTTTCCTTTCAGTAGGCAATCCTTTTAATGTAGCTTTATATTAAAAATAAATCCATTAGGGCTTCTGCTCAATATTCCAAAAATAGATCTAGAAGTCTTTATTCTGCATTTTAAACTGTAAAACAATAAGCTAGAGTCTTTCAAGTATAACATTCTCTACTCAAGTCCCAGGGAATAAGAATGCTTAATACGTGATCAAAATCTAGAGCTATTTCTTGCAGAGTGCATCTAACTTTTTATCTACTCTACAGAAAGAGCAGGGTTTTAGAAATGATGCAAACTGACAATTGATGTCTAGCTTATTGACATTTAGAAGGGTAATAGTTTGCTGGCAGCTTGTCCAGAAGAAGTTTCCAAAGGCTCAGTGTACACATCACCCAAAGCCCTCACTGAAGGCCAATCTTCAAATGTCACTGGTAGGACATAAACAGATGAAAGGTTATCCTAATTAAAGCTGCAATGGGATAGTTCAGGACTATTTAAAAGCAAAAAAAAAAATTAAAAAAATAAAAAAAATAAAAATTACAAAAATAGCCTAGATAAATTATTTTATAAGGAAAAGGAGGGTTTTGTTGCTGGTTTGGTTGGTTTGTTGTTTTGGTTTTTTTTTTTTTCATTTGGAAACAAGGAATTTAGATATTTATTTGTCCTTTTTTCAAGTACATTCCTTTAAACTTGTATTAACTCTCACTTTAAACAGCTCTTTCTAAGCTATAGAAGGCTCAGAATATTTTTCCTTTTGGAAAGGAATTTCCATTTAAGAAATTCTTGGCAGGTCTAGCAGTAATAAGCAAATTTTGGCATTATGAAGAGCACCAGAAGAGGCTACATGAAAAGGCTGTGTGAAGGATTAGGACAATGCCAGGAAGAGGGCTGACAGTCTCTCTTCCTATGCACTGCTGTGTTGAATCCCTGTATTGTATCAAAATAAAGTCTTAGTACTCTGTTTAAATACTCATCTGCCTCATCATTCCCAGCTTATCATAAATGCATCCCCCTTTTTCAGCGTCTAGCAAAAAGTGTGAATGAAGCTGCTCTAAAATGATGAGGGTACTGTGTATGAATCTTGCCAACTTGGAAATTCAATGTCTGTCTAATGATCTGAAGAGGCCTGGCCTGAACAACAAAGAAACACTGACGACAAAGATATTTGACTACTTTTCCCCTCACATGTGAACAACTCTGCAGAAGGGAGTGAGGAAATATCCTATGTGAGCATATTGCCTTTTAAAATACCTCTTATGATCCGCAGAACTATACAAAACACTGTAAAATCTCAGCTGCAAAACAAGAGATACCTTTTCATGGCAGTCTCTTCCTTCTTCCCCAATATTGCTCCCAAGCAAATTTCTGTAGCTCCCACCACACACAGTTGCACTCACACCAAAGGGCTGCCATTATAAGAATTTAATTTTTCTTTGTTGTCGGGTAACTGGCATGTCAGTGTCAGCCCTGGATAGACCATAGTACAAATGACGAAGTTCACAGAATAATGCTTGGCAGCACAAAACAGGAGCTCAAGAAAGGAACTAAGACAGCTGAACACTCGCTGCACTAACAGTTTGCACATCAGGGAAGTAGTGTTGAGCTCCCAGCATGAGTGGCTGGTGTAGCAACCATATCTAGAAGAATGAGAAATGTAAATATATGTAGCTTTCCATTCATATACTATGATTAGATGAAAAATAAGGTAAAATAAGACCCTTGCTAGCAGTGTGTAGACTAAATCCTCACCACTACATCTCACCATGTGGTGAGTCAACAGGCAATTTTTTCTGAACTATGGGATGCAAAGACACGTACTGTTTCTACTGGTGTTTTAGCTCTTAAACACATTACTCAGTGCACATCCTAAGAGTTTGGAACAAATTAATTCAAAGGAGAAAAAGTCCGAAACTCAGAGGGCTGTGGTCAATGGAGCAGGGTCGAGTTGGAGGCCTGGAGCCAGTGGTGTCCCCCGGGAGTCAATACTTAGTCCAGTCTTGTTCAACATATTCATCAACCTGGATGAGGGGACAGAGTGTGTCCTCAGCAAGTTTGCTAATGATACTAAACAGGGAGGGGTGGCTGACACTCCAGAGGGTTATGCTGCCATCCATCATGATCTGGGCAGGCTGGAAAGCTGGGCAGAGAGGAACCAAATAAGGTTCAACAAGCGCAAGTGTAGGGTCCTGCACCTGGGGAGGAAAAGCTGACGCACCAGTATAGGTTACAGGTGGACCTACTGGAAAGCAGTTCTGTGGAGAAGGATCTGGGGGTCCTGGTAGACAGTAAATTATCCATGAGCCAGCAATGTGCCCTTGTTGCCAAGAAGGCCAAGGGAATCATAGAATCATAGAATCTTAGGGGTTGGAAGGGACCTCAAAAGATCATCTAGTCCAACCCCCCCTGTCAGAGCAGGGTCACCTAGAGTACATCACACAGGAACGCATCCAGGTGGGTTTTGAATGTCTCCAGTGAAGGAGACTCCACAACCTCCCTGGGCAGCCTGTTCCAGTGCTCTGTCATTCTCACAGTAAAAAATTTTTTTTGGATATTCACCCTGAACCTCCTATGCTCCAATTTACACCCATTACCCCTTGTCCTATCACTGGTTATCACTGAGAAAAGCCTAACTCCATCAAATCCTGGGTTGCATAAGGAAGTGTGGCCAGTAGGTCAAGAGGGGTCATTCTCCCCCTCTTCTCTGCCCTGGTGAGGCCACATCTGCAATACTGTGTCCAGTTCTGGGCTTCCCAGTTCAAGAGAGACAGGGAACTACTAGAGACAGTCCAGTGGAAGGCAACAGAGATGATTGAGGGATTGGAGCATCTCCCTTATGAGGAAAGGCTGAGAGAGCTGGGACTTTTTAGCCTGGAGAACAGAAGGCTGCAGGGAGGACTTATTAATGCCTATAAGTATCTAAATGGTAGGTGCCAGTAGGATGGAGCCAGACTCTTTTCAGTAGTTCCCAGTGACAGGATGATGGGCAATGGACACAAGCTGTAACACAGGAAGTTTCATTTAAATATGAGGAAAAGCTTTTTTACTATGATAGTGGCAGGGCACTGGAACAGGCTGCCCAGGGTGGTTGTAGAATCTCCTTTGGAGATGTTCAAGACCCACCTGGATGCAATCTTGTGTAACGTGCTCTAGGCAATCCTGTTTTAGTGGAGGAGTTGGACTAGATGATCTCTAGAGGTCCTTTCCAGCTCTGACAATGCTGTGATTCCATGAAGAAATGGTTCTGGGAATGACCTGAACTTAGACTCTGAAACATGTTCCATCTTAGAGCTCCAGCTGTATTCTCATGAGTGTGTTGTCACACACAACCAGAGACCAGCAGTTCCCAGCCTTTAATTAACTCTTTTGAACATATCCACAGTGTGGAACACACTGTCCTTCCCACTTAGGCCTCTCTCTGTATCTTATCAATATTTCCTGCTCCAGAATTTTCTCCCATCTCCCACCCTGTCGTTTTCCCAGTCTCTTTGCACAGCTGTGAAGGGAGTCTCTCACAGCTTCACCTTTGCTCCACAGAAGCAAGAATCCAAATGCTAACGGTGCCTCTTCCCAGTATGCTACCAATGAGAGGCAACTGGCCTTGTGCCTCCTTAGCCTGCTGGTCCTTGAACCTGGCACTTCTCCTCTGTACCTTTCTTTTAGAAAGCCTTCATCTCCCAGGTAGCCACTCTCAGCAAGAGCACACTGTTGCTGTGTGGGGCCACCACAGAGCCTTCAGCTGTTCTCTGTCTTCCTAAAATCTGTTTCTTCACAAACTCCTTAATCTGTGAGGATATCCATGGGGCTAAGAAAGCATGAATACTGCAGTTTCATAGCAGGCTTACTTTTAAGGTACTAGAACTGCAATATGATTTCAGAACTTTGCCTTCCTGCCAAAACCTCCACCTTGTCCTCTCCCTCAAAATCTGGAGTTGCTTCAGAACTGACAGTTATATTTTTATGGATCTTCCTGTATCCTGTTTTGAATCAAGGCTTCACAGCAATTTTTTGCCAAATATAGGTCTGCTGCCTACACAGTGACAAAACATTTGGAGATTTGACATAAGAGTCAATATAGGAAGGTGCTTAAAAAGACTATGAAATTATGATAGAAAAATAATACCAACAAAACCTGTCCGTGCAACTTGGTATATTGGGCTGTACTATATTCGACAGACCACAATGAAGGTAAACAGAAGGTAACAGGCTCACCTGTTGGCTTTTCTTTCCATTTAAAGATAGTGTAAATATAACAGGAGGAATTCTGGGCTATCAGGTAAAAAAACAACCTCACAACAAATATGAAAGAGCACCTCTGTACCTCTTTAGGAAAAAGAATAGAACTAGACAGTTATGTTGGTGATATGCACAGAAATGAGAGCACAGCAGGTTTGCAGCACAAGCTCTCTGTGGGTTTTGCCCTGAGTCTGAACTAAAGCAGAGCATTCCCATTGTCAGAATTTTAGTGGACTTCTGTGTATGTGTGTGTAGTTTGTTCTCAGAATTTGGTCCAAGAATATTTATAATTACTGCTGAAGGACAACCCAATTCCATCCCTTTGGAATTCAGACTTCTTGTCTTCATAAATAGTAAGAGTTTAGGGACTGACTCTAAACCTACTGAAAGCAATGGCTCATTTCCAACTAGTATCAAAAGGATCTGGATAAGTATAGAAAGATCCACTTCAAAATATGTATTGTTATTGCTTTTATTAATGACTTCAGACAAAGTAAAATCCTCCCTTAATCCTTTACCAAATTGGAATGACCAATGTTTCATACATTATCTGGAAAAGCTGGACATTGACTGAAGAGCAGAAAGGTTTCTTATTTAAAGAAAACATTTTTTTGCATGTAATTTCTCCTGTCAGTTCAGCACACATTAGAATGTGATGGAGCACTAGTTAGGTCTACAGTGGTATTAAAAATCTAGGAATAAAAGGGATCAGTGAAATGGCAGACTAATGAATATGAACATAATCTGTATTTAATTTGTCAAGCTAAATGCCTTAATTAATAATTTCAATTAATTTTTTCTTCTTCAGTGATATTTCTCAGGAAATATTTACTCTGCACCTGCTAAAAGCTGCGACCTACGCAACTTCAGTTAAATGAATACTGTGAAGGAAAATATTCTATTGTCTCATAGAGGACTGGTAACACAGCCTGTTATTAAGTTTGCTCGTCACTTTCCATTATAGGCTTCCCATTGCTTATAACTTTTTTAGACTCTCACCAGTTGCCTGCCAGGTGCTACTTCAAGATGACAGTCTTGGAACACTTCATTCAAAACAGTTCAGTCAATTATGAAATTAAGATAAGGAAAGAACACTGATTTCCTGCACTGAAAGATTTATAGAAAAATTGTTCTGAGAGTTGCTTTAAATGAAGACTTAAGAAGTCTTCCAGTACTTTAGGAGATTTGTATGCAAACTTGATGGAGTCAGTTTGATATTACTGGTTATGTGTTACAGCAGTGACAGGTAATTTCTTAAAACTGTCTCTGCTTCTACAGAAGATTGGGCTGTCAGAGAGGAAAACGTGGTCTGCAATATGACCTTTTTTCAGCAAGGGTACTTTTTGTCCCCAAAGACCATATTCCCTGATGGCTTATACTGGTTATTTTACAAAGAGCTGCCTCTCCCCAGGTGGGTGAAACGAGAGCAGTCTAGATGGACTGATAGAACAATAGCTCTTACATCCACCCTAGGTGTTTGGTTTTCAGATGCATCCCTTTCCTCAGGGACACCACAGGCTTCTGACCCAACATTTCCAGCAGAGAAGTGCAAACATCATTGCTAAGCAGCCCAAATTTACCTCATAAGTAGTTGCTGATGAACTTGGTTAACAGAAAGAAATCTCAGGGTGTTTTGATGGTACATATGCATGTACTGCAGCCTGCTCAGATGCCTTTAATGCCTCTTTTGTCAGTCTGCCCACACTAGCTTTTTGGAGTAGGTAACTGCTTCACGTGGTCAATTTGTGCAAACGCACAAGTGGACAAATGGAGAAAAACCTATGGAAATCATCCTTATTTGGATACCGAGCATTCTTATATGTCTTCCCATAGCACCTCTCAGAGGCAGCTGGATTCACAGGCTCAACCCTAGCCCTCCTCTGCTCATTTCTTGGCCTTACCAGCCCCCAGGCTTCACTGATTTTTCTCTATGTGTGCCTCAAGCTGTGCAAATCTTGCCTTGAGGGCAAGGCTGGCAGGCTGGGCAGCTGGGAAGGAGGAAAGAGCAAGAAAAGCTTATCACTGGCCTCACACTGAGGACATCTGCTCTGTCCCATTCCAAATCATCAGTAACTGGCAAGGACCCTTTCTTCCCCCTCTCACAGCTGCAGCTGAGGGATGCACAGTGGCCCTGCACAAACAACCACCCACAGCCTTTCACGTACTCTCCTATTCCTGCTTTGAAGCATTTGCAGAGGTGGAGACCACACTTCCCTCTTGATGTCTTGTGCTGTTTAGAAACAGCAGCTCTTGATGCTAGCTGGAGTTGTTCTACGGGGCGTTTATTTGGCGCCATAGTCAGAGAGGACCTTCACAGCTTCTCCAGCCTTTCAAACCCATAATTTCATGCTTCTTGCAGCTCCAGGTTTGCTCTAGTAGCTGTCTGGTTTCAAGGATCCCAGGAAGGTTAGGAGCGCCAGGAGCTGGGGGCTATGAGAGACCAGCAACCCTATCTATGTCTATCTATGTTGTGGAGGTGTGGAGTGGGTTACTTTGGAGCAGTCTCATATGGTCCCACAAAAGCAACACCACACAGGCCTTCAGGAAGGCAGAACTCCAGTTCTTCTTCCAGTGCTTCTTAAATCAATGCTGGCCTCAACTAATCCCTGTTACTTGTAGTTTCTTCACTTGCTCTTTCTGTAGCCTATTCTACCTTGACTTACGTGGGATTTTTGACACTGCTTTCAGCTATCTGCTTTTTATTATATGCATTATTCTAGGCATGCACAGTGCAGTTTGTCCAAAGTCCAGTAGTTTTGTCACACCAAGTTGTATTTCTTAGACAAACAGCTCCATTCAGATGCACTTAATGACAGCCCTGTCATATGACTGATGTGTGTAGTGCTTTCAGAACCACAGCACTGTGCTTAGATTCAAACCAACCTAATTGCAGGAAGCAAAGAACATGCATTAGATAGGATTGCAGGTGTAAGCAGAAGTTGAAAACTAATTGTTTCCAACAGGTCTCCACAATCTCTTACTAGAGGAACTGACAGGTGTTTAAACAGCCCTATACCTAATATGGATTTGTTTTCCAGCTGGTTCCTACTTAACTGTGTCTTATAATAAATTAGTGACTCACCAATATATTGTTTATGAAAGCAGGATGCATTTAAGTTATATTTAAAATGCAAGCATATCTTACTAGAAATATAATATTTAGCAGCTCGTGCAAGGAATACAGAGAAGAGCAATTACAGCTTATGGGCTGAGGCTTTACAAGGTGAAAAAGAGGGTAGTCATTTATATGTTTGCGTAGAGAGTGTTAAAACAGCCAAAGCAAGAAGGAAAGATACTACTTTATCTGTTGGTGTTTGTGACTACAGAAAGTACACACATTAATCTTTCATTTTTATAAGTGACGAATAATGGGATGAGGTCTCTGACTAGTTTCATTATTTGCTTTAAAGAACCACCAAACAAATATTGCTGGATCAATTATTCTTGTATTCTTCTCATGTAAACTGTGAATATGGCAGGAATTACATGAAATATGTGCAAATGCAACATGAGATATATTAACTATGGAAAGGCACATCAAAGTTGAACATTATATGTGCAATTCTACTAGTGTCCTTCAAGAGTTACTGTGAGATGTGACTTCAAAATTAATTTGCCAGTAAAGTAGCCTTCTAAGATGAAGGGTTAAGTGGAAGAAAATCCAAAGCACCTTATTCTACATTAGACTCAGCATGAGGTGGAAGAAGGAAGAGTTGGCTGGTTCTTTGTCATTGTTAGTGGTTAAATAAAACGTAAGAGAGCAGCAGTCTTGCAGAAAACATTTCTATAACTTGAAAGATCTAGAGTTGCTGAGCAATATGACTGTATCTTCCTGTATTTGAACCTACATAGAGCTGCCAAGGTTTATTCTACAGCAAGGGGTAAAATTTTTACCTTCAAGCTGCATCTTGTTCCTTAGAGGAATGTGAGTCTGAATGAATGAGATCTGGTCTGGCACGTGCTGTACAGGGCAGTGCAAATGCATCTTTCCTTCTAAGAGATTACCTCTGACAAGATTAAAAATGCAATGAATCTTCACTATTACCAGAATTCTTTTTCCCCTATATGTTTTATTAAGAGTACCTCAACAATATCATGTTTATTTGAAATTCGTTTATTGGAGGGTTGCTTCTCATCCCTTTCATCCAAATCAAGAATCAAGTTGAAGGATGCTGTCTTACAGAAGCATAAATGGAATAAGACTAAGAATTGCAGAATAGGATAAAGGAGCAATTGTAGGAGAGAGCAGCAGCTGTGACTTTAGCATGTCCTCAAGACAAAAAGCTGATAAAAGGGTCCCTCCCACTTCTCTCAAATATAAATTACATTGAAAACCATAGTTGGAACCTTTAATATTCTCCTTGAAGGAAAGATATATGTATTCACAAATCCTGTGAATTATTTATTTGTAGTTCACCCATGATACTGGTGTCTAGACATTCTTGGAAAGAGGAAGGAAAACACTTTCAGCTGGCACTTCTCATACACAAAGAGTTAAAACATAATTTGTCACTAAATATAAGACTGTCATAGAATGGATTAGTTGCTTCAAACAATGCTGAATTTGGGAAGGTGTTGGGCTTTGTCAAACTATCTGTAGGGATAGACTACCAGATTTATTAGATTCATGCTTCAACTCCATGATCACCTTAGTGTATGACAGAGTCTGGTGTTGCATGAAAGGTGTAAAATTTTTGAAAGCTTAGTTTTAAAACAGGTACTAGGTAGTGCTTCAACTGTAACTAATGCAAAAATGCTCTGAACTAGGTGTCTTTTTCCTGTTGTTTTGTTAGCATTAATAGAATTTTCACTTTCATTAAACATCAAGTTCACACGAATGTACCTTATTGTCAAAATATAGCTTGTTACTATGAAAGTTTAGTATTTGTGCTACAAAGCATACCAGGCTTTAAAAAATGCTAGCATCTTCCTGACAACAATGTAAATATAATCTTCCCATGTTTGACTCTAAAATGTTAGTTTTGAAATGTCTGTTCTCATATTTTATGTGTGCTTGATGGAGCTGAATGGTACTGAATAAACTGCTGATCTTACATCTTTGGTTCACTGATTCAAGCCTACAATGAATTGCTGAGTAAAGCAAAATGTTTTTCAGGTCAGGCCATATTGCATAACAAAGAAAAGTTGCCCATGCCAGAATCTCTGTGTATAAACTGTGTCTAGCCAGAGTATCTACGAAGGACTCCTACAGGTTTTGTCATCTGCTTACTAGGAAGGACTGAAGCCCTACTGTTCCTGAATTTAAATGTTGTTGTCTATGTTAGCTGTACTAAAGCTATCACAGCTATGTTGATTCTGCTGTAGTCATCCTGCTATCATTAGGTTGTGACTATGTATTTTCCTTTGTAGCCATGTTTCAGTTTATAGAGAGGGGACTTTTTGTATCTATAGTGTTAAGGGTAGCCTGAGAGTAGATCAGATGAGCTTTTGCTGAAAGCCAGTGTAATGACAAAATTAAGCATGGGAATTACTCCATGTACCTTTGCAAATGAACAGTGTAATGTCTTATGTGCATGGTGCACCTGCTGTCGTCCCCAGACCATTCTCAGGATGCCCCAGACCATTCTCAAGATGCCCCAGACCACTCTCAGGATGCCTGCACAGCTCTTCAGCACCAGTTCCTGCTCTGTAGTAAAACCATTGCCATCTGTTTGGCAAGCCTAGATGAATAAGGACTCAGGGCCCTTATTTCCTACACTGCTGCTGGAACAGATTAAGAATGTTGCCTGAAACAAACTATTCCTTCCCTCCTAGTTAAAGAACTGGTTTATAGTCAGGCTTGAGCCATACTATTAAAAGTGAGATGCATGTTCTACACAGTTTACAGACTCTATAAGGCTAACTGCCTTTCTCCAAGACCCCTGACCTGCCATGCTTATGAGATTGTTCCTTTTTGGTGGTTTTAAATGTTTTAAATCCATGGGTTTTAGGCCTCTTGGTAAACAAAACAAAACAAAACAAAAGCCTAACCAAACAAAACAAATAAAAAAATAAACACAAAAACTAGCTGCTGCTTTCGCATTTTTCAGGAGACTTGGAATGGAAGTTCTTGATCTTAATCAGTTCAGTCTGTCAGAACTTGTGGAGTGACACTGGGGTATGCTCATTCAAGTCACCTGTAGCTCTTCTCTGTTATTACAAACTCTTTCCCCCATGATCTTTTCAGACATTCTACCAGCTAATGAGATTCATAATTATTCTTAGCTTTCTAAAATAAAAATGTCATGTTTAGATATGAATGCATGTGCTTCAGTGTATAGTTTTACATGCAGTAGCATACATGTTTGCATACAGCAGACATAATGAAGGCACCATCGCTTGCCCATATATGTTGCTAAATTTTGTTCTGTGATCAGTTTCCCTTCATCTCATCAGGCTTTGAAGTGATACTACAAGAAAATCCATTGGCTGCAGACAGCACGTGCTGCAGGCAGTGTGCCAGGGACCTAGGTAATAAGAGCAGAGGAAGAGAAAGCATCTGTGATGGTTTTACCAAACCACTGTTCTGAGCCTTCTTCTACAGCTCTTAGCTCAGACACATAGGTTTGATCACTTTAGAGCTAAATATATATATATAACATTACCTAGATGACATAACATAAAAAATATAGTCCTAATAAGACCTAGTATTATATTGCAAGAATATTCCAAAGCAGACTAATATTAATTCCTAAAACTAGATTATTTTGTGCTATGATTGTTTTCTATAAACAAAAATATGCAGCTTCAGGTTATAATGCCTGAGGGGCAATATGTTTAATCTACTCATTCCTCATTTTGACAGAAAGAGAGTCTGACTTTCATCTCAAGCATCTAGGCATTTTTTAAAGGAACAGAAAAAAACAGTGGGCTGCAGATGTTTATAATGTAACACTATAAACCAAAACACAGTTACAGATGGGTAGAGGAATGTTTCCCTCTTATGTCTGGGATTAGACGAATTACAGGCAACCAGAGTTGAAAGCTTCACTCTTCACTCTCATTTCAGCATTTGACAGTCTCCCTTATAAGACACAAATAGACACCATAAAAAAAGGATTTACCTGAGCTACAGTTACAGATTTTGCCTTTGTCCCTCTTTCATCCAAAATCTTGTCTTCCTTACACTTCTGGTAAACATAAATGAACACTTCTTCATCTAACATCAAGCTGTTTTGTTGCGTTTTTTTACAAAAGGAAAGAGATTAATTGTGGACAACTACATTTTTTTATATAAAAGAATAAATTATTTTATTCCAGCAAATATACACACAGTGAATAGCATAAAAACTGTGCAGTAATTTGTGCAGAAATCAATTACACCACCATTGTATCACCTCATACATTAGAGATCTCACTACCTGTATTTGAACCATCAAAAATCAGTAAGGAGTATATTTCTGCATTTCAGAAAAGAAATAAGGCTCAAACAGGAGGGGATATATAAATTATTTTTAAGGGGGAGCACAGCGCTTTTAGTATAGCCATAAAAGGAGGTATGTTCTATGTCTTAGATAGAAAAAAAACACAGGTGATCCTTCTCAGATAAATTTCATACCTGCATCTTATTTCCTTTATCAGACAGTATGAGACTAAATCTTGAGACTTTTATTTATCATTCTACCTTATCTGAGTAACCTCCCACTAAAATGGTACATCCAAATTGCAGCACAGAAGTGTGACAGCTTATTGCAAGGCAGTGTTATTAACTCTTCCTGCATATGCACCAGTCACATGAATCAGCATGACCTGTGTCTACTATTATATTCTTTAATTTGGAAGTATTGTACTGAGTTCCATATTTCATTACATTTCTACCTGGATTTCTGATAAAACAATCTAATCAGATAAAACATGATTATATGGTAACTGTAGACGCATAGCATGAACATTTGATCCCTACAGGATTTCTCTATTAAACTCATTCTGTTTCTCTCATTAATTTTACTGAAAATCATTCTGCGGTAAGGCAAGGATGTAATCTGCCATTGACAAATTGCCTCAGACTCTTCAGTCCTCGTATCTTTATTTTCAAAGGCTGTTCCCTCCATGTTTCTTCTGGTTACTTAAATAAAAAACAAGCTGAGTGAAAACAGGTTTTGTAGGTCTTTTCATCAGTCTTTAGAAAAATGCAGTAAAGACAATTCCCATATTTTCCCCCCATCCTCAATCATGTTCTTTCAAGGTTTCAATTTCCCAGCTTAATGCTCCTCCCATTTTGTGTTTGATCCTGTCAGTAACTTCCTAGATACCACAGAAACCTGTTACTTTACATTATCTGTACTTGCTGGTAATGAGACAACCGTCAAATTGCTCACTTTCAGTTGTCTGGCTATTGAATGAAATCTGGAGCCCTAAGCTGGGAAGAAGACAGAGCAAGGTAGAATCTCTTGAACCCAAAATGCTAAGAGGCAATTTGTTTACAACAGCTGAAGGTGAGAAATACCTAATATCTCAACTGAATGCTCCCCTGTACACTCACCACTCCTTCTGAGTACATAAAAGCCTCTTCCCCACCTCTTGGAAGAGGGCTCTGGGCAGCAAATGCATATGTATTTTGCAGTAGGACTTCTCTGCAAGACTACTTCACTTGCAAGTGATAATTAACTACCCATCTGGTATATGTTGAAAAGAGCAAGTGAAAGTGAGCTTTGCTCCCCAGCCTTTTGGTAGGAAAATTTGTGCAGAAATGGAAGAAACTTTGATCCAATGGTTATATAATCTCAAATACTTGTGGATTCGTTAGCTCCAAGTATTCCTCTTTCCACATGAGTAACATCATTAGAACAGCAAGTAACCTTGAAGTTTTATCTGAATAGTCCACTGAGCTGTTGATTATTTCATGCAAAATGATACAGCTTATGCAAAAGAGATAAACACAGGGCTTCACCTTAGACGACACAGGATTCTTATTGCTGGATATCCTACAGGGAAGTGGGAGACAGGAATTCAAGGACTGTCAGGTAGAGGAAGCAATTAAATCTTAGATTTTTTGCTGAGTGCTCAAACTGTTTGAAGACAAAAGAGACATCATATCCTTCTCTTCTAGCTGTATTCTTGTGTGGACCAAATCTGTCCAGGTTTTAAATGGTCCCTTCACCCAAATAAAATAAACATGCCATGTCTATGAATCCTGCCAGGATTTCACAGAATCACAGAATCTTAGGGGCTGGAAGGGACCTTGAAAGATCATCTGGTCCAAACACCTTGCCAGAGCACATCACACAGGAATGTGGGTTTTGAATGTCTCCAGCAAAGGAGACTCCACAACTTCTTTGGGCAGCCTGTTCCAGTGCTCTGTCACTCTCACAGGAAAGAAGTTTTTTCTGATGTTTACATGGGACTTCCTATGCTCCAGTTTGCACCCATTGCCCCTTGTCCTTTCACTGGATATCACTGAAAAAAGCCTGGCTCCATCCACCAGACACTTGTCCTTAACATATTTGTAAACTCTGATTAGGTCACCCCTCAGTCTCCTCTTCTCCAAGCTAAAGAGACCCAGCTCCCTCAGCCTTTCCTCATAAGGGAGATGTTCCACTCTCTTCATCATCTTTGTGGCTCTGTGCTGGACTCTTTCAAGCAGTTCCGTCATTCTTGAACTGAGGGACCCAGAACTGGACACAATATTCCAGATGCAGTCTCACCAAGGCACAATAAAGGGGGAGGAGAACCTCTCTTGACCTACTAACCACACCCTTTCTAATGCACCCCAGGATGCCATTGGCCTTCTTGGCCACAAGGGCACATTGCTGGCACATGGTCATCCTCCTGTCTACCAGGACCCCCAGGTCCCTTTCTCCTACACTGCTCTCCAGCAGGTCAGCTCCCAGCCTGTACTGGGACATGGGGTTGTTCTGCTCCAGATGCAAGACTCTATACTTGCCCTTGTGGAATTTCACCAAGTTTCTCCCCACCCAACTCTCCAGCCTGTCTAGGTCTCACTGAATGGCAGCACAGCCTTCTGGTGTATAAAATAAACTTTTTGCAGTGGCTGAAATGACTTCTAGTCATTGCCAGAACAGGTCTGTAGATAAAAGGAACACTGCTACGAAAATCTTAGGAAATGAGGGAGTTCAGACATTACCAGCATGTGGCAGTAGCATAGTGAAAATTATTAAGAACCAGATTTTCTACTTTTCTACTTTTATCAGAAGCCTTTCGTCATTTCATTGTCCTCCAAACTCTTAACTTAGAAATAAGGTAGGGAAATGCTGTTTATTCTTACAATGTGATTGAGAAAGACTGAAATACTTCACAGTACTGAAATTCCAAAATACATATCACAAATATAAATTTTTTAAGTAACATACTGTAGATAGCATTCTTGTATTGAGGTATAGATCCTGAAAGCTTCTTTCTTTCAGTCATCCTATATATTCACAGCTTTGAATAATTCACTTCAGATGATGACTCTAAAAACAACTTATTTGATACCTATTATACAGTACTGTGTCTGCTAACAGAAGAAGAGAATAATTTTCCTACAGAGAATTTGCTTGGGGAAAACTACATTCGATTACTCATGACAGTCTTTATTAAGGCATTTCTTTTTTACATTTGAAAATCTCATCAGCTTTCCATCAAAACAGTTTTTGTTTGGATAGGTCTTTTTTCTGTTTGTTTATATGTTTTACTGGTGAGAAACCTTATCCTCTAAGGAGTCAGTCCTCTTGGTGAAAGTATATGAAAGCATTTCACTGCTAAACTGGGGCCCCACAAAGATTCATTTGAAAATTCCTCTCTTACAGTTTGCCCATCTACCCATGAGCTAGTGCCTGAGTTGGCAGCAGGCCTTCACTTCAGAGCTTCAGGCTTTTGGGCCAGTGAGCTCCCAACGCTTTCATATGCATGCCCTGAACTTCTGCATGTAAAATGCTAGAATAGCCTGGGGCTTACTGGAAACTGGACCTTTCATGGTATTACTTCAGTGAAACAGGCATTTTAGGATTTTTTATTTTGTATTTTACCATTGGGGGAAAAAACCCAACTATTCTAGAGAACATTTATCTATTGGTTCAGAGAGCGCAAACGTTAAAGTAAATATCCTGAGCTTTCAGCACTAAAGCATCTCTAACAGAACCATAGGCTATAATCATAATTTGCAGAAAAGTTCTTAGAAGATATTATTTCCCCATCATCCATTATACCACCAAAAAAGAGTAAATTGAACACGTTAAGTATTTATACAGCTATGCATCTGTGCTTATATTGCCACTGTTTTATATATCTTTTGATAGCTCTTTTAGAGACCCCACTACATAGTAGGACAGTCCCTTGTAGCTGACTGCATCCATCCATCCTGCCCATATACCTGGGAAGTTGTGGTGTTTCACAAGAATGACACAGAGGCCTAACTCAAAAAAAGTAAAAGAAGTGAGGCCCTGTTAGCACTCATCTAAAACCTGCATCATCAAAATGTAGGTACCTGACCTGTTAGACACATCCAAAGTGACACAAATCTTGGTTCATGCCCCCTCTGAAAGCTGCCACTCATCAGTGCAGCTCAGTCCAGTAGGAGCTTTCAGAGAGACTCAGAGGGGTGAGCACTGTACCACTGAAGTGCTGCTCTGAAGCCTCATTACACCCCGTTGCTTGTGGTTAGTTCACTCCCCATGAGTAGCAAAGCCTGTTCCTAAATCTCCATTTGCCCAATTTTGACTTCAGGCTTCCCTGTTTCTTCTCAACACATTTTTTTTAAATACTGTGGGGAAGACGTTTTTGACCTGTCATACTTAAACTCCCTGTGAAGTTTCCTTCTATTTCCATTCTGTAGATAGTGAAATATTAGGGAAGGATCTAGAACCTAACTCTCTTGTGAGAACTGCAGCAGGGGAGATTCCCACTGGAATGCCAGGTAATGTGTTGCAAAGGGAACTGAGGCATGAGTCCCTGCTCCACAGCACTGGCCAAACTCTGTAACCTCTGCTTCTTTGGCTTGTGTGAGCAAAAGACATGGCAACTGCCACATCAAAATTCCAACCTTCAAATTTTGTCTTAAAAATAAAAAGAAGGAAAGCTCTCATCTGGACACTTTACATTATCAAACATTAAAAGCCATCCTCAGCTAACAGCCTTTTGCTTCACCCGTACTTGATTCATTATCCCCAAGCCAGGGGATGCAAGCCAGCTCTGTCCCAAAACACTTTGTTTCTGTGGGATTTTTAACCCAAATGCAGCACCTTTTGATTGTAGCGAGATTGCATCAGATGGCTTGAGAGATAAGTCAGTAAAGGGCAGATCTGTATAAGTCCTTTGCAGATAATTATTTCCTGAATAAAAAGATACTTGACTAAAAGCTGTGAAGGAAAAAAAAAATAATAAAAAAAAATAAATTAAATATTGTGTTAACATGGGGTATTTTCCCTTTGGTAAGAAAGGGCTGAGTTTAGCCCTTGTCTTAAATAGCTCATTCTACAAGAGGTTTCACCATTCTACACAGAATTAAATTTTAGTTTACCTTCAGGAACAAAGCTTCTTCTTTATATCCCTCCCTATACTTCCTACCTGGTTTGCTTAAGTGATTCCCTGCATTTGCAATTGTCATCCTCAGGCTGCAAAAATGTCCAGTGGGGAACTTTGTATTCAGATCATCTGAATCCTAGCTTATACCCTGAACTCCTGTGTTACCTTTTTTTACTGTCAGCCAGTATATTCTGATCCATCTGACAAATATCACAGCATTCCTGAGGGCTGCCAAAGCAGTTTGCTCCAGACCGCATGAATGATGGTGTGTCTGTCTTATCACACCAGCTGTGGGTGGCTGATCAACTCCTGGGGAGGTTCCTAGGTGCTAATAAAATACAGTAATGCTCATCTTCCTGCTACAGGCCTAAGAGACTGCAGCAGGGCCTACATTTTCCCAACACTATTATGACAAGTCTTGCAAATCTCCTCTCTGGTTATGTGGTTTTAAATGATGAAGGAAAAGTTTGTCATGAAGTATCTTGTTCTCTCTTGCAAGGAAATGTAACTTCTTTTCCTCATAGTTTTTGTGTGACATTTTCATGCTTCAGAAGGTCCTAATGTTACTTTTCTACCTTAAGAATTATTAAAAACTTGATTGAGATTTTTCCTCTAATTGCAGTATTTAAAATAATTGCTGTTAAGATGATGAATAGTTGTAGAGATATTCATTGTATCTATAAAGCATTAACTGTTGGTATGTGTAAAGATTGTTAACTCTATAGCATAAAGGTTTGTGAGCCTTTCTCTTCAAATTCTTTGACTAAAAAAACCCCCCAAAATAGTTTCAAACTCTTCAAAATGGGTTTAATCTGAAAAACACCTAAAATAATGGTGACCTATTACTTAGTCCCATGCTCTTCACATATTTATCTATGCAGGTTGGTGTAGGTAGCTAAGAATACTCAAAATCAGAAAGGAAGGGCGAAGAAAAAGCAGGTTTAACAAAATACAGGAAGGGATGGTATAAGGCATAAACTCATGTTAAATCTTAGGAAAAAAAATAATAATACCAACAAACCCCCCCTAGAGTTCTATTAAAAATTGCTGGTTTGTTGTTCGTCTTCAATGAGATTTTCTTCTGCTACCAAATGTCAGCAGTGATGCTCACAAACACAGTTAGGAAAGCAGTGCGTCATCCTGTTCCCAGATGAAAAATGCTTATTGCATTTGGCTTTCTACATACTTCTCTAGGAGGATCTGAAAAAAGCATTCTCAATTACCATTATGGCTGGTTCTACTTATTAGGCTCTGTACAGCTGTGTTATGCTTGTTTTCAATTCATCTGTTCTTTCAGTTAAAGTACTGTTTAAGTTTGCTGTAAAATCACAGTCAAGAAGACAAAAGAAATACACAGGAACACATCAGAGCTGCCCAGTGTAGCACTGAGATCCAAAATGAATACTTGAATTTCATCATTCCACCATTACCTGTCTTCCTCTTCCCTAGGTTTCTTTTAACCAAGCAACATATTATTGTACTATAATTGTACAAATTGGAAAAGCAAAGACCAGTACCAGAATAAAGCGTCTAAATATGGAAACTTGACAAATTAAAATAATGTAAGCATTTTGTCAAAATAACATGGAAACACCTGGAAGTTTTGAAAAAAACTTTGTTAACTTTTTTGTTTGGTTGGTTGTTTTTTTGGGGGGGAGTTTGGTTTGTTTTTGTTAGTTTGTTTAAATTAACTTTTACTGTAAAATACCATTACTAATTCTAAAACATTAGCTCCCTCAATGTATTAATTCCTGTTAGGCACAGTGAATTCCTAAGGCAAAGAGTGACTAAATTGTTAGAAATGAAACTCTGGAAAAACCTCACCTTTTTAGTGGTTTGAAGTTCCAGAAGGTTCCAGGTGTACTATTGGGAAGAAGGCAGTTGACTGACTTTTTTTTTCACTTTTCAGAGGCATTTACCATTTTGTAAACCCACTAATAGCTAGACCTTAGATTTATCCTTATACAGCAAAGCATTTAGACCCTTACTGCAGTTTGCCTATGCTTACATTAACATGTAACTTTGCAGAATAATATTAGGTCAGGATGACTGGTGTTGTTTCTTCCACTTCATTATATTTGATTTGGCGTTTACTTCAGATTGAGTAGTTGGGATATAAACACGGTGCTCAGAGCTTTTGGTGAGGTGGGAAATTTTGGTTCTCTCAGCTGGGATCCCTGTAGGAAATTGCCTCTGCCCTTTTTGTTGTGTAGTCACAAGGTAATCAATTTAAACATAAAAATCGAAGTCCGTGTTTGAAACTCAGAAATGAGCAAGGACTGAACACAAATCTAAAATGAACTGATGTTTTTCTAAGAATGTTTAAAAACTTACAGATTTTATACTTCACTTTGCCAATAACAGGCGAAGTTGTACTTCAGTCTTACCTTATTTTACTGAAAAATAAATAGCATACAATGCTTTAAGATGTACAAGAACAACAGTAACACGGGTATTTATTTTATGAAGCCTCCTGAGTTTTCTATCAGCCCTACTAGCCCCCTTTCTGGAATTTACAAAAATGCAATTGGCAATTATATATTATACAGCCAAAACCATAATTAAAGATCTTTCTAAGATGTGTAAATAATACACCTTTGAAAATGCAAGCTTCATAGTAGAAGAATCTGACAGCTAGAGATCAGTGTATCGAAAGAAATTTGAGAGACTGACTCATTTGACAAAGGACCTAAATTCAAATGAGGACCACGATCAAGCCACTACTAAAATAACTTCCATCTAGGCAATGTAGCAGAAAAACTGGTTAATAGCACAGCTAAAAATATCTACTGTGACTCAGAGTATTTGAAAACCCACAATAAAAACTGCAAGTAAGGTGCACCTGCGACCCATTTACTTGTTTTTGTAAATAATTTGTCTTCATTTTTAAGAGAAACTTATTGCAATGCAGGACCTAGAAGTAGAAGATGCCACAAGTTTCAAGCCTGCTGAGAAACAGTAGGTTTCTACTGCAAGAGACAAGGAAGCAAACAGAAAAATGTCCTGTCTGTGTTGGTTAAATATTGCTTTAAAATATCATATGATCTGTTTGCTGCCTTACAAGTGGCAGACTTTTATCTCTGCATCATTAAACAAAGAAAATATTATGGAAACCAGAAATTACCAGTAGCAGGAAAAAGCAGTATTGACATTCAGGTGTTAAGTTCAGAGTGGGAAAATTTATTGAGAGTTGTATCAAAAAAACAGGTACAGGGTAAATTTAAAAAGTTAAATTAAAAATTGAGTTGAATAAAGGAAATAGTTCTGTGTTTTCCAGCCTTCTTTCCAACATGGAATTGAAAAATTCTGAAGTATTTAACTTTTGTACTTTTGAATATTTTTAAAATTAGTTTGTTTTGTTTTGTGTGTGTTTGGTTTTTTTTTAAAAGAAACCTATACATATTTCAAAGAAAAGGTAAACAGGTTCTGTCATTTCAATATTAAAATGTAGAGGAGTTTTTTCTTTTGTTTTCTTTTCTTTAATTTTTTCACAGATAAAAGGAGACATCAGGATTTATTTTTTTAAAGAAATTCCCTAATATTTTTCTATTTTAAAAATTTACTTAGGTGGTTTCTTACATAATTTATGTCAATAGACAGAAGATTTTAATTTCTATTTAAGCTAGCAGATCGTTGGAGAATGTGCCTATCTATTCCCGTGTTTTTCTAGTCTACCTTCAAACAAAACGAGTTGAACAAGGAATTTCCAGCATCTGAGAATATTTACCTCCAGACAGAAGTGCAGGGGTATTATTATGCTGCCTACACCAGATAAGCACGGCTGTGGTCCTCCTGACCCTAAATCAGCAGTGTGGTTCTCTATAGTATCAACAGTAAAACTTCCATCATCTTGGTGCATTGTCAATAAGCTCTCAAGGACACTTAAAACAACTAGCAGTTGTATTTAACTCTTCATTCTAGGTAGTTTTTCATAAGGCTTGCACAAAACATGCAAAAGGAATTCTGCCTGTTATGTTCAACGTGAAATTACTAAATCTCAAGGAATTCTATCATAGTGATTCCAGGAGTGAAGTACTTAAGGGGAGCATCTGATCAGGTAGCCAGTGTCCTTCATTTTCATTAATATATCAACAAAGTGTGCAATACAGGAACATTTCATGTTCCTTTTAGTGCCTTCCTTGCCTTTTACCATCCTCCATGCTCCTTAACACTGCTTTTGCTGGTTGCTAACCCTCTGTGATGCCTGAATACAAATACTAAAATGCAACTTCAATTACATACCTTGACCAGCTATTTTTGGTCAGCCTGTATGTCATTATATAACAGCAGATATGCTATAGATAAAGGTCTTGACTTAGCTAAAATAATTTTCTCCAGTGGCTTGAATTTAAATTTTGCACTTATTCTTAAACTTGCTTGGAAGTTGTTTACCTTCTAGCTTACTGCATCTTTTTATTTTTCTATCAGTGAAAACAGCAGAGATCAAGTGTAAACTTTAAGAAGCAACATTTGCTTTTCATTTTTTAATTAGATTTAGTCTGTATTGTTTTGCTGGGTTATTTTATGCTTTTTTGTGTGTTGTGTTTTTTTTTTTTCTTTGTTCTGTTTGTTTGTTTGTTAGTTTTGTTTTTAAATGGTGGGACCAGTTTTCTGTGTGGCTAAAAACCACACTTCCCAGAGCTGATTGAAAATTCATAAAGCTCTATCAAACGCTGACATGTCTTCCTGTTAAGAGCATGTGACATTCTCCTTAGAACAGCATCTGTGAAGTATTATTAGCTCCAGCAAGGTGTTTTTTTATTATGAAGGCCATTGAAGACCTTGGGTTTGTATTTTCTTTTACTAATGTGTGTTGCTTTACAAATTCACATGGCAATTCCACAAAAGGAAAGTTTTTAATTATTCCCAGAGTAAACTTGCAGTTGTTTTTTTTGCTTGTTGGTATATTGCCTGGAGGTCCCCCTTTTTAAGATTATTATATCTTGATTGATGTTAGTTTTTACAGTAGTAGGATGGATGATTTATATGAAATCATAGATTATCTCAGTGTGCTTCTAGTCTTCATACTGATTTACAGAAGACAACCAACGGCTCAATCACAAATGCACACCCCTGGCCCAGCTCTGCTGACTAGCCGAGGCATCGCTTAATCTTCCCTTGTAAACAACCTTACGACTTGTTTGAGATTACTAAGGGAAATCAAGGGGCCATATTAGATTAAATATTGATTCCAAAGTAGTATGCTGCACTTCTCTCTTGTTTTTAATAGCAGCACTAATAGCACTCTGCTCTTACTGCTGCTCTCCGAGAGACAGATGCTTCCGGCAGCATCCTGATGCAGAGTGCTCCACACACACACGTCTTTCCACATTAAAAATCTGATATTCTCCATTTATGTCGAGTTTTATAATGTTTACTGCAACTTTCAAGCCCTACAATGATTAAATAATAGAAAACTTACGATTTTCTATTTTGCAGGGGCACTACTTCAGTAATGTTGAAAGAAGGCTGGAACTGATCTAGGTTTTATTTTATTATTGAAGACTATTAAGAAAATACTCCTGAAGTATTTAATACATTTACATAGTAATATAAGCCTGTGACTGTGTTCATAACACATTGCTCAATTATTGTTGTCTTTGAAAACAAAGCAAACAAATCTGCATAACGTGACAGGAATGCATGAGCTGAGTAAGTTTCCTAGACACTACTGAGAACATCACATATACAACCTAGTAGAATGTTCCCCTCCAAGCCCCAAAATACCTGGCAGAGCTCTTGGTTAAAGAAATCAGGGATGGATACTTAAATTTCAAGGTCTAAGGAAAAAAACAACTTCAAAGCCCACAGAGGGCAGTAAAAAGAAGATTACTGCAGACTGACTGGGGAGAAACCCATTGATTACAGTGAAGAAAATATCTGAGTGGAATATGGCCAGCAAATGCGGAATGCTGGAAATGCTGAACTAACTCTTAAGTAAACACATATTCTGTATTCTCCCCTGGTTAGTATACAAGGGTATTTTTCTTTTACATTAATAAGGAATGAACATTAAATGCATAGTTTTAAATTCAGCTACATTTTGGATTGCTTAACAATTCTATTTCTTACATAAAAACCCTTTTCTAAAGAAACAATGGAGAATCATCCACTTGGCATCCACTTTACCTTTTATTTATATCTTTAATAAAACTTCCAAGTTATATGCCTTGAAAATTAGTTTTGCCCTGTAAGAAATAGAAAAAATGTAATTTAAAACATCATCAAAATAATCAATGCATGTTCTACCTACCACACAGGAAGGTTATGCACTTGACTATGGCAATGTTACTTAGGCCAGTGAACATGAAAGGTAAGGGCACCGAAATAGAGCTTTGAGTTACATGAGGAGAGGGTAAAGAAGAGACAATCTGAACACTGCTGTCAGGGAGAAGAATAAAATAACAATGAGAGGAGAAAGCTGAGAGGGCTGAGGTGAAAGTCTGAGAGCCAGAACCAGCTGCTGGTATGTCACAGCCTCAGATCATCAGCACTGTGGTATCATAGGATATACCTCTGAAAAAGAAAGATTTTACTAGAGCCTTCCTAAGGCTCTAGTAAAAGAAGAGAGATTGGTAAAGAGCTGTGCTATTCATGGAGACCAAAGCTGCATGTCTTCTGTGTGCTGAGGAATTGTTCCTCTTCTGTCGTCTGATAGGGGCACAGCAGCATAGCAGATATTTAAATCTTTGTTACTATGTAGGAAAAAAACGCAACTCTGGATTTTTCTGCTGAGCAAAACTGAAAGGAGAAAGGAACAGCATCCAGCTTCAGCTGGGTGTCTGCCTCTAAATAACGTGTAGTTCACTGATTGGCACAGCAGATGCTACCACCACTTACTTGCTAATGTCCACTTTGGTAATTTGCATCTGGATGGTGGTCGTGTCTTTTGAACGCAAGAATTATGAGAACTTGTTATGCCAAGCAATTTTTTAAAATATAATTTAATGCAATTTAAAGTCGCATGAATTGGGCAAGAAAAATCCATATGTGTTTATCTCTCCTTGTGAGGCAGCTATATTTGACAAGTTCTGAAGAGATTCTTCAAAGAAAAAGGTGTGAGACTCAAAATATAGCTACCCCTGAAGACACTGGTAATGTAGACTTAAAAAATACCCAACATGTTTTCACCATCATTTTAAAAGTAATTTGTTCCCATGTTGGACAGTATTCTCCATTCCCTAGACAGTAAGAATTCCTAGTGGGAAGCTTCTCTCCTGAGACTCAGGACATCTTTTGGCCTCCTGATTTATCTAGAGCTGTATGCTGGTGAAGGTGCAAACTGTTCTAGGAAATTCTCCAGGGGCTGCCTACTGTTCCTGCAGAGCTCCAGCTGCACCCAGACATACATTAGTCCTCTGTTATCCCAAATCTCAGGCTGCACTCAGAAAACTGCCTTTTCTATTTTCCCTACTGTCTATCTCAAGATAAATAGCTCCAGGTAAAAGTGTTACATAATTTTTTTTCATCACTTTGTACAGTTATGCATGCTGCATAATTTACAGCCTCTTACATACAATACATACTGTGAAGGCTGCTGGTAGACACGGGCCACAGAATAAAGTGTGGCTTACAGAGAAACTAGAATGAAGAGACAATTAGTGAACATTATTCATTCCCTTTTTAACACTATAATCTTTGTAACATCATCTTTTGGTTCTTGAAGTACTGCAGCAGAGTTGCGTATATAATCTTGTCTATTAATCTACCCTATTGTATGTCAGTCTGCGAGGAAAATTGCTTCCCTGCTCTCACTTTATTTGACGTTACTGACAAGTAATGCTTCCTTTCCTGATTATACTCACCCACGTGTAACTGAGCCCTTTTTTTCCTGCAGCAGTCTTTGCTGAAGGCTGTGTTAGAGTTCAGATTAAGATAAACTTCCAGGGCTCTCCTCTCATGTCAAATGAAATAAATGATACTTTTTAACCCGGTAATCTTGACTGTGCATATTCTTGGACGTGATGTCATCAGAGTAGCAACTTACCATGACACAGATGCTGCCCAATACTCTATTCCGAGTGAGAATTTATTTGGTATTCATACTGTAAAGATGCTTTTTGTGCAGCAGCAATTTTCTTTATCTGTAAAAGCAGAACTGAGCAAAAAGTCCTAACTCCTGAGAAGGTAAAATAATGTTAAGCTTTATATTATGTTTATAAACCTGAAACAATGTAGTGTTGTCATGTTTGTTCATACAGGTATTTTAGGAAGACAAGGAATCAAAACGACCTTGGAAACAAATACTTCAGGGGCTTTTTAATTTCTAACAATTATCTACAGCTCTTTATTACAGCTCTTCATTTGAAACACAATAGTGTTTGTGGAAGTGGAGTGATCATGTCATTTAACTTGCCAAATTGGTCTCCCAGCCTAGAAAATCCTATGTAGGGGGCTGTTTTGTAAGCTCTTTAAGGCCTTGGACCTGTCACGTTCTGACTCCCACCTGACTCGCCAGGGCGAGTTTGTCTCTCCCCGCGTCCACAAAACCTAACACCTCTGAGCAGGGCGGAGATCTCAGCCGAGAAACACGGCATGCACACTCCGCTTGGCATCGTCTCCTACACTTTCCAGACCTGATTTCTGACCTGATTTTCTTCCCGGGGGTGGGGCGAGGGGGTGTCGAGGAGGTCGCGAGGTGCAAGGCCCGGCCCGCAGGTTCGCGGCCCGGCCCGGCGCTGGGG
>NW_009970723.1:12611760-12618855 GCF_000747805.2 Chaetura pelagica
GGTGCGGGCGAGGGTCCCGCGGCCGCGCTGCCCCCGCCGCAAGGGTCGGGCCGGGCCGGTCTGAGCGCGGTCCGCGGTTGCGAGCGGAGCAGAAAGTAGCGGGGGGATGCGCTCACCCTGCGAGGAGGGCGCCGTACGAACGTACCGAGCAAGGAGCCGTGGAGGCAGCGCAGCATCAGAATTAGCGAGGCTGCGGCGTCCGAAGGAGTTTCTGGTTTAGCAGATGGTACCGTAGGAAAGAAAGTGTTTGCTGAGAGAAACTGTAACGGCACACGCTTTTGCTCCCTCGTGTGACAGTTTATTCAGGGTGTTCTCTTAGTTCAGTAGGAGTGCAGGATTTTAACTTACCTGTCAGGAGCAACCAAATACCAAACTATGCCCCGAGGTTTTTTCTCTCTTAAAATGGGATTTTGTTAATAATTAAAAAAATGCTAATTCTGTCGTTGTTCCTTCCACATGTAAAGTCGGTTTGAAAAGTGTTTATTACTGTTAGGAGGGAATGTAAAGTGCTTAATGTTGAAAGCAGCATGTTTTCATTAATTTATTCTCATGTGCTCTGAAATAAGGAGGGGTTTTGGAAACTCCTTTCCTAGCCAGTGGAGGCTCGTTGCTGTTTGCAAAGTTGTATTAAGACAGCCATCTAATTAAAATAATAAGTTAATAGACGAAGAGGAATTTGAGGAGCTTTCTGTGAAGCTGAGCATCACTTAAGAAAACTCTGCTGCTTATCATGTCACTGGTGAAAGAATTGGACTGAGAGAGGGGCAGTAAAGGTGCTTTTGGTGGACAGTCAGTCTTAATTTTCGTTAGACCATTCCAGTAGGTATTCTCACTTTAATGACCTGTCTTTTGACACTCTTACAGGCATTGTTATCTTTGCACTTAGATTTGGTGGAGTACTCAGAGATGAATATTTGTATAAACTTACATGTCTTCATGTCAAGCCTCATAAAAATTTAGACATGTTTTAAAGTAGTTAAAGACTTGCCATCTCTACTGTGTATATCTTGATTCTGTTAATTAGTGTTATTGCAGTGGAGACAGGAAGACTGCTGTGTGATTGTTTCCATGCCTCTGCAAATCTTCTCTCCCAGATGAAACAACGACCCTCCAATAAGTCACCCCTCCACCTCGCCCCAACAGTAGCAGTTGATCTGCAGACTTCTGAAAGCCAGTCTGTGTGTGTGATTGAGATCTGACTTACGCATGAATAAACTGCTGTCCTGTCAGTTCCATTTTTATGAGTATATAATAATGGGGAAAAAATGAATTCTTGAGTAGGTGCCTTTTGCCTGCTGTACCACAAGAGAATGCAGCAAGAAAGAACAGCTCTGTTACCTGTATTGACAGCATAGTGAAAAATAAGGAGGGAATTTTTTGTGCATGTCAACCTGCCGTTTTTGTCCTGTAATTAAATTTGAGCTGAAGTAATACCAGGTATTTTTAAAAATAAAATTATTCAAAATATCAGAATCCTTTGAAGTCTGAGCATTAAAAATGCCTTTCCTTATGCTCTTTGAGTAATAATTTATTTAATTATTTGTGTTGCATTTTACTCTTACGACATTTTAATACTTACAGTTCCAGAGGTCATACAGATTAAATGAATTATTTCAGCATCCTAACCAAATAAGCATTCTTTGATAGTCAAAACATACACTGATAGAGCATATAAACACATCCTTGAAATACGTGCTGTTCTGTAATTCCTCTAGAATCTTAGTTGGTTCTTTGTCTATGTTCAGGTTTGAGCTCAACTACCAGCAATTAGTAAATTACTTGGGTGGCAGTGGTGTTACTTAATAATAAGTGTTTCGGAATGTCTAGTTAGCAGATGCAGGGTTTGCACCTAGTCATTTTTCTCTTCAGGCAGAAAAAAGTAACTAATCTTTTTTCTCATCTTCATGCGTGTCTTGCCTTGAACATTCTCTAATTCTCTGTTATTTGCTTAATCTAGGAAATATCTTCTGTGTTTTTCTTTTTTTTTAATAAACTGTGTCATCGCACATCATAGGAAATCATATATACTCATCCCCCCAGGACTTCAGGGAATAACTGAACTATGGGAAGAGACATAAAAATTCTTTAAATTGAACTATTTTTTTTTTTTTTAAATTTAAACACTCTCCTCCTCCCTCCCCTCCCAAACTCTATTAGTAATGTCCTTGTAAATTTTTACAGGGAAGTTACTATTTTCTAAGGCTGATAGCTGATGGCAGTAGCCTAGGACTGTCAGAATTACCTGTCAGCTGTTAATTCACAGGAAGGTCTCTTATGATTTGTTTTCGTTGATGACCTACTGTAACTTATTTCTTCTTCACCCTTTAATGAGCTGCTGTTTCTTAAGTTACTATAGCAGGAACATGAAATTAAGCATGTTATTGAAACAAGTGAGAGGTGACAACAGAGAAGCAAACAGTTAACAGCTGACAAGCATGATTGGGTGTCAGGTTAGCACAAGATTGGTACATGTTCCTGAATGGGTTCATGCAGGAGATACTGATAATTTTGTTTAATGGTGCCATTTGCTTAAATTTTGCATGGCTTTCTTGTCTACCACAGCAGATACTTGCCAAAGTAGGGTGTCTGTCTTTGGTGTGTGAACTGTTACCATCAGAGGTAGAAGGAGCAGTTTGGGATAGGTGAAGAACTGCATGTGTTCCAAAACTCTTGGAGAAGACCTTCCAGTGTTTGAAAAAAACGCTGCTATCTTAAATTCATCAGTGGTGGTTTGTGCCAGGAACAGATGCTTGCATGCAGTGAGCTGTAAATTACCCTTTATTCTAGCATCTGCTCCTACCAGTTTTGTTGAAGATTAGACATAGATATAGAACAGGTATCTCCAGGATATCTCAAGGTGCATTATGGATATGTCATATAGTTCCTGAGACAGGAAGTTATTTGATCAGACATCAATATCTTGCAGATTGTGCAAAGGCCTCTGTCACAGAGAGAGCTTTATCTGTGGCTGCAGCAGTACAATTAGTAATTTCCTCCTGTACTTAATGTTTCTGCCTGTATCTCTCAATTGCACATTGAAGCAAGTGATGACCTCCTGTTCCTGCTTTCTTACATTGCCTTAGCAAAGCAGACGTAGAAGGAGTGTTTGCTATTTTTTTTTACTTGACTGCCTGTAGTAGGGTTTGGAGAGGAAGAAAAAGTCAGAGAGAATTTGTGTGGATTTCTGCTAAAATAGCTCAAGGCTATGAAAGGTATACCAGTCTCTACTTTCTTTTTGCTGAACCCAGTTGATTTTCGGCTGGACTGGTAAGACAATTAATATATTTCTGGTAGGCTTCTGTGACCCTTTTGTTTTATATGATACGGGACTTTTTTTGACATCACCACTACCCCTTCTTTCTTCCTGCCCTACTCCCTCTGACATCAGAGGTGAAGTAACAAAGTACTTACTCAGCAGTAAAGTTAATCAACATTGGCAGCCTGACTAACTGATGTGAAAAGGAGAGTTAACGTTAAAACTTATGACTTAAAACCTATGAAGAGACAAGGGAATTCCCCCAGCACAGCCATAGGTATCATAAAACCCGTATGATAGAAACTAGTGGATTCTGTTGAGCAAAGTCTTGGTTGAATGAGACTTACCACTTAGAAAAAAGGTTACTATTAATTTAAAAATATGGAGTAAACCCCTCTTGACACTTGTGAATGCTTCCAAATCCATTGTGAGCTTTCCAGTAATTAATTAGCCTGTTTGCTATTAATATTTTAGTTTTAGCTTGGCATTGTTTTTATTCAAATTCCAACTATCAGATTTGAGTATCTGCCTGTTCAAAGAGCTACACATTGTCCAATAGTTTTCCTGTTGAAGTACATATAGATCGATGAAGACCTGTTGAGAAGACTGAACTTATAAAATCTTTTGATGTTTATCTATTTTCAGTCCTGTTTCATTTTTGAAACTAGACAGTTACTCCTTTTTCTGTCACTTGAAAGTTAGACCTGCTGCACCCTGAATGCAGTACATGTCCTGCATGTGCAGTATTTTCAGATAAAAATTAAATCATTAGGGCAAAAAAACCCAGTGCCTTAGTAGGAGGGAGAGAACATAAAGAAATCTTTAACTGTGAAGTTGTTTAATACTTTGCTAGTAAATCTATCAGTGATAAACAGGTGGTTAAAAGAGGAGATTTTGAACACCAAGCAGAGCTTAAGCTGATGTTAGCAAAAGCGAGACCGTTTCGTGTGGAAGGAGAGTAACTTTGTTCATCTGTGAGTAAGAGCCTTAGTTGTGCAAGATCTGTTGTTACAGTTTACATGTTCTTCAGGAATCAGTGTCCAAAGGGGGCATACCCCTTTCCTCCCGGAGAAGGCACAGTTGACATCTGTGCAATCATGGACATACAGTGTATCTTACACAGCATATAAAGCTGTAGCAGTTCTGTAGCAGACTCAAGGGAGCAAATTACAGGGATACCTCTGGAAGACAAAGTGCTTCTTGGTAGTGTACTTTGATAATACTATTTGTGCACACTTTGGTTTTGGAAGGTGTTCTTGCAGCCAGTGGGACAGTATACTAGGAACCATCTTTTCTGTCATCAGTGGGTGATCTCACCCATTAACCCACCAAATTTAGAGGGAAAAAAAATGCTGTGTGAATACAAGAATGTGTTGATATGCTTTTTCTTTGTAGACACTTGATGTATACAATTCCTGTTAATTTAAATTTGAGATGTGGAAAGAGGAAAAGAAGAATAATTTTTCTCCTGTTCTCCTTTGTATAAAATTCTTCTGGGATGTATAGATGTGAAACAAATTCATAGGTAAAGCATAATTCACTTAGGTACTGCTTTGATACTGTAGTCAGAACTTTCTTTCCCCCAACCTTTCTTTGGCAACCAGATTCCGTGGAGAGACCTTCTAAAATAACAGCAAATACAGTATTAGTTATTCCATAATCATAACTATAACCATAGCTGTACAAGAGCTTAGTAATAAGTCACCTCCATATTTCATAAATAATACAGGATATACTAAAATGTTGTATTTATAGAACTTTTATTTTTAAATTATTAATACTGTTATATTTCAGAAATTAATATTTATATACTGTTGATGTGAACCTAATCTATTCAGTCATCTGAATCTCTGTCAGTTGAATTCCAAGTTGTTGCACTGAAAAGCCAGGACATGCATGTTGTTGATACAGGCACATTCCAATATTATTAATTATTATCGCAGCTTCTGTAGCTTCTGAAAGAGAATCTGTAACAGCTTTTAAATCCCCTTTAGAGAGGGGAACAGCTCTTGTTCAGGACTACAAACGACAATTGCAAGGAACACATGTGATGGGAAAGAAAATATATTTGTTTCTTCTGGCCTTAATTCTCCTTTGGTATCTTATCATTAGTCTCTCTGGGTTTTCAATAATTTTCTCTGGGATTATGACTATATATTAATTTTTCTTCTCTTTGCTTGAGTTAGTATGAACACTAACTGTAGTGAAATGTTATGGCCATAGGACTAATACTAATTAAGTAGTAGTCAAACTCACTTCTAGATGAAACCTCAAGCCCCTTGTGGTACTTTCTGCCTGAATATTTTTTAAAACTTGCACTAATTTTAAATGTGGTCTTAAACCACTGATAGAAGTCCCACTCCTACCCTCTGTTGCTTTTATTATATCACCATGGCAAAAATAAATTGTGTCTTTCTTTGCATGCATTTTCCATATACCAGAAGGATGATAGTAGCAGGAGTTAACTGGTCCATGTGGAACAGTTGACTGTGAATTTTTTTTCCATATGCAAACTGTCATGCCTACTTTTTTTCCCCCCTTATTTTTTTCACTAAGGTCTACCTCACCTGAAAGCTTATAACCCAAATGTTTGCTGCACCGAGTAGTTTTACCTCAAGCACTGAAGGACTTGATGCTTCTAGAAACAGTGGGATAGCTGTGTGTAAGAAATTGTGAAGGAAGTTTTCAAGAGGAAAAAAATTAAAGCTTCATTGCTCAATAGATTTTTGTATTTACTACTTCCTGCTGTATGCCTGTACGTTACGTATTCCTAGTGTAAGCTTTCTACAGTGAAGCGTGTGTGTATTTGCTTGTTTTAGAGGGCCAGCTGTTTTTACAGAATTAAAGTGTGTGTTTTATGTTTATCTTCAAATTAAACTGTTAATTATCAAATCTGAGGACCCAAATACAAGATTGTTCTCAGACATCCCTGCTATAATAGCAGCTTCATGTACCTTCCCAGTGTAACCTTGCACTTGCTTTATCCTCAGGCTGTACCTGACGCATGGGATGTGAAGCAATAGCAGCACTTCTGTGCTGCATAGCACCTGAGAGTACCTCCAGGCACAGCTTTCCATGTGGAGTGTCCCTGAGTTCAGGGGTCCCAGAGGGCACAACTTGGTTTCAGCCAAGTCTGTGTAGTCACATCTAAGCAGGACTTACCCAGCATTTCCTCTTTGCCATATACGAGAGCTGCAGAGGAAATTATTGAAGAAAGTTAAATTTTTTTTTATATGTTATTTGTGTTCTTAAGGTTCTTAAAGCTTTGAGGAACTGGGATGTACCTGCAGTTCAGGTAACCTTATGAGCAAGCATCCTGATGAAGTGATGAGGCAAAAAAGAGAGTCCATGTCTTGTGAGGGTAAGCCTTTACAGAGTCCAGAAGGAATCGAGTTTCCAGGTCTTCCTGTTGTAATTCAGGCAAGCTCATTGTTAAGGGTATTACGCCTCATTGTTCTGCTTTCCTACAACGCCTTAACTATTTCTCTTACTTATTATTTTAAACTTGTATTTCTGACTCTTGTGAGACTTAAAATGCCTGGATATCCAAAGTAAATGAAGACTTCTATTTAATTTTGGTCTCTACTTCAGGTCGGTGTGTCAAAAATGAAGGCAATACTAGCTGCACAACATAGCATGGTATGAGAAGTTAATTAATGTTGGCTAAATACTATAATGGTGTAGTGATTATCACCTTGGAGAGGCTCATGAGGAAATTAATACTACTGGCATCCTAGCAGAGCTTAAGTCGAATACCATAGGGCCATGGACTGAACAACTCTGATCAGATTAGACAGTGGATACCTTAGCTGTTAAATCAGTAAATGGTGTCATTCCTG
>NW_009970723.1:12619336-12655285 GCF_000747805.2 Chaetura pelagica
CCTGCTCTCTGTGCATTGAAGCAGTCTTAGTGGAAAGAAATGCTGTGTGAACACATAGCTGAAAACTGTATAAAGCTGTTTATATATTATCTTTGAGAATACTGTTTAGACACTTGATGACCTGTAGCTCTTGACTTTGTGAAAATAGCAGCTGTAGTACATGAGAGGTTGGTACCTGCTGAAGTCCTCATCTAACTGCAGCCAGCCTTCTGAATTAGGATGTCCTCAGAGAAGATTAAGGTGGTTTTGGTTTTGGTGAGTGTGATACTTTTTCTTACGCTCCAGGAAGGAAATAAAGGCTTTATGCATCACAATTATGTGACTTGTCTGCTGGAAGACTAATAGATACATTTGTGTATTGTGTGCAACAGCACTAGCAAGGGTCTGCAAAATTGGTGAACATAATGATGGTGGCAGCGGATGGAATTGCCCAGGTGTGGAAGCTGCATGTCTGGATGGAGCTTGCAGTGTTTGGCAACAGAAGGATGTGGTGATGAAATGTAAACAGAGACTATGTATCTAGTTTGGCACAGGGAGCACCATTTGTCTCAGTGCCATTCTGCCACCATGTCCTAATCATGCTCTTAGCCAGTATTGCAGTATGTTTTGAGTGAGGGTACTTAGAGGTAAGGCTTGATCTCACTGAAGCTTAAAAGGGTAGGTATTACAAGTACACCTGTGTACTGAGAATACCCAGAAAAGGCACCTTTCCATTTTGCTGTCTGAGTGAATCGAAGAGTAGTAGGAATAAAAAATAAAAAAAACTCTTAAAAAAATAAATAAATCCTGTGTTAATTTCACTTCCTTCTAATACCAAGTCATGATGTAGATAAGTTTTCTATTTTTAGTTTACCAAATGCACACCTTTTTAGGTAGTAGAAGTTAGCTTTAATTAACAGTATCTTTTTTTCCAAAGGTTTCCAAAATTGTCAAGGTGAATTCACAGTTGCTGAAGTGAACCAGGTTTATACATTTGTGAGGACAAAAGCAGTCATCAGTATGCTTTAATGTATATGAGTTAGGACACTGTGTAAGTGCATGATTATTAGAAGGATTTTAAATAATAGTTGGAAAAAAATGAAGATAATGATTTTTTTTTATGAGGAAATTAATATAAATTGTTCCAACCTGCAGAAATACAGACTGAAGTGGTGTGAAACAGTGAAGCTGGTATAAGCAACTTGTAGTTTTCCAGATGCTTGTACCTGAAATTTTATACCACAGTGCTTACACAGTGGCACCACACAAATTTCAGTGCATCAAGCATTCAGTTTCCATGCCGGGATTAAATTACTCAAGTTTGTTTGGAGTTCTGGAGTGTTGCAATTTTAAACCACTAGTGTTTTGTCATGTGTCCTTGTTCAGGAAGAATCCCATTCCATTTAATAAAAATTGAATTATGATAAATTAATTATTATTACCATTTCTGGGCTACAACACATCTGAAGCCTGCAAATTTGTTGATGCTTAAGATATATGTAACTGATTAACTTGAATAACAGTTCTCATTGAATCTTTTAGTCAGTTCCTGGTGCATTGCTAACCATACTTCTCTAGTAGGTAAAGACAGATAAAATGAAGTATTTTCTGCATAGAAACCAAACTAATAATGCACTTCTTAATCTTGGGCTAGAAATGCAACATTATTCCTGAAGGACTTCAGACTATAACCATCTAAGACGCTCTCTTCAAACACACAGCTATTGAGTTGTGCAAGGACCCTTATGAGGAATACAGTGAAATCTTACAGATCCATAAAATATATGCCTGACTTTGTGTGAACTTTAAGTTTGACTCTGAATTAATGTGTTTCTGAGAGCGCATGACTCCTAATTAAGAATCCCTACAAAGTATCTGAAGTGAACATTTGGCTCAAAACTTCTTCCCCACTCTCCTATCCCCTGCTCCCAAGTAAATAATCTAGCCTGCCTCTTCATGCTTTTCTTTTTTTAAGTCTTTAGATGTTATGGGTATGGTGTTAGTATTGCTAATATGTCATGCTAATTATTACACCTTTTTTTTTTTTTTTGGTAAAAAATGCTGATGCAAAAAAACTTGTTTCTGTGAGACTGCTAGGAGAGTGCTTTGAAAATTGTAGCAATTTGTGAGCCCAGTCACATAAAGCATGACGTAAGTACAGTTGCTTAAAGGTGAGCTACAAGAACAACATTTAATTCCAAGTTTAAATAAAGTTCTTAACTAATTATTTGGGATAGGAGATTACGGAGACTGTAGCTTCATCTGGTAAGAGCACTACTACACTGAAATTCATGCTTAAGCTAGTGGTATTTTTTCTCCTTGCACAAGTTATCTCTGTTCTAGTTCTAGTTCTAGTTTTGATGCTTTTCTCTTAACAGATGTTGCTGTTAGAAGTCTTAACTATGAATTTATAACCTAAACCGAATAAAACTCCATGGAGCAACAGTACTTCCTTGTCTAAACAAAGAAATTTAATCCTTCCCTGTAAGAGCTACTTCAGCAGGGTCTGGAGTCTAGAACAGAGCCATGAGAGACAGACTTTTACTGACTGATTTTATTTTAACATATGGAAGATGATGGATAATTTTCCTTTAATCAGCTCTATGAATCAACAGGTAGTGAAAGATAGATTCTTCCCATGGGTTAGTGAAGGGTCAGACAGAGTTTTGCTAACAGCTTTTGACCATGTGTGGAGAATATTCCTACCTTCTGTTCATCAATAAGGAGACAAACATTACATGTTTATATTTATATTTAATAAATTCAAGTCACATATGTATTTTTTGTTCTCTACCTTCTGGCTAAATGGTAGCATGAAGCTAATCTGCAATGGACTGGACATGCATGCTACCAAGGGTACAAATTTGTATTCTATACCTTTAAACTGATTAAAAAAAAAAAAAGCTTTTTCTGATGTGGCACCACTGATTTTACTGTATTTTTTACATGTGACTTTTCCCTAAGTGCTGTCCACTACAGTGGACAGAATGGGTGCAAAACGTATTGGTGGTGTGTAGAGCAATCAGAGGACACTGGCTCTGGGATACAAATCCTTGACTTACTTCAGTTGCAGGATGGATAGGAACAAATGACTCATGTTTGTTCTTTGCAGGGTGTCCAGCCAGATGTGGGAATAAAAGTAACTTACTTAAATTTTTACAAAATAGTATTTTGTGTTGTTCCTTTGCATTGTGAATTCAAGTAGCTCCACTATGCTTGCCAGTAAATAAACGGATTATAAGAACAGAGCAAAGCCCTCTTCATTCTCTTCCAATTAATTTAATTCCTGCTAAAATCCTGTTTATGTTTCAAAAGGAGTGACCTTGAAACATTGCAGTTCAAAGTTCAGATCTTTTGGTTGATACTGGCTCATATGTTGAGTGATCCAAATAAAAATAAATAGATAGAATCTTTTGTTGTTAAATTGCTCATTGTCTTTTTAAGTGTTAATTTTTTCACTTTGCTATATGCCATACAAAGGATGAATTTATTATTGTGGAGACAGTATCAATGTTTATAATTCCGTGGTCATAGTTCTTACTTAATGCTACCAGCACAGTAATTTTTTTTGTAGGTGCTCAGCAGAATGTATCAGCACGGGCCAGATTCTCCTCTGTGACTCAGTAGCTGTTGTCATTAGATTGGTGCAGGCAATTGCCTCTCTCATGATGCTGTAGTAGTGGTAGTGAGTTTTCTGTGTGATTGGAGAATCTAAGCCTACAGCAACATTATATAAGTAACTTCTGACAAGTGTTGAAATTTTATTTCAGTTATTTGGTAGTGTTCTATTGCTTCTGTCTTCTCCTTAAGCATCCCCCTATATGCTTGAATTTGCAGTGTACTAAAGATTATTTGTGCCCTTGTGTATTCTGTTCGGATAGTGGTGAAGTTGTCATGTTGATGAGAACATACTCTGTCACTCACTCCTCTTATGCCCTGAATCACCTTGGATGTGCCACAGTTGAATATTGCTGAAAAAAAAATGCCTAATGCAGGCAGCCCAAGCTTATGTGTAAAATGCTTGTGTTCATCATGATGTAATACCTGAAACAGAGCAGAGGGCACCATTTATGCATAAATATAGAAAGCTTGAATTTTTTATCAGAAGATAAACTAGTGTGCGTGATGCCAGGCAGAAAAACAAATTACTTTAACTGTAATTTACCAAAGCAGTATGTGTTTCCCCAAAACATACGTGTGGGGTTAGTTACTACACTGTATAATTTTTACCTGAGTTAAGAGGGGAGCAGCAGTGTGATTCTACATTAATGCACAAAGCCAAACAGTAACAGCAGCGCCCTGTTAGGAGAGGCACAAGAGTGTCTGAGTTGACTGTTTCCTGTGTGCTGCTTGTACCTTTTGAAATGTTGATGTTCTCTTTTTCTGTGTGGAGATCACAGCTAAGAAGGGTAATAAGATAAGCTCATAGCTAAAAAAAGAAGAGAGGTGCTAAGCTTGAAGATGAAGCACATGTAGACTCTCCTTTGTAGAATCTCTGGAACTGACAGAATATGTAAAAAATCCTTACTTCTTAGCTAATGAGATCTAGGGAGTTCCCATGCTGGTCACCTCCCGTTTTAACCTGCTGAGAACAGCCCTGTAAAGCAGGCAGGTTTCTTACATTCATTCAGTGTTCTGTAATAAAGTGTGGTGCTGAAGTGAAAGAGATGATCTCTCCTAGTTTGGAATGAGGAATTAAAGATTTTTAAGTTGCTGTTTAAGTGGAAATGAACAAGTATCAAATAAATAATGTCTTCATTCAAGCTTGATTCAAATTCTATTCTTGTAATCCTAAAAAACAGGCTTCTAAACAGTGCACTGCATTTCCAGTGTCATTTTAATAGCACTTGAGCAATCAGCCCTGTTATTATTGGCAGCATTGTATACAAAGTGGAATTTAATAATAAAAACTAAGGAATTACTCATTTTAAATATATATTTCATATAGAAATACATTTTTAAAATTTGCATAGTAGGCTTGCAAAACAAAAAGTTGGAACATTAAGAAGCAACTAAAATACATGTTTTTTAAGAAAAAAAGTGAGGAGAAATTTAAATAAATTCTAAGTTTTAATTAGAAAAATATTAATGATCTGACTTTATTAACAAAAGCACAATTATGTCCAATTTTATTCTTCTGTATTGTAGTTGAAATGTCCATGTGAGGATTTAGAAATCTTTAAAACTCTGCAAATGAAGCCTAATACAGACACTGTATGTTTCACTACTTCTTTCTTGATTTAATGGTATTATCAACACTCACAAATCGACAATCCCAGATCCATCTTAAAATTGAAGTACTTGCCATTTCATTGTGTTTTCCCATGAGGTTTATCTCCGAGATTTGTCTTTTCAATTACCTTTTGCTGTTATTCAGCACTTCTTGCACTTTGATTTTTATAATGCAGGTGCAGCTGAATCCATCAAAGTTTATTTTAGTCTCTTCTCTGTTTCCATACTGTTTTCAGTTCCAAGTAATTTTTAAGGATTGTTTTCCAAAAACATGATTGGTAAAGTGTATTAATGTTCAGAAAGCAATATTAAGAGTTAATAGTTTGTCTTTTTTGAAAATCAAAAGAATGAGACCTTTTTTCTTTTTAGTTTTTAGTGAAATTAAAGCGTCACAAGGTAGGAATTAGGGCTGTAAGAAAATTTAAATATCATGGCATAAATTATCTTCAAAGTAAGAAAACTCCAATATTGGGTTGCATCCATTGCAGTAAAAGCAAAACATAATGGCTTAAGAATATGTGTAGTGCTTCTAGCTCCTGTCTTATGCTAAATGTGTAATTGGCCAGGAAAAAAACCAAACAAACAACAAAAACCAACAACAACAACAAAACCAACCCAAACCAAAATATCACAATAAAAGAGTGATATTGTTGGCTACTCTCTTGCAATGGAAGGCCAAAGTGAATTAGACTCCTGGTGCTGATACATTTTTGCAGTTACAGATCTTGGGGGATGAAAGTTTTCATAAGTGAAACTGAATTCAGTCATTGTTACGCTTGGTTTTCTACAATGCTACATTCCTACTGATTTTTAGAAATTCAAAAGTGCTTTGACCTTTACTGAAGCTAGTCAGAGCAGTGTGTGTTTAGGACTGTTGAACTCAGACCAAGCTGCGTGCCACAACACAGTATACACAAGGCTCCATTGTTAAATTGCCGTATTACCTAGCTAATAGCTAAATTAGACCTCTGCTCTTGAATTGCCCTATGAAGGTGTCTGTCTTTTTGTCCATCCATGAGAAGTAGCTACTTGACACATAACCTTATTTTGTTAAGAATCAGCTTTCACAAATACTGTGTGTGTTAATTTTTCAGTCTTAGTTTGAAAATGGCAACTTTTGCATTCATATTTTGTGACAGAACAAGTAACTTGGTTTTCTCACTGTAACTTCTGTTTATGTTCATGTTACAGGAAAATTAAAAGCAAGGAGTCATTCTTGAGTGTTTGGCCACAAAATTGGTAGATGTTAGAAGCATGCTAACTAGCTGAGCATTTTTCCAGTGAGACATTCTACATTGATGCTTTTTGAACTTGATGTAGCCTGCTTTTGAATTTCTCCGGTTGCGTATTTTACGTTTCCCCAGATCTCAAATGTGAATGTTGTGCCTCCTTTTTGAAAGTGCTGTAGTTCTTACTCAATTACTTCCTTGTCAGTGTGTTTCACATTTTCTCTCATTTGACAAAGCAAACCTGCATGCTGTTTCATTACTGAAGTGGTGGATTTTAATTGGCTTTATAGTTTAATTTCTTCTGGAGAGTGACTTCATGACATCAGTTTAAATGAGTCAAGAAGCTACCTTCTGTGAAGTCAGTCTGTTTTTTCTCTTCGATTGAAACAAATTTCTATGTACAAGATAATTGCTGAACTGATTTTACAGGCTTTTATTAGGAGCTGTGGTAGGGTTTTTTCTTTTTTGCTTTGTTTTAAATCCAGCTCTGGGCTTGTGATACCACGTTTCTTTGGGATTTTGTTGCCTGTTTTTCAGTGAATGGGGCTGATGTTGGTATCTTGAGTCATTCATCATACCACATCCTTCCAACTGCTTAAATTGAAGAATGTTTTAGGAGGAGCGAGTATTTAGGGGTGGGTACTGCAGCCTTAAACATTCTGCTCACGTCTGAGACGCTTCTTGTGTTCAGTTTTGAGTGGGTATACTTTTGGCTGCAAGTTTTCATGCTGCTTTTTATTCCGGAAGTTGAAAATTCCATTTGGGAAAGGTATTGATCTGAAAGGTGATACTGGTGCAGCTTGTTGTGAAGTTGTTTTGGAGTGGGACTGATTTGAGCAGTTGTTTGTTAAATAATGAGTGACTTCTTCTGAAATATTTTTTAGTATATTTAGATGTGACCATATGCTTTCAGAGTGTTTCATGTCCTATTTGTTACAGTCTGTGTTTTGAGCACATTGGTGACTTTGTCTCTCAAGTATGTTTATCTTGAGTGGATTCATCTGTTTTCTTAGTTTTTTTTCTTACATAAGGTCTAATTAAAAAAATTGCTTTGACCTAGATTTCTTGCAAATTCCTTAGATTATGTTGCACATACTACTTGAAAATTATAGTTGAATATGAGTGGGAAGGTTTCAATTTTATTTTTTTTAATTGCAGTTTAACTATCTGATGAAGTAGTGTGTCAATGTAGAGTTTGAAAGTAGGTATTTTAGAGGCAGCCTTTTGTAAGCAATTTTCCCCAATATTTCAAATTCCTGTCATATAACAGAGGATCAGTGTGAAGTATTTTTGGAGGGAATAGTTTCTTCTGCTGTTGCTAGATTAGTCTTGAGACCTTGTTTCTAATTAACAAAAAAGCCCAACAGCATAATTTCATATGGGAAAGAAAACTCAGGAAAATGCATGGTTGAGAAAAGGCAAAAACAGTCCTTCCTCAGCAGCATCTTAGAGACAGTTTTAGCAGGTATCATTTTTAATTTTAGTTTTTGTTTTGATTTGTAAACTGTTTAGAAAAAAGATAATATAAGGTAAGACTGTTTTTGCAAGAAGAATGATCTCTTCTTATCCCTAGTCTTTCCTTGTCTCTGGCTGCTGCAAAATACAATAATGAGATCTCATACATGTAGAAGTGAATTAGAATATATTCGTTATAAAGATAAGAATTATCAGAGACAAAATCTGATACTCTATAGATTCTGTGTGACTTTCCTCTCTTTCCTCCCAGTCTCATGGGAGATGATCCAGTGTGCTCCTGCTGAGCAAGCTTTATTTTTCAGAGATTTCTCCCCCCAGATACCCACTCATCCACCAAACCCCTCTTTGAGAGATTGTAATTTCTAGGGTTGCAATTTCTGGGGCCTCTGGGAGAAGTTGTAGATCCAGAGCATGCTTCTGCCAGTGTGGTTGCAGACTGCATTCAGGTACCATTGCTTGCCATCTGGGCAATTTTTTTTTCTGTTGTAGCTCATATTTCTAAACATACCAAAGCCAAAGTCAATATTTACTGAAATTAATTCATTCTTTTTTCTCCCATTCCTCCTTGCTCCTTTGGGACAAGGTTGGGAATGTGTGTGTTCATAAACCAGCATGGCTTAATATTGCTTGTTTTCATTCTCTAACCTAGGGGTAGACTGAGGGCTTAGAAAGAGTAATATGTAAACTAACATTTTTCTCAAGTTCTGTTTATAAGTAGATATGAGTGTTTAATTTCTATTAGCTTCTGCCCCCTTAATTTAAATCTTAGTGAAAAGAAAGATGTCAGTTCTATAAACCATATTCAGAGTTGTGAAAAACAGCATTTGCTGCAAAATGGGGTTCCTGATGAAAGCAAATATGCTTCCAGATAGTAGTCGCTGCTTCTTAAAAGGGTAGGCCTGTGGCAATACTCTGCAGTAGGATGACAGATGGGGCAATTGAGGCAATCTACGTGTGTCACTGTGGTTTGCTACATATACTTAGTCCTGAGCTACTTAACATGAAAATCAGCATAAAACCCCGTAATAGGGGTATGTGCTGCTCTAAATTTTAAGTGTTTAAATGTGGGGGTTCTGTTCTAGTTCATTCATTACTGTTACACAGGGGGTTTCAATTCTGCTTTGTGTATATGCATGTGCTGAAGGTTTCAACCTTTTGGAATGCATTTTGCCAACAGATGAGATGGTAGTTGATATATTCAGATGGATTGTGAATTCTATGTAGTTTGTTTGGCAATATTGTGCATGTTTTGCTGTAAATTCGGGAAACTGGCAAAGAGCGCTTATTGAAATTTACAGTATTGATAACAGGGATCCATTTGTAATCTTTAGAGGTGAGGTTCTTCAGCTGTGTCAGGATGATAAACAGAAACTCCATGTTAATCTGACTTGGTAAGGAGCTTTCAGGATCTCAAGTTAGCAAATTCATAATCTGACTGTTTGTAAACAGATGCAGCTGTTGACCTTGTTCATTGTGGCTGTGCTTCATCATCATAGCTTTAGAAGAGCAAAACACATTTTCCCCATTACCTAAATTGCACCAAAAAAAAGTGGAAGCCAGATCTCTCTGCCATAAGTTTCGCAAATAACTGCATTATCCCACAGCTGAAGACCTAGTGCTGTTTTCATGTTCTTATGCAAGACTTTTAATCCCTGGTTATCAGCATCCTTTAAGAATTAGAGCATCCAGTTTTTCCACTCCTGTTATCTGTATGGCCACACAGTACACATACACTTTTGCTGCTTAGAAGCCACTGTCTGAAATAAATTGATTAATAGAAAGCTGTATTTAAGGGTTCCCTGGCTGGACTTGTTGTCTTTCTATTACTTGCTGTTCTTGTTTTTATTATGCAAAATAGATTGGTTCATAATTTAACTGGATAAGAAAAGATGAATGCCAAACTCTTAAAATCTACCTCTTTAAAGTGCTGAGTGTTAATTGGGTGTCTCATGAGAAACTGTCTTGAGAGGCAATATGTCTATATTATAATTTCTTGAAAGCAAAACATTTTGAAGATTGAAGCAACATCAAGTAGATTTGTTTCCTAAGAAGGTACTTGAAAAGAATTAAAATTATTAATATTTTTAAATGCCACAGCAATAATATTTTTCAATCCAGTGGCTTGTGTCTTCACTTTCTCTCACAGAAAGCACCAAACAGAACTTGCTCAGTGGGAATGTGTGAGACTTTTCATCCTCAGAAGTTCTCTTGCATGCCTTTTTACTTCAGAGATTAAGCTGACTAAAAAAAGTGACGGGTTGGGTAGTAAAGTTCCCATTTTTTTGAGAAAATAGGGTCAGATTTCACAGGTAACATCCTTTTGCATTTTCCTAGGCTGCTAACTGCAAGAAGCAGGCAGATAGTCTGTAAAGCATAACTGAGCTGTTTTATAGGAGACTGAAACATCTGTCTCCCACCTACTTGGCTTCATGCCTCTTGCATTCCTGACAGCACTGACTGGGACTTCTACATCAAATAAGGGATTTTCAGGTGTTTTACTCCTTCACTGAATCTGTTCTTACTCAGTGTGGTAGGATGACAACTGCTGCTATTTTTACCAAAGATGATGGAGAGTGTCCTGGCAATGACCTCCACCAGCTCCCTCAGCACCCGCAGGTGCATTCTATCCAGACCCATCAATTTATGGATGTCCAGATTGCTTAACTGATCCCTAACCTAATCCTCATCTACCAAAGCAAACTCCTTCATCCTGACTCCTTCTGGGGCTTCAGGGATCTGGGGCTCCTGGGGAGAGTCTGCAGGAGTAAAGACAGAGGCAAAGGAGACATTCAGTACCTCTGCCTTCTTCATATCCTCTGTCACCAGGGCACCCACCTCATTCAGCAGTGGGCCTATGTTGCCTCTAGTATTAGTTCTATCTGCAGTGTACTTGAAGAAGCCCTTTCTGTTGTCTTTGACCTCACTTGCAAGGTTTAGTTCCAAGGAGGCCTTAGCTTTCCTAGTTGCCTCCCTACATCCTCTGACAACTGTCCCATATTCCTCTCAAGTGGCCAGCCCCTCCTTCCATGATCCATAGATTCTCGTTTTCCACTTGAGTTACCCAGCAGTGCCTTATTTAATCATGCGGGTCTAATGGCTCCCTTGCTTGATTTCCTACCCATTGGGCTGCTCTGATCCTGAGCTTGGAAAAAGTGGTCCTTGAATGCTGACCAACTATCTTGAGCCCCTTTACTATCTAGTATCTTGTCCCAAGGGACTTCTCTTGACAATTGAAGAGACCAAATTCCGTGATAATAATAATTATTCTGCCTATTGTATAAAGAACTGGGAAGCAGTTTGCAGTGTGTTTAAGACCTAGGTATTTCCTGAGTATATCCAGTTCTGTGTTGTTTGTTGGGGTTTTTTTTGGGTTTTTTTTTGTTTGTTTGTTTTTGTTTGTTTTTTGGGAAATAAGATGTCATAAGTGGCAGAATTCAGGAGAAATATGTAGAAGAGAGGTAAGCAAGTAATGACCCTGAACATCCTAAAGACTGAAAAGCGTTTACCAGTGTTGGGGACTGACGAGAACTCATTCTTCCTTTCTTCCCTTCTGCTGTCACTGTAAACACTCACTTCCAAGTATCTCTCTAACACAGTTTTGTGTTTTTAGGCATTATCTTGCACATCATCATGCTCCTACATGCTGCTTTCTCTACTGAGAAACTATTATAGCATGGTGGACAATAAAGGCTGCCTGCTGTGGTAAATGTTGGCTGCCCAAGGGCAATGACATCCTTCTTGACTTCACTTCTGAGTTACTGACTGTGCTTCCCAGGAGACCTACATGAAAGATCTTAATAATAGATTGAGTCTCAGTTTTGTTACTTATTCTTAGCTGGTGAAATAAATTACAAAAGTAAGGAAAAAGTACTACACTTTGTTGTGTACAAAGTAATCAACTATCACAATTAATTTTACACACAGGTGAGAAGAAACTGTTTGCAAGTTGGGAGAAGTGGAGCAAAAATGTTTGTTTATTCTTCTCTATGTATCTTGGTAATATTTTTTTTTGTTGTTGTTCGCTGCCCACCTCTCATTGGCTTAAAAATGTATTATAATATCTTGACTTGTTCATGGTTGCTCCAAGCTGCTCATGAATTCAAGCTGATCCAGAATTCTCGTTGATTAGACTTTGATTTTTTCTCCCAGACAAAATAAACCAAAGGATGCTGTATTCATCTTCTTCTAAAGGATGTGAGCTTCTTCTAAAAGATATGAGAGTCTGAATTCTTGTGATAACCTCTCCCTGAAAAACATCCCAGAAAAAAGAAATTGCAGGTCGTATGTTTGAGGCTAGTTTGGCAGTCAGTCACCTGGTCCTCAGTAGGGCTAACTAGCATCTTGGCAGGCCTCTCCAAAACCCTGCCGAACAATCAGCTGCGTTTGGCACATCTGGAAGACAGAGGGCCATCTTCCAAGCTGGTGTGCTGAGACTGGGATTCATGAGTTAATAGCATGTTAGGAAATGTAAGTTGTCCTGGTCAGGAGGGATGACACAATACGTATATGCAGTAATTGAAATTTACTGCATACAATCTTGGGGGTTTTAATTATTCTGAACAAGAGGCATAGGTATAGTAAAAGAGTAGGGAAGTTGGGAGACAAGAACAGAAGTGCAGTTTGAATTCAGAGGGCATATTAGCAGTGAATTTTACTACTTGTAATTAAAGCAAACAACAAAGGTTAACCACTAAAATGCCGGCAATTTATTATCAAATACCATGCTAGGCCTAAAACATCAGCCACCATCTTTAAAGGATCTTACAATCTTAACATAATAATCTTCATTATTAAGTTTAAGTTTGCTATTTATTAGCAAATAAATAGCAGTGAATGAGTAATATTTCTGTTCCCGAGAATCATTCTCTCTGGCAGGTGTCCCTGCTGGAGGAGACAAGGTCCAGTAGCTTCCTACGGCAAGTGTACGGAGATCTCTCTGATAAAAATGGGACCAGGCTTTTATAGAATAAAGTGAATTGACTGCTGTCGATGTAACCATTAGCCATACCTCCAACATCTCTCACTGGAGAATAAAAAGAAAACAGCGGAAAAACCATGAAGGCCTTTCCTACCAAGCAAACTCTTTTCTTTATCTATTTGCTATTACTTTATCTCCATTTCAGGCCTAGGTGTGGCTTATTGAGCTCCACGTTCTTCAACACTGGAGAGCAGTTGGTGTTGGCCCTCTGTTTATACCTTTCAAGGTTGTTGCCAGCTCAGAGTTTGCTAGGCCGTTTCCCTTCTCATAGGAAGCTTTCACTGCAGGCCAGGGCCTGCAAAATGAGATGCAAAAAGCAGTTGAATTATAAAAGGGAACTGAGGCAGGCATATTGAGATATGGAGCACCCTGCTACATAAGCCCATGTCTAATTACCTATTCAAAAAAAGGTGTAACTTGATATATTCAAATAGGTGTGTCTCAGGGTACCCATTCCACGTTTTTTCTGTGGAATGATTGTCATTGTGGATTTAAGGCAAAAAGCTTTCTAAAGTGAAACATTAAATAAATATGGTAAAATATAACTTATGGTTTCTTCTGAAATTTTTTATTTCAAGGTGGAGAATAGAATAATTCTGTCACAGTTAAGATTCTGAGAGCTAAACTGAAGAAGCATGTAGTCATCGAACTCTGCTGTTTTGTTTTCCTCTTACATATAAGCCCACTAGGGAGCTCCAAAATATAAACTCAAAAAGAATGACAGCAGCAAAAATAAATTAGTAATAAGGCATCTCAATAAGCCTGATTTGCCTAGTATGGTTTGTGGTGTGTTTTTTTTGTGTGTGTGGTTTTTTTTGTTGTTGTTTTGGGGTTTTTTTAGATTTATTCCTTCCTTACATAATAAAGTTTCTGAGTCTCTAGCAGATCACTGCCCTTGTGTCTGTTTGCACACTTTCTATACCTGTCCTGCAGGCAACGTGTTAGTATTTCAGGTTCCAATTTCAGGCATGGTCACTTGCATTTCAGAGGAAAATATTTGATTCTGGAGAATCCGTGGTTATTTCTACTGGACATCAAGATAATGGCATATACTTCAGGGAGGACTGTGCATGTCTGTAGCAGTAACCCAAATCCCATGATGGACCTTTTATTTTGCCCCCACTGAGGCCACCTAAGATAACACCAAAACCTTCCAAACAGTAGGGGTTTTTGTGTGACTTTGTTTGTTTGGGGTTTTTTTTTGCCTTTCATTCAGACCATAAATCCTGTACCTTTGACAGACAGGCAGAGATTTGGTGAGATATTGTGCCACTAACTGCCGAAAGACATATCTCCAGCTCTTGTATTGTGTTTCTGAAAAGCATCAAAATTTCCTTGTCAGATTTTGGCTAGTAATGTAACCACATGTAAAGGTCCTTCCCTGCTCTTTTTTGATGTGAAAAACTCAGAAACTTGACATTTCTGAAGTAATTTAAACAAATCATAGACTGTTTATTAGAAGTAAAATAAATCTTCCTTAAACGTTTTTGCATTGATTAGACCTTTTGTAATCTCTTTGCTGCGGTGCTAGAAATCTCTTGCAGCCATAGGTATTCACCATCTTTGGTGAATGAAGGAACCTTCATTTAAACAGTAAACAGTCTCAAGTGTTTATATAAAGATTTTTAATTCCCAGATTTAGCTTTCTGCTGGGAGGAAATAGATGCCATGTGTGATTTTCATGGGATGTTGTTCTAAATACCAAAATAATTTTCTTATTTTTTATTAATAAAAAACATGGGATAGGAGAAGCCCTTTGTGCTGTTGCTACCAACAATGTATGATCTGAGACATGTTCTTATATATTCAAAGGGGTCATATTAATACTTAGTATCTTACAAATAATCTATTAAATTTGTTGCTGTATTCAAAAATTTAACAAGTCCAAAGATGGATTCTGCACTTAGGGTGGAGTGACGCTGGCCACAAGTATAAACTGGGAGTGGAAGGAGAGCAGCTGTGCAGAGAGGGATCTGGAGGTGCTGGTCCACAGGAAGTTCTGCTGCATGCATGGTATATGTGATGTATGTGCATCGGTCCCTGCTGCTTTCTCAGAACACTAACACTCGGGTACTCACAGAATGAAACGACCGCGTGTACCAGTTCACATCGGCTCTTACCGTTCCTTTACGATCCCAGTCTGGCATTTCAGGCTCCCTGGGCGAGAAGCGTCCGACCCAGCCCGCTCCCAACACCCTCCCCCCCCGCATCTCCAGGCACACAGCACCAGGGACAGCGCCCCACACGTCAGGATGGCCGAGCGGTCTAAGGCGCTGCGTTCAGGTCGCAGTCTCCCCTGGAGGCGTGGGTTCGAATCCCACTCCTGACACCTCCTTTTGGGGCTACCGTTGGCCCCTCGCCATCGCTGCTGCGCAGGGCTCGGCTCTGGGCCACTTCTCTGCCATGGAATCCGCAGCCACTTGGGTGCAGGACTTGGGGCACCAGCACAAGCCTGGCCAGGAAGACCAAGCTGGGAGGTGCTGCTGCTTCTCCCGTGGGACGAAAAAGGCCTCGTGCAGGGACCCGGGGACATTGCACCACTGGGCTGTGACATTTAGCAACACACCCAAAAGCTGGACTGTGCACCTGGGCTACAGTAACAGCAGGCACAAGTGTAGTGGGAGAGGAGGGGCTGGGGAGCAGCCCTGCAGAGAGGGATCTGGGGGTGCTGGACGGCAGCAGGTTCAGGAGGAGCCCCCTGAGAGCCACAGGACAACTTGCATCCCAGGGGCATCAAACACCGCATCGCCAGCCCGTCCAAAGAGGTGATTGTCCTGCTGTCTTTAGTGTTGGTGCAGCCTCACCTTGAGCACTGAGTGCAGTTCTGGGCGCCACAGTTTAAGAAGGATGTCAAGGTCCTCAAATGGCTCCAGAAGAGGCATCAAAGCTGGTGTACAGAGCTGGAAGGAATGTCCTGTGAGGAGCTCCTGAGGACTCTGGGCTTGTCTAGTGTGGAGACAAGGGGGCTGAGAGGAGACCTTAAGGCTTACTCTACAGCTTCCTGAGGAGGGGAAGGGGAGAAGGAGGTGCTGGTCTCCTCTCCCTGGTATCCAGTGGCAGGTCATAAAGGGAATGGTTCAAAGATGTGCCCAGGGACTTCAGAGTGGACATTCAGAAGCATTTAAGGCCTCGTGCAGGGACCCGGGGACATTGCACCACTGGGCTGTGACATTTAGCAACACACCCAAAAGCTGGACTGTGCACCTGGGCTACAGTAACAGCAGGCACAAGTGTAGTGGGAGAGGAGGGGCTGGGGAGCAGCCCTGCAGAGAGGGATCTGGGGGTGCTGGACGGCAGCAGGTTCAGGAGGAGCCCCCTGAGAGCCACAGGACAACTTGCATCCCAGGGGCATCAAACACCGCATCACCAGCCCGTCCAAAGAGGTGATTGTCCTGCTGTCTTTAGTGTTGGTGCAGCCTCACCTTGAGCACTGAGTGCAGTTCTGGGCGCCACAGTTTAAGAAGGATGTCAAGGTCCTCAAATGGCTCCAGAAGAGGCATCAAAGCTGGTGTACAGAGCTGGAAGGAATGTCCTGTGAGGAGCTCCTGAGGACTCTGGGCTTGTCTAGTGTGGAGACAAGGGGGCTGAGAGGAGACCTTAAGGCTTACTCTACAGCTTCCTGAGGAGGGGAAGGGGAGAAGGAGGTGCTGGTCTCCTCTCCCTGGTATCCAGTGGCAGGTCATAAAGGGAATGGTTCAAAGATGTGCCCAGGGACTTCAGAGTGGACATTCAGAAGCATTTCTTTCCTGAGAGGGTGGTCAAATGCTGGAACAGGCTTCCTAGAGAGGTGGTTGGTGCCCCAAGCCTGTCTCTTGGACAACTGGACAGTGCCCTTAATAACATGCTTCAGCTTTGGGTCAGCCCTGCACTGGTCAGGCACTTGGACTAGATGATTGTTGTGGGTCCCTTCCAACTGAAATGCTCTATTTTATTCTACTAAAATCTCTTCCAACTTGTTACTAACATTAGCAGTTGTGTTATCCCACCTTTTAAGGTTATATTTTGTTCTCTAACTTGGTTTATTCTCACCAGCTCTTAGCCTGAGGGCAGCAAAGATGTAACAGTAATTGCAGTATTTCTGGTACTTGTACATGACAGTGAGCTGGTGATGGTGGTAAAACATGTTGCACTCAGACTGCCCATTCTAGCTTTAATGTCAGAGACCCTTTGATCCCACAGATGATTGATGGAATAGGTGTTTTTTGTTTTTATTTATTAGTCAAACCTTAAATCAGATGAGCTTAATGAATTTCACAATGTTGCTATATGTAAAGTAATAAATTAGTCCAGTTTTACTCAGTTCTGCATGGATTGCTGTCTCCAACTTCGGGCATCCACAATTTTTAGCAAGAAGGATGATCAAAAGTGTAGAAAACAGGTCCTTTAGAAAAAAATGGAATTCTAGGGGGTACTTGACCGAAAAAAGAGGTGCATTGAGGAGACATGAGAACAGTGCTTAAATACATCACATGGTTTGTGAGAAAGAGGGTAAAAAATGTTCTCTGTATCTGCTGGGGAAGTAACAAATAATGAGCTTGAGTTGTGACAACATTTTCAGGAAAAAATTTGTGATGTTTAGAATAACAAAGCCCTGTTTCAGTTTCTGCAACTTCCATGCATGTGTGTTTTATATTATAGTTAGGGAAAGGCTATGGATATTGTCTATCTGGACCTCCAAAAAGCATTTGACACGGTTTCCCATAGAACTCTCATTAAAAAAACCTGGCTGCTCATGGCCTGGATGATCTGTTGGATCAAGCACTGGCTAGACAGTCGGGCTCAAAGAGTGGTGGTCAATGAAGTCAAATGCAGCTGGGGCCAGTCACAAATGGTGTTCCTCAGGGCTCAGTGTTGGGACTGTTTCTGTTTAACATCTTTATTGATGATCTTGATAAGGACATAGAGTGTATCATCAGTAAGTTTGCAGATAACACCAAGCTAAGCAGGAGTGTTGATCTACATGAGGATAGGGAGACTCTACAGAGAGACTTGGATAGATTAGATCATTGGGCTAATGTCAGTGGTCTGGGCTTCAACAAGGCCAAGTGCCAGGTCCTGCACTTGGGCCACAACAACCCCAGACAACGCTCCAGGCTTGGGGAAGTGTGGCTGGAACGTGTCTGGCAGAAAAGGACCTGGGGGTTCTAATTGACAAGTGGATGAATATGAGCCAGCAGTGTGCCCAGGTGGCCAAGAAAGCCAATGGCATCCTGGCTTGTATTAGAAATAGTGTGACCAGCAGAAGTAGGCTGGTGATTGTCCCCCTGTACTTAGCCCTGGTGAGGCCACACCTGGAGTGTTGTGTGCACCTCAATTCAAGAGAGATCTCGAGGTGCTGGCACGAGTACAGAGGAGGGCAATGAAGCTGGTGAAGGGCCTAGAGAATAAATCTGAAGAAGAACACTTGAAGGAATGTTTAATTTGAGAAGGAAGAGGCTGAGGGGGGACCTCATCAGTCTCTAAAATTACCTGAAAGGTCATTGTAGAGAGGTTGGTGCTGGTCTCTTTTCACAGGTAATTAGCGACAGAACAAGAGGGAATGGCTTCAAACTGCAACAGGGGAGGTTTAGACTGGACATTAGGAAAAAAAAAATCACACAAAGAGTGGTTAGACACTGGAATAGGCTGCTCAGGGAGGTGGCTGAGTCACCATCCCTGGATGTGTTTAAGGGTCATTTGGATGTGGTGTTGATGGATATGGTTTAGGGGAGAGCTTTGTAGAGTAGGGATGATGGCCAGACTCAGTGATCCCAAGGATCTTTTCCAGCCTGAATAGTTCTATGATTCTGTGGTCTCTTTTTCTCTATAGTTTTTACTGACTTTGTAAAATAATATTTCTGCTAAGAATTGTTTCTTCTGTGAGAGTTAATTTTGTAGCTTCTAGACTTACTATGAATTTGGTTTTATTTGGGAAGGAAAATGGTAGGACTTGTTTTGTTGGTCTTTAGAACTGGAAAGTCAGAGTGTGTCTGTAGCTAGCATTCTTCCAAACAGGACTAGGAGAGAGAAATTAATGAACAATCATCTTTGGGGGCCGCAGTCATGGATGAGCCTTTTCTACTACGGTAAATCCACCTCAGGTTCAGCTGTGTTCGGTGGAATGAAAGCTGCGCAGTGCCAAGAAGTGGAACACTTTAATTATTTACAAAACTGGAAGTGTAACCTTTGATCTGAAAATCTCGTTCACCAGTTCTTAGACATCTGGCCCCAAAAGTCTGAGAGTGGCACAGTCTATCTATAGTCTGCAGCACTCTCCAGCTGAGAACTTCACTGTATAGTCAGCTTTCTTCTTGAAAAGGAACGGAAGTGGAAAACATAGCAGAACTGCATATGTAGGAATTGTGAATGGAAAATAAGGTATTGTAAATATTTAATATTGTCATTTTTGTACTTAATGGCTTTCAAAATGTAGGATAAAAACTATTAATGTCAATAAATGAATGGCAGTGGGACAACCACTGATTACAAATGAAACAGTTTTTTATTGTTGAGAATATAGGAATAAATAGGTAGACATGCCATTTGATTAGGGGAGACTTTTAGTAAGAGAACTGCCTGAGAAGAAGCATTTGTAATAGAGTCAAGAAAATCTGCATTATCGTTCTGGAGCTATATTCTTCCACCAGCTAATGACTAAGCATAAATACCCTTCATCTTGTATTTAATAAAAGTAATTACATTTTTATTTTCCTCCTTTTGAATATCACAGACTAGATTAAGTGAAAGTGCTTGAGTACCTATTTAATAAGAAACTGATATATTAAAATTATTATTGTTTATCCTTCTGCACAGGTAAGTGACATCTTTAATTATAGATGTAAGTAATTATCACTGGAACTGCAGTTAAAATGAAAATCAGCATTGCAGCATTAGTTCAAAAGCTGCAGTGTGAAAAACAGAATCCATGTATTTTTAAGATTAATCTACTGCTGTTGTTTGTAGCATCTGTAATCAGGTACAAAAGATACCGAAATGCCTCTTTTTATGGTGATAGCTACTGAACTCCTGTGTGTGGCACATTCTGCTTTGTTTATCGGACACTCACTCTGCTCCCTTTTGAGTTAGTACAGGTAACTACAGCCAAAGCTCATCTTCATTTCTTCCTCCCCCAATAGTTTCTTTGTTTTGGCTGACTAGATACTCAAGTCTTTGTAATTCTGTTCCCTGCTGCTGGTCACATTCAGCTGAGATTATTTTATTCTGAGGAGAGAGGGCTTTAGCTGTTAAAAAATATAATGCTTGTGAAATATTGAACTGAGTTTATACTACCACTACATTTTATAATAGTGCAAAAGAGTACAGGAGAGAGAGCAGTTCATCTGCTTTGGTCCCTGGAGTTGTTTTATCTCTATTTCCGTGAAATTACTTATGATTCCTGCAGTCCTCTCTCTGCTGCTGTAAATTATAGAACCATGTTATATTTTGTCTGTAGCATTAGTGAATTATATCTCTAAATCTGGTACACAGCTTCTCAAATGGCTTGTAGTCAGACAGAAATGAGACTGTTGTATCGGCTTGATGTGGCAAGGTTTTGATAGTGGGGGGACTGCAGGGATGGCTTCTGTGAGAAGACATCAAGAATTGCCTCCCTGTCTGACAGAGCCAGTGCCAGCTGGTTCCAAGGCATCCACCATTGGCCAAAGCTGAGCCCAGCAGTGATGCTCGTGGCACCTCTGTGATAACATATCTCAGAAAGGGTATAAAAAGCTGCATGGCATCTGTGATAGACAAGTGAGGGGGAGGGGGGGTTGGAAAGAGAGAGATAAAACTCTGCAGACACCAAGGTCAGCGGAGAAGGGAGAGGGAGGAGGTGCTTCAGGCACCAGAGCAGAGATTCCTTGCAGCTTGTGGAGAAGACCATAGGGAAGCAAGTTGTCCCCTTACAGCCCATGGAGGACCAATAGTGGAGCATGTATCTGCCCTTCAGTTCATGGAGAACCCCAAGATGGAGCAGGTGGATGTGCCCTGAAAGAAGCTGCAGCCTGTAGAGAGCCCAATAGGAGCAGCCTCCTGGCAGGTGCTGTGGCCCATGGAGAGAAGTCTCTGGAACAGCATAAATTACTTTTACTGGGTACAAGCATTTCTTTAAAGATTTTAAACTTTAATGGTCATTTGAGAAGTTATGACCTGTGAATATTGTCTTTGAATTCTAAGGCTGCTTATGAAACTGTGTCAGAGTTGACAGATGCTTTCCTTGTGCCAGTGCAGCCTGTGCTGTAAATCACATCATTTCAATTACCTGAAGATTTTTTTTTTCTTAAGTAAATATTCATTTTTAAAGACATTATTTTATTCTTTTTTATTGAAAGAGAGGGTAATAATCTGATTCATTTCAGCTGTCTGGTTTTAGTGTAGTCTTATATGCTATTATGTTTGTATAACTAAAGGGACAGCAAGCTGAGGGATAGGAGCTAAAAACCAGAGTGGGCCTGAAGAGAATAAGACCTCACTTGCTACTGGAGGAAATTTGTCACTGATTTATGTCTGAAAGCAGCAGCCCAGCTGTTCCAAGTGATGTTGGTTTGTTCAGCTTTGAGGAATGTTAAGTTCATGAGCTGTTGTGTCTGCTTGGGATATTCTTGATTTTCCTGGAGAGAAAGGTGGATAAATAGCACCAACTTCATGTCTCATAGCAGCTGGGAAGAAAAAAAAAAAAAAAAAAAAAAAGTGGAAAAAACTCACTGCATTTAACATTTATATCTCAGCACTTAGTTTTATCATTAATGTTCATTGACTTCAGGTGAGCTTTTGGAAAGGGTTTTTTTTGTGTACTTTTTTAGCCTGTTACAGTTTTCAGGTTATTTGTGTGTGTTGTTATTTTATTTTTTCCCTGGGTGTTTCAGTGGGCTTTTTAACTTTCTCTAAATGAAGAAAAATAATGAAATCCTGACCACTCTGGGATACTCCCTGTGAGTCTTCTCTGTGTGCCTGCTGTTTTCTGTTCATAGGCAGATCCACTACTTAATTAATAATAAATAATTGATAGTCCAGTAATTGTGCCTGTAGAAGAAGAAGGGGTCCTCAGATTTCCGTGGAACTTAAATTTTATGATATTCTAAAAGATGTAGGGGAATGTTCCTTTATTCTGAAATCATAGGAAGGGAAGCTGTGTGTGCTGCCGTGAAGGTGAAGGAGGGCAGAATACCTAGGGCAATCAGTTGGCTTTGTCTGTCTTATTTTAAAAATCAGTGCATTTTTTAGCATGCTCACAGAGACCATGGTAGGTTTTTTTTGTTTTCTACTACAGTAACTATGGTTTACATTGAATTACCTACAGGCACAGGCAGATGATCTAACAGGGAATGAGTGGTTGCGCACATCCACATTGCTGCATCATTTACACTATGCAGATTTGGTGGCAGAAGCTACACTGAGCTGGGGCACAAGCAAGATGTGTATTTGGTATAGTGCAATGTAGAAAAGGAAGAGAAGCAAAAGAAAGCAAATGGAAATTAAGAATATTTTGAAGCTTTGGTGATTATATTATTTTAAAGAATAAAAGATGGGGGTTTAAAAACAAGGATGAAAGAAAAATACCGGATGAGGTCATCTGAGTTGTCACTGGGCTAAGGAGGTAAATTGGCAATTCTTTTTTGTGTGGTGTTTCTTTAAAACCACAAATATTTAACTTTATTTTGGAAGAAGAAATCATCTGTCATGGAAACGGTATGATTCCAATGAAAAGCACACAGCAGTCTTCATTTATTTAATTTGTAAAGAAAAAACTGAAAGTGTAAGAAGATTAAATTAACAGGATTACAAGTGTAATCATAATAGACAATAGTATTAGAACTTTGGTGACTGTGTCATTGCTGTAAAAGACTGTTGACAGATGAGCTAATCTCCATAATCAAATCTATGAAGTTAATTTATTTATTTCTAAAATACTTTCCCTTTGGATATCAGGAAAAAAAAAAAGGCACTTTAAAAATACAAAATTTATACTTCTGAATGTTCATAATTTTGGCTGCCCTCATGATTTATTGTAGACAAAATGAATTATTTATTAAACTGTTGATAGTGTTACGGACCTCTGATCAACAACAGATGGCAGTTAGGTTTATTTCAACCCATTTACTATTAAATATTTCATTTACATTTCAGATAAATCAGTCTTTAGTAATTACATTTGGTTTTCTCTGTTTCAATAGGACTTAATTTTTTTCGTTCTTTTATTTCTCATTTAGCTGCTTAAGAAGCTCCAAGACCTGCCAAACTAAACCTTTAATTGTTCATTTGAGTTTTAAGGTATACTTCTTTCAAGTGTTAAGGTAATTAAACAAAGCAGAAAAAAAAGTCAGGCTAAACAGAGAAATGTGTTGTGTGTTTCATAAACTTTGAAGAAACTCTTTGTATTTTGAAGTTGTTGGTTGTGCAGTATGCTGAAAAAGTTGAAATAAATAGTCTGAGGCAGTTTCACAGAGCTTAAGGCCAGAAATAATCAATCTCACTGTTTATATCTTGTGGCCATTACATTTCCCCTGTCTTTGACTAGACATAGCTTGTGTGTTTTGAAGCATAGCTTTTGGGAAGATCTTGTGCTCCTACCTAAGCAGCCTGTATACTGCTATATTCTATATTACTTGCTGTCAAACCTTTTCTTACATTGCTTCCTTAGGTCTTTTACACTGCTGTGTAAAGTACTTGAAACTTAAAGTGACATTTTATTTCTTTCTTTATATGTTTTGGATTAATCTACATATCCCTCAGCTTCTTTTACTCTGAGCAGTTTAGACTGTTAGATTAAAGTAGTCTATAGGGTTCCTCAAGTATGGAAGAGGGCACATGGAGAAAGCCAACCTTGTCAAGACACAGGGTAGGAGAAGAGCTCAGACATACCAAAAATGTTCTGCTGTAGGTGATCTTATGTTTTTCTTTTGCATTTCTTTCATCTTTTGGTATCTCTGAAGGTATTGGTGAGTTTATCAGAATGTTCTTTCCTAAGCGCCAGCAAATGAGTAACTTTTAATAAGGTGTGCTACTGAGGTCTAGTGCTGTATCATTGAGACACACTGAATACATACTGAATCATAGACATACTCTGAATTACATGTGTTTAATCTCCAATGGCATTGGGTGGAATTACTCAGAAGGGCTCAAATGTATGACAGTACACTTTAGCAAAAGAAGTGTAATATGTTTTAGTGGGTGATATAGCTGAGAACAGGAAAGTGTTTGGGTAGTGTTGCAGTCTTTTGGAAGGGCCCATCAACACAGAGGCCCTGCCTTTGGGGTGCGAGTTTAAAGAATTTAGTATTTGTTAAATATTGTTTGGGCACTCTGCATCATACTTGTGAAGTCTGAATAATGTTTAAGAGCTTTTAGATCCTTTTACATTATTAGTTTTTTGTTATTCATTGTTTTGTTTGTTTGTTTTTGTTTTGATTTGTTGTGGTTTGTTGGGGGTTTTTTGTGGGTTTAAAAAAAAACCAACACAACAAACGTGATTATGATTAGTGAAATAAAGCAGTAACTGGTTTTGGTAAATGGTGAAATTTATTTCCACTGAGTGCTTGCTTCACAACAAGGGTATAATTAGGAATATTTCTAGTTAACTTCATGCTTTGCTTATCTGTTATTTTGTTCCTCATCAGTCCTTTTCCAGAGAAAGCCTGAACTAACTGACTGCAAAGTCTTTTTCGGAATTGTACTTTCCATTTTACCGCAACCATAATACTTACATCAAAAGCCATCACATACTGTCTTTAATGTGGCAGTATATCAAAGCTTTCCTGAAGTGTAAAAATTGTTTCATCCTGATTAGGTCTCATTGCCACTTCATCATACTGGAACCTAAGTAAGCATGACCTGTTCTCTGTAAATCCATGTTCATTTTTAGTTCCCCAAGTGCTGGAGTTCTTTCTATGATTTCAGTTTTTTGTGATTTTTCTCCTTCACTTGTTTGCATCTTCAAAAAAAATGTAGAATAGTGATGCTGCTAATAATCTTATTTTGTATTCCAGGTGACCCCAATGTTGTGGGTGTAGCAGACACTCACTTTCCATTCTTTAGGTTATTTATTTTTCAACTGGTAAAAATCTAGGAATTGTTCTTCCTGTTTCAAAGGAAGCAATCTGCAAAATCTTTGGGTTTGGTTGTGTTTTATGACTCAGATTTTCTCTTTGCATATGGAAGACATTTAGTTCTGGTCTTACTTTTCAAGGCTTACTATGAGTAGTAGTATTTAATTTCTCAGTTCTTGCCTCATCTGCTTGTTGGACCCTTTTAGATTTCAGTATCTTTCAGCTAAGGTTTATAGTTTGTTATATTTTGTTCCTGTTTGATATTTTAGTCCTTCATATAAACTTACCGAACTGTCTCTTGTAACAGGAACTTAATATTGTTTGGTTTTCTAACCTTTTGGAACAGAAATTTTAAAGTGTTCTGTTCTTGCTATTTCCTTAAAACAACAAATCACCTGTAGTCATCCTGTCGTCTTACTTGTACCAACATTATATTGTAATTATTCTAACTTCAGCCATCATTTCACATCACCTTCCATTCATTGCCTCCCTTTTACATAGACTCATGGGATCACAGGATAGCTCAAGTTAGAAGGGATCTCATCCATTCTTCTGCTCAAAGCAAGGTCATCTGTGAGATTATTCCAGGCTTTATTTGGATGGGTTCTTAAAAGCTTAAAGGAGGGAGGCTGCACCACCAGCCTGGGCAGTGTGGTCTACTTCTCGACTGTGCTTATGATAAGCAGCAGCACCATGGCCTCACTGCACAAAGTCTGGCTCCATCTTCTTGATACCCTCTCCATTGGTACTGGAAGGAGTATTAATGCTCCCTAAAAGGCATCCCTTCTCCAGACTGGAACATCCAAGCACTGCCAGCCTCTCACAGGGCAAGTATTATAGCCTGACCAGGCTGGAGTTCTGTGATGAACTTGCTTCAGCTTATCAGTGTCTTTCTTGCATGAGAGTTGTCACAGTTTGACTCAGGTCCGACAACAATGCTCTCGATCCCCCCTCCCCCCAACCCAGGTAGGGAAGGAGAGAGAGAAAAGGAGAGAGACTTGGCTGGATTGAAAACTAAACTACACAGCTTTAATTAAAACACTAATGAATGATACAAGAAAATATATACAATTATATACAGATAGATTCAGGTATGGGCAAAAGCCTCTCGCCTCCCCCCACCCCAGCAACTCCCACAGCACTTCCCTGAACTGGGAAGAGTCCCGAGGAATCCCAGAGCTGCTGCTGGAGAAAGCAGAGAGTTATGGGGGTCAGAGAACTCGAGCCTAAGGGTCAACGGTGATGGATGAACAGAGTCCTCCCTGGACGCTGGCCATGGACGGAAGAGAAGGGAAAAAAAAAAAAAAAAGGAAGGAAGTTGTCTTCTGTGATCTCTGACCTTCCTCTGAGCTTACGTAGATATATGGAATGGAATATCTTTGGCCAATTTTGCTGTCCATCTAACTCAGCCTCCTACGGGGGGGTCACAGATCTCCCCATAGTGTCTGAGCTGGCAGAGTGCAGGTGCAGCCTTGAAGCCTCAGTAGTTAGAAAAACATTCCACTGTCTTATCAGCCTAGCAGAACACACTTGCTGGTTACAAGAAAGCTTACTGAAGGAAAAAAAAAATCAGTAAAAAGAAAAATTGGCTTTATCCTGGCTCAAATCAGGACAAGAGTGCAGACCTGATACAGTATTTCAGAAATGGTCTGATGATCTCTGAATAAGGAGGGATGAAAGCCTGGGATGCTGTTGCTCATGTCTGCTGCCAGGGCACGCTGCTGGCTGGTGCTCAGCTTGCTGTCCCCAGGGCCCTTCCAGTCAGGCAGTGCCCATCCTATGCTATTGCAAGAGTTTTTTTCTTTCCAAGTACAGGACTCTGTATTTTTGTCCTTGCTGAATGTCATAGGGTCCTTGTCAGCTCATTGCTTCAGCCTGTCCAGGTCTTCCTGGATGACAGTCCTGTCCTTAAGCCCATCAACTGGTCTCCCCTAATCTGGTGCCATATGCAAACTTGATGATGGTGCAGTTCATTGTTTAGTCCAAGATAGGTATCTTCTTTTCTAATTCTATGTGAACATTTTACATCATATTTATCACTATAATACAATAGTTTCTTAACAAAGGATCTTTATTCTTCATACTAGTACTCAGATTTGCATAGGTTTAAGCAGTCAGTGCTAATCTCAGTAAATTATACTTAAATATATCTGTTGTAAATGAAAATGTTTACTGAGTTCTTGTGCCAGTTTTACTGTAAAAAATGGCAGCTTTAAGACATAATTTTAGAAATGATGTTGCTACTAAGAAAATTCTCAATTTTGGAAGTCACAGTCACAGAATTAATCTCCAAGCAGATAAATTATATTTCTCATCTGCTTCAGTGCAAAATGAGTCTACTTTCTTTAAACAGCCTTTCTTAGCAGTTTGATGTGGGTGTCTAGGAGAGAGGGGCTGATTCTCCCAGGCTGTTCTGCCACTTTGAGCTGGACATGGTACTTTTCACCAGAGAGGGGTGAAGTTCAGATGAAGGGCAGTAACTTACACACAATTGCTCTTGCTAAGTCAGTATAATGCTATGGGAAATGTTTCTGTGCAAGGGAAAAAATGTCCAAAGTCCAAAATAATGCTTTGTTTAATATTTTTGGTGACTGTATCAATTTTTATTTTTATTTTTTCAAAAAAGAAGATACTTGCGCCTCAAGGAGAAGGAACGTGATGCTGTCAGCAAAGTTTCTGCTGAAATAGGTGGCAATATATCCAATACCTTACTCTTCTGACTCTTGCACCAGTCACCTTCAAGGAAGGATGCTTCAACTACTCAGCGGTTTTGTACCTGTTGATTTTACTCTTATGGAGTGTCCTGTTTTCTGAGAAGCTGCAGTACCATATGTCATCACTAACATCTCCAACATTGTTTACATCCAAGAAGATTCAGAAAGCATCACAGCCCATCCGTTAAAGCTCTTATGAATATAAAGACAGTCTTACCTATTAATGTAAGATGCTTAAAATATAATAAATGCTTGTGATTAGTGCTCTTTTGTGGGCATAGAGATGATCATCAAATGACTGAACAAACTGGGGTTACAATTTTCCCTATCAAAGTTTCACCAATACTACTGAGATTCCAAGTGACTGTCATTTTCAAATATGGGATCTGAATTTCCAGGTCACAACCTAAATAATTCTGAAAAGTAAATTAAGGAGCTTGAACCTTGCTACTTCTAAGAGAAAAGAGACCCCTGACATGGGTATTTATAATGGATTTACAGATTTGGGATCCACTTTGTATAATCAGTTACCTAAAAGGCTTGGGTTACTAAATGTGTGCAGTGGGGCAGAGGCTGAGTTGCACTCCTTGATCTCATCCATATTCTCTGTTTGAGCTGCGTATCTGACAATGTAAGCTTAGCTAAGGTTTCCAGTTAGCCTCACAATCATAAATAGAGAACTGGAGTGTGATTTCCCAAGACATGCTGGGAATGCACATGTCCCAAATCCATTGATTTTCAATTACAGTGGACACTTGGCTTACTTAGAGACTTTAGAAATTCCCAATCAAGACAGCTAACTTGAAGCGTGCATTTGTTATGCTATCAATTTAAAGAGACTGATGTTGGTGAGTGGCAGGGGGGATAATTGAATGGGAAAGAAAATGTACCTCAGGCTGATGTTTGTGCTGTTTACCCATCTGCAAAGCTGTGATTCTGGAATAAGAGGGCATGGATAGGAAGACTCTTCTTTGCAGCTGTACAGGTGAAGGAGCCACACCAGTTCAAACAAACAAACAACAAGCTACACAGAAAAAATGAAACGCTTTAAGAGCAATTGGTAAATTGAGACAATAATGCTACTGCCCAAACCCATAATGAAATATGGTGCTTTCCTTGCCTGGAGTTAGTGGTATTTTACCTGCTGTCATTTTATCTGGTGTGGCATGGAGATACGAGATTCTTACACATTTAGGAGGGAGTTTGTAGACAAAAATTCTCCTGTCATCCAAGGTCATGTAATCACAGCCTCTTACATAATCGCAGCTTCTTCCTGATCAACAAGACATTTGTATTTAGATCACACATTTACATTTGAAAAATCAACTAAATTTGAGTACACTTTTTGTTTTGTAAGCTGTGTCTTTTTGCTTTTGCTGAACATTTGGGAGCTGGGCAGGAAGGTTTCAGTAGCATAAAAATTCTGTGCTGTGGGGTCAGTGTGTGTGTGATGGTTTTCACAGGGTAAGTGAGCCAAGGTCAAGCTGTAGCAGGCTGGTGGGAAGGGACCTGGTGAAGGAAGCATTGAGCTGGAGGGGCTGGTGCCTTTCTGTGCTTTCCAGTTGCTATTTAGCTGCTCCTTAGGCTCTGTAGGACCAGAGCCCTGTGAACAGGGACTGCAAAAGGGACTCAGTTTGTGGGACTGGATATCCAGCATATCCCTATCCTTCTTGAACTGGAGAGCCCAGAACTAGACACAGTACTCCAGATGTGGTCTTCTAGGGCAGAGTATAGGGGGAGGAGAACTTCCCTTGACCTGCTGGCCACACTGTTCTTAATGCGTCCTAGGATACTTTTGGCTCTTGTGGACGTGAAGGCACATTGCTGTGCCATGGATAACTTGTCCACCAGGACCCCAAGGTCCTTCTCCATGGGGCTGCTGTCCAGCAGGTCAACTCCTAATGTGTATTGATGCATGGTAGGCCCACTCCAGGAAGTGTCTGATTTATATTAATAGTTTATTTCTGGGAAAATTACTAATTTAATGAGGTAGTCATTCAACAAATTGAGCACCACCAAAATGCAATTAAGATGCAAATTTATATAGCTGCATTCAGACTGGCAGTTCAGGAATGTCATGTTTTGAGGCACCTGAATTTAACTTGGGCACAATAATTCCCCTCTCAGAGATGAGGGCTTTTAGATGTTGCACTGCCATGTAGCATTACACCCAACTCTTTTGCTGAATAACTACTCTGATAACCTCAGGTTTAAGGCCTACCAGGAGGATTTGGTCTTGGGTTTTTAATTTTTATCTTTTGTTTGTTAGCCTCGACATTGTTTTGCTAACCTTTCTATTTGTATAAAATTGCCAGCTATTTTCTGAAGTTGTGCTTGAAGATGTTTCCTAATGTATTTATTGTTCAAGATACTAAAATCGAAGCCCTCAGTTGCTTAATCTAAAAATTTCTCTCTTTCTTAACCAGGTGAACAGAAACAGCTTGTGCAATGCAGTGAATTTGTAAATGTGAAGCAAGCCTACATCATCATGTTTAGCACTAAGAGGTCAGTTTTCATCTTTTTTTTCTTACGCTTTTCATCTCTAAAAAACAGTGTGGCTGCTGTGAATCTGATCTGAAAATTTTACGTTTTCTGAATGTATTATTATGCAAAATACATCAGGTAGATTTATTGTTCTTTCTGTTATATTCGTTGGTTTTTCTTTGCTGTACAGCTCTGGTTTACTTTAATTGACAGGTATGTGGCATACAGACCATATAACACAGGGCCCAGCGTTATCCCCAACACATTATAGGTCACAGCAAGACTGGCAAAGAAGACACTGTACTAGTGCTGGAGGGCATCCCTCCTGCTTTCTGGGTACAACACACCGGTGTAAGATTGGTTCTTTTCTGCCATTTTAGGGAATCCATGCTGGATATAAAGTAACCTTTGACTCTGACTCTGCGTGTTTCAGTGTCATACCCCAAATGTCTCAAAAATTGACATTTTTTAATCCATGCTTTCTACTTCCTGCACTCTTTTAAGTGCTCCTCTAGAGCATCAGGTGGTGCAGTTCTGCTCCTGTACCTATTAGCAGACAGCATAGCCTTGCTTTCCCCCACTTCCTACAGCTGCACAAGCTGTTGCGACACCTGAGGCACCTTGCCAGGTATCAGTTACTAAGATACTATAGACCATTCATCTTCTCTGTGAAATCCATTATATTTTTGCTTGTCGTTGGGCTTTCCGGTTGTTAGTACAAGCTAGCCAAGGACTCCGACACTTGTGCCCCAGTCTTTGGCAGTTTGCCCTGTACAGTGGCTGAGCATCTTTAATCTGGTGGGAAGAGGGTAGGCTGTCTTGCCTTTAAGAAGCAGCACAAATGAAGCATCATCTTGCATACCTGCAGGAATCAGAGGTGGCAAATAAGGAGAAGCAGCTTGATTTCTGAGGCAGCAGCTCCAGCACCAGTTGTGCAAGGCTGCAGTGAGAGCTGCAGCCTCATCTGAGTCGAGGTGCTACCGAGGCTGCCCCGGTCCCTTGTGCTCCTGCGAGTGTGGGCACTGCTGCCTCACATGGCAACAGATTCAGTGGGATATTTCGAGTCTCTCTTGAAGAGGTACTGGCATCTGTCTCTGGACTCTCTTACCTTGTATATAAGATGAAAATGCAGTACATTTTTAGGGTAACTTTTTATGAAAAGGAAACTTTGGTCTTATTTTTAGGTAAGCACAGAATCTGTTGTTTTGCCAGTATGATGAGGTTAAGTTAACTGCTGCTGAGGGAACAGTAACAGAATTGCAAACTTCCCATTTGAGGATTTCTGCTTTTAATTGATTGCCTTTGAAGGTTATTAACACTCAAGTGAACCAGAGATATTCTGCTAAGAGAATGAAATTATTGTATAAAACAATGCCAACATGAAGAACTGTGTTTTTTTTGGTAGCAGAGGTCTACAGTTTTTAACAATCTTTATTTAATCAGAAATATCATGAGTAACAAAGCTATTTTTTCGATAGGAAAGGATGATTCAAGGTGTATTTTTTTTGTAAAAATAGTTTTTAATTATTTTTAACAATATGCTACTAATTATAATCTACACAAAACATTTAGCATGATCACAAAACTCAGACTCAAAAACTAAATTATCTCCTATCACCAGATCTTTGGAAGTTACCACAGTCTCAGCTCCATTTTTTATTTATACTTTTCTTTTAATTTTGCATGCAAAGTTTATTTTTAGTGGATAATCCTTATTGAATGGGCTGGATAATGAAGTCGATAAAAATTACTGTCTTAACAGAAGAGTTTTGACAAAATTTGTAAGTGAGGAACATATTTTTCAGCTGCTTTGTAAGATGCTGTGTTAATGTGAACTGACATTGCTAACAAAGAGGTGAATTCCTCTTGATTTCAGTTCAATTTGAAAGCTGATCCCATGCTTTTAAATACTGACCTCTGTGTTGTCTTCTTTCTGCTCTCATCTTCTTCTCCGTCGTGTTAATTTTTCTACAATTAATTAAATCCACAATGTACAGCTGCATTGAAATAGCAGTGGTCAGTGTGTACACCAGTGAGTTTCCAATGTGATGTATTGTTCATGTTGTGTACTTCAGTCTTGAAAGCACAATTCCTGATATCATGGTCCTCCTGTATGTAAATAGCTTTAGAGAAAGGATTTTTATTTTGTGGGAACCAGCTTTATGTATGGAAGTTGTTCTGCAAAGATAGGCTCCAAATTAGCGTATCCTCTGGCTTTGCAATAAAACCTGTCTGTCTACCTACCACTGGTGTCATGATGTTCAGGGGTTCGCTAACCGGTGGCTATATACGTACTTCAGTTTGGAAACCTTATGGTGTATAATTTGCTTAAACTATGTCCGTACAGCTGGAGAGTATTTCTCCAGGATGTTATGCTCAGTTGTTTTCCTTTTCTAGCCTAGATCAGGGCACTTCAAAAGATGGCCTGTGTGACAAATCTAACTGTGGATGCCCAGCTGTTTGGTCCTTAAATGAGTTTAGGAGACTGAGTGAAGCAGTTGTGAGAAGCACAAGGTGAGAAGTATGAGAACATCTGCTTTATATCATATGGCTCCAGTTCTGGAGATGCATCCATTTGTCCCTTTTTTGAGGAATTTTGCATGTGGCATGTGTTTGAATTAAGCTTGTGGAGGATACCATCTTGGTCCTGTGAAGTGCACAGAATACCAGTCTGACTAATTAGAAGTCAGCTGCCCAAATCCAAGTCTGTCTGCGTTGTCTCTTGCCCTAAGTGCATGGTGTGTGCTTCCCTCTCCACTGGTTTCCACCTCAAGAAGGTCTTTAGAGCTAAGGGAGCACCTCCTGTTGGCAGCACTTAGGCTGTTGAGGGCTAGTGTAACCAGGTTTACTTCCAAATATTTTGGAGGAAAGAAGGACAAACAGAAAGACGAAAGGACTCTGGTCCCAGGCACCCTGATTGCCCTGATGTAAACTAGGCATTTGTTTTTATTGTGGTCTTCGTTTATGAAGAGCATTTTATTTATAGGGTGTGAGTCTAGCCTGAGGCACTGATGGTTAATGGCAGCTGGTAGTTTCTGATATGTCCTGTTGGCTGGTTTGGTGCTTTGTGATGGATGGGCATGTTGTGTGAATGGCAGTGCTCGTAGCCCTGGTCAGTGGGCCAAGAGTTTCATAACACAGCAATTGTTTCTGAAGGCAAATAGATTTCTTTCTGAATCATATTCCAATCAGCCATCCTGTAAAGTAATAATAAATTTTCTTGGACCAGGTCTGTCAGCAGCAATTTGAGTCCTGTGATAAGGAGAAAAATAAACCTTTCTTTCAGTGTCTACTTGTATTATAATGTTTATAATCTCAGAGGATGGATAAGCTGGGCAGGGAGTTTGACTGGTATAGAAGGAAGATGAATAGATTTGGGAAGACACATCTTCTTTTTAGTCACTGACAGTTACTGACTTCCTGTTCTTATATCTGGTTTTGATTAGGAAGTTAAGAAATACTCTTCATTTATAAGCTCCTGATATGAACAGACTGTAGTGTTTTCAAGATAAAAAAGCCTGTTTTTTCCCCTTAGCTGCAGAAAGGCTATATTTACACATGATTTCTGAATTTTGCGGTTTTTGCATTAGATGTGGACTGTTCCTGTGTTTGTTCTTACACCTCTGCCAGGTTCTATAGCATGGCCAGTGCATGGCCACGAAGCTCTGTCCATTGCTGAACACTAAGAGGGTATTTCAAAGTTATTTTATTTGGAATTTGTAAGTGTAGAAAAACAATTACCTGATTTGACCTAAATTCACATGGTGCTCACTGTTCCAGTCCTTTTGCTTTTTAATTGGAATTGACATTACTTGAGAGAAGCTATAACATGCTTTGTCTCTTCTGCTCTGTTATGGTATAAACTTTCTTACTAATGAACTAGTGAATTGCAAAATATTATCTATTAACATAGACTCTTTTTAAGTTTAATACCATTTCCTAAATATGAGCTTCTAATGTCATGCACTGTTTTATTGCTTCGGGGCCTGGAGGCTGAATAATGTGAAATGATAAGGCAGCTGTGGGACTTGTTGTCTAATTCAACCAGAACAGATAGAGCCTAGTATACAGATGTATGTAGGGCAGCAGAATGGGTAACATCCTACACTGACAGTCTCTGGTTTTCAAGGGTTTTTTTCCCTTTTACACACCTGGCCATTTTTCCAGCCTGTGCTATGCTCAATGAGAGCTCAGATTTATTAGGAGATCACTTAACTATTCAGATGGGGTGACTCAAGCCTTCAGAGCATACATGGGCTCTGCGTTGCAGAATTCACCCATCCAATGAGAAGTGTGGCTCTCTTCTGATAATCCACAACTTCTCTCAGCAGCATTTGCTCTTGGTGTGGGTGAGCAAGGAGAAATGGACCTGGGCATGTTGATGGAGTTATGAATGGTTGTTTGCTCACATCAGATAGCAGCAGGGAAGATTTTTCTTCTTCACCTTAAATGTTCACACTACCTCAGTGCCAACTGATCCAGGATGTAAAGGGCCAAGTTCTCTGTATTTCTTGACAGCTTTCCGTGTTTGTAGCTCCATATCTTAATTTTACAGAGAACTTCAGCTTCGCTGTAGATTGGCAGTCTTTGTCAGGTGTTTCGTCTGTCAAGTCTTGCAGCTGTTTAGTTTTCCTCTTTTCATTTGATTTGGTATTTGCCACACACTACTTTCTCTGATCTGTTGGTGCCCAGTTTCCTGTTTTCTGCCTCTACCTTGTCTGAGCATCTGCTGTGCATCTTCTGCCTCTTGAATTCAGTTCACTCACTTGGACTCAGATCACCAAAATTCTTAATGGTTTCCTTGTGACCAGGTCCATCCAACACTGCACTTGGGCCTCTGCAACATGGTAGCTGCATTAGGCATACACTTCTTGAACCCTTATTCCCTGAGTCTCACTTCTCTGAATATTACTCCTACTGGAGTGAAGATGGTTTTAATAATTTTTATTTCCTCTGGTAATAATGAAAATAAACCTCAAAGTAGCAGTGCTTAACTAATGAAGTAGTTATATAACAAAAATTTGATTTGCCACAAATCTCTCATGGTTTAATGCTGGGCTGGCAATTAAACAAATGACAGATGCTGTTTGTTAACCCCCATCCGTCCCCTTACAAGAAGAGGAGTAAGGGGAGAGACTCTTAGGGGTTGGAAAGTAAACTACACAGCTTTAATGAGACAGTAGTGATGAAATACTTAGAAATATATACAAATATACACAAAAGCACTATCGCGCCCCCCCTGCCCCTCAGTAACACCCACATCACCACCAAGGCTGCAGGGCAGGCTCTGAAAAGTCCCAGACACAGCTCCTGGAGTCAACAGCAGATGGGAGCTGGGATGCAGGAACACTGGGGTGCAGGAATGCAGGGATCAGGATCAAAGGCAGATAAACTGAGGGAATCCTCCCAGCATGCGTCCATGGAAGAAAGTTTACGGAAGTTTACAGAAGTTGGCTTCACCTCAGCTAACAACCAACAACACTTGCACTTCAGTTAAAACCCTAAATACTGTAACTCCCTTCTTCAAAAGTGACTGGCACTTCAAATTATAAAGAGAACCTAACATCTCAGTGACTGGAATTCTTTCTTTTGTTTTTTTCTTAGCATTGGAATGCAAGCATGTTTATTTACTTCTCCAGCTGATCTCAAGCAATTAATTTCTAAGGAAAGAAAACCACAGACACCTTTCAAGTCACATTTCCAGTTCCCTTATGCTTTAGAAGATTCAGGATGCACAGAGTTTCTGAGCAAGACACTGAAATCATGTTATATATGTGGCTTGGCTCTCCAGCATAGAGATGTGTGCCCTGTTACATCCTGCTCAAGCTCCTGCT
>NW_009970723.1:12655454-12691197 GCF_000747805.2 Chaetura pelagica
TGCTGAAAAGCAAATCCTTGACATTTCTGAAGTCAGTGAAATTATTTTGTTTGTATTCTAGAAGTCAGGATTTCACCTGAATTTTCTAACAATACTGTTTACCAAGAGTATGCAGGATGAGGAAAATGTTATTTGGCTTTTAAAGAAACGCATTTTGAAAAAAATATGCTAAGGTATAAACTGAAGGTCAGTCTTGCTGAATGATGAAGTCAATTAAAGGTACTCATGCCCCAGTTCAGTCATTTCTTCCTGCATAGGAAAGCATGAAGATATTTCCTAGATAAGGATGAACACTTCTTCATGCTCACATTTCGTGCTGAGCTTGGGCCTTGGTGCCCTGCAGATATCTTCAGTTGTTGTTATATATCCAGTCCTGTCAGAACTGTTCCTGTTAGATTGCAGCTGTAAAAGTAACTTTTGTAAGATTTCTTTCATTTTTAGGAGATAAGGTCTGTAGATTAGATAATTATCAGTGCTGCCACACATGAAACCTAGTCTCAATATAAATCCACTACAGTTTTATTTCAACTTCAGTGTAAAAGGCACACCTATGACAATCAGCACCTAACAGAGCTAAGTGGCATCATCTAGACTCTGCTGCATCTTTCACATGTAAGAATAGCTACACTGCTGGTCAGAAATAGATTTCATTGCAGGAGCTGCTTGCCAGATACATCCCTGAGACCTTCTGATGCAGAACTGAAACCACATCATGAGAGCTGTTGTCGTGTCCTGCAGACTTTTTCAAATACTTTTGGCAATTAGATTTTTCAGATATCTCTCTCTCTTTGGAAGATTTTTTTAAACCCTGCCCACAATCTTAACTCTGTATCAAAGCAAAATGTTTTTCTCCCTGTATCTTTATTTCCTAACAAAAATCCTAATATCCTGATAAAAATCAAACCTCATTTCACAATGTGATATGTCTGCATCCTGCCAGTATGTATAAGCTCTGAGGTTAAATTTTCAACGTGGTGAATAGTAGATATCTGCACAAATCCCATTTTCAGCTAATAGAATTTGTTCATGCTGCTCCCTGACACCTTTTTAAACACTTGTACTGGTGATTTATTTTATTACAGAGGTACAGAAGACATGTAGAGTGTCTGATTCTGATTCCGCGTTCGGCAGCATGAACCGGTCTGAGGGAACGGGGCCAGGTGCACGGCTATGTCTGTGCTGTATTGCTGCAGATAGTAGTCATAGGTTGTTGGCTCCATATTTATGTGGTCATAAATTGCCTGTTTTGCTGACACTTTAAAGTAAATGAAGAAGAGCATTAGCACTGCTGGCTTTCTGGCAGGAAGCCTAAGAGCAACTCAGTATGCCTTGTGTGTCTAGCTAGTGCCACTTGGATGGAAAGTTTTAATTAAGTGCATGTCTGTGTGTACAGAGAAGAAGTCAAAGGCACTTGGGAAAAAGAAAATTTATCTGCTCCAGATTCATTGAGGAGTAATTTGGTGAGAGCACTAAATGACTTTCAATTAATTGGAATATATTTTCTTAAATATTGCCAGGAAGTACAAGAAAATCAGTCTGAAGGGGAGACTATAAAATTAATCCTTAGATCTCATCCATTTGCTCCATACTTGTTGGAAAATGTCATGGTGGTACTAGCCAGAGATGCAGGGATTCTGAAACTCATCTGATACACTGGATTTCATTAAGCTCCCTAATTGCAGTTATCAGAAGAGCACTGGAATCTGGTTTGTCTACATCCAGTATTTTTTATTTGTCATTTCCATAAGTTTTAAGCCTTACATTGTTAATACGAGTATAATTTTTATAGCAAATCTTGTGTAACTATAGGTAGCCATATTAAAATTCTAGCTGCTGAAATTGCACCTATTACCTTGCAATTTTAGCTCTGTTTCCTGGTTCTCATAGTTACAGGAAGAAAATTCACTCAGTTCTCTTCAGTGTCTAGAGGGATGTCACTATGTAAAGAGCAGTTCTGAGGAGCAGGGATAATTCATTTACCAGTAGATACGGTGCATGGTGTATTTTGGACAGTGCTTGGTGTATGAGTCATTGCTCTATCTGCATTATAGCAAAGCCAAAAGAGCCAACCCAGGTTTTTACAGGGCTTGTAATGTCATACTGTATTCTCTTTAATCCCCATAATCTTTTTAAGGCCTCAGTAGGATGTGACTTCCACCCTTTTATCCGTCTTTCAATCAAGGTAGAAAACCATTCAGATTTTCTTCCAGAAGAAATGGAGCTTTCTCAAAAGTCAGTCGAAAACTGTGCAACAAACTCCATGAGGGCCTTGGGGATGACCACGCAATCTTAGCTTTTGTCCCTATTTGATCTCCCATCTTTAATGTAACTCTAAGATACTCTTTGCATTAAATAACTACAGTGAAACCATCAGTGGTTTAAGCCTTATCATGACACTCTTTTGTTCCTCAGTATGACAAGTGCTGGTCAAACACTGGAACAGATTGCCACGGGGTTGTTTGGTCTTTATCCTGGGAAATAATCAAAACTGGAATGGATACGGCTGTGAGCTGGCTCTGTGCAGGAGCATGGACTGAAGGATCCCCAGAGGCCTCCACCAGTCTTGGTGACTCTGTTGAAGGCTGTGAAGCACAAAGAAATACTTTCTACATTATGAAGCCTCTGAACCCCAAATTCCCAGGAGCAGGGAAGATTCATCCTACAGGTTCCCACTGTCTGTATTGATTTCTCCCTTGGGGCTGGTCTTGGCCACTGTCCAAGAGGATGCTGAGCTAAGCTGACCATTGGTCTGATCCAACATGAATGTTCTGATGTGTGTTAAGAGGATACTGGGCTAGACTGCAGATAAGGAGTAAGTCTACTTATGGAGGAGAGGTTATTTAGGAGAAGAGGGTAAAGCATTGCAGCTATGCCTGCGATCCACGTAGGGTAGCCCAGGAATCATCCTGACATTGAGCCTCGTTTCTCCTGTGAGGATTGTAACTTGGTGGAGATGCTGAAAATCTGGCCAACACCGGTGCCCCGAGGCCAATCTACCGGGGCTGCAGGTGAAGCTCAGCCACTAAAGTGCAAAACAGACTGGTGCCTTGTGCTCACCTCTTCTAGACAAAACCCAGCAAAACTTCCTCTTGATTTTATCTGTGTTTAGTCCAGTTGTTGGGGACCTGACATTATCCAAAGAGCTGATGTTTGTGACATTTGACCACTGGGCAGCCGGGAGGCTTTGGTTTCTGTTATACCTTCAATTTTGTTTCACCTGTTCAATAAATAGGTTTATCATATTAATGGTTGACATCTTGTTAAGGTGTGTGAAAAGTTTGCCACAAATTCTAAAGGCCACTGTAGGAGAAGCCAAAAAGAAAAGATTTTACATGTGATACTTCTGAAGTCAGAAATGGAGGTAAAGTAAATTTAAGTTAGAAAAACGAAACAAAACCTCCACACCACAAAGACTGCTGCTTCTTCAACTCTTAAGTCTTTCTTGTCTTTCTTTATAAATGTCAGTTTCTCTATAAATAAACAACTTGCTCTTTTAAAATAATTGGTGATGACTCAGTAGCTCATTTTTATTATTGTGTATTTTAAATATGCAGACTTCAGCAAGTCTAAATCGGTGCTCTTTGGGGGAAAAAATAAGTCTTTAATCATACTCATACCTAGCCTTCCTTTTATCTGGTAGTTTACTTGCTTTGACAGGAGAGATCTTTCTGAGATCTGTGTTTTGTTTTTGAACTCACTTGCCTACTTACGTAACTTTCCATATGTAGACATTATAATTTTTATTTTCCTTCAACAGAAACTGGTCAGATAAAGAGGCAGGTTTATAGCCATTTACAGTTTGTTATATTCCAGTTGGTGTTTATAATATTCTCTCCTGAAACTTAAGTGTTTCTCATATAAAAAGGGAGGTAAGGAAAATTGCTTGTGGCAACACAGAGGTATTTGTTGTTCCTGCTGCTCAGCAAACCCTACACTAGGTACTGAGGAGGGGATCTTGATGCTGCTGTTGCTTGGGTATCTTTTGCTTTGCGCAGCACTGGTTGCCATGGGCTGCAAGAGCTCTGCTCATCTGTTTAGTGAATGAGAAAGAAAGGTGGGAAAGCACCTAGTTTTGTTTTCTTAGAGGTAGTGTGGTGTAAGGCTTGTGGGCCCTCTTCTTTGAGGAGGCATTAAAGTACCTGGGTGCTTTGGTGAGGAGTCTGTAGCTGTGCAGCAGCAGCAGTGGGACCATCCACTAATGCAGTGCTGTGCTGGGGAGAGCAGGAGCTGCCCGAGCCTAGCAGTAGCATTGAAGGAACAGGAAAATAAATTAATTCCAGTTAAACATAAGTGTGTTTAACACTCTGAATTAAGAGTGAATATTTCTAGCTGTGAACGGCTGGTGGGTTGGCCCACCATTAAATCAGAGCATCCCCCCATTCAGAGGTGCATGTGACTTTTGCAAGTGGAGCAAGATTTTGGCTTCATAACAGGCATACTTACTAATGAATATTGTTTGTTCCATCATTAGCATGTGTTGCAGAGAACACTAGCAGCAGAAATAACAAGCTGCCCCATATTGTGATGATGCATGTCCATGGGAGATCCACGTGCAAGCTTGGCTGGCAGCAGGTAGCTTTCTGCCTGTGCTATCACAAGTGTCTCTATGCTATCAGAAACATCTGCGTCTTATTTTCACTTTTCAGGCACCCATGTTTCCTCATGCCATAGCTGCCCTTTGGGCTTGCCACTCTGCAGGGTGACTTGTGCCAGTAGAGAACCAGCCAGAAAAAAGGCAAAAACCAAAAACCATCGAGTTTTGAGCTAGAAGCTGTAGTTTTAGGAAGCATCTGGAGTAAAAAATAACAGCTCACCTCTGGCAAAAGTGGGAAAGACGTTCTGTTTTTTCCTCTCATGCTCTGCTTTGCTCATTCCCCTGCTTTTGCCATCTAATCAAGTGCCAGAGATTTCCAGGTGGTGGCTTGGCAGGTGGGTCCCACTCAATAAAGCAGCAGAAGACCATGGGAGTAATGATTGTTGCTTCATCAGTGCAACATACAGCTTGACATCCAGCACCAGAGCTGGTGCACGAAAGGTGTGGGTCTAGTGCAGGCTTGGTGGTGGGGAGGAAGCAGAAACCCCACCAGATTTTGGGACTTGGATTCTGAACTGCTCCATTCTTTAGGATGAAAAAATAAGATCTCCCATTTTAATTTAAGACACCCCCTTTTTTAGAATGGAATGGACCTACAACAGTCACCTAGTCCAAGTGCCTGACCAGTGCAGGGCTGACCCAAAGTTGAAGCATGTTATTAAGGGCACTGTCCAGTTGTCCAAGAGACAGGCTTGGGGCACCAACCACCTCTCTAGGAAGCCTGTTCCAGCATTTGACCACCCTCTCAGGAAAAAAATGCTTCTGAATGTCCACTCTGAAGTCCCTGGGCACATCTTTGAACCATTCCCTTTATGACCTGCCACTGGATACCAGGGAGAGGAGACCAGCACCTCCTTCTCCCCTTCCCCTCCTCAGGAAGCTGTAGAGTAAGCCTTAAGGTCTCCTCTCAGCCCCCTTGTCTCCACACTAGACAAGCCCAGAGTCCTCAGGAGCTCCTCACAGGACATTCCTTCCAGCTCTGTACACCAGCTTTGATGCCTCTTCTGGAGCCATTTGAGGACCTTGACATCCTTCTTAAACTGTGGCGCCCAGAACTGCACTCAGTGCTCAAGGTGAGGCTGCACCAACACTAAAGACAGCAGGACAATCACCTCTTTGGACGGGCTGGTGATGCGGTGTTTGATGCCCCTGGGATGCAAGTTGTCCTGTGGCTCTCAGGGGGCTCCTCCTGAACCTGCTGCCGTCCAGCACCCCCAGATCCCTCTCTGCAGGGCTGCTCCCCAGCCCCTCCTCTCCCACTACACTTGTGCCTGCTGTTACTGTAGCCCAGGTGCACAGTCCAGCTTTTGGGTGTGTTGCTAAATGTCACAGCCCAGTGGTGCAATGTCCCCGGGTCCCTGCACGAGGCCTTTTTCGTCCCACGGGAGAAGCAGCAGCACCTCCCAGCTTGGTCTTCCTGGCCAGGCTTGTGCTGGTGCCCCAAGTCCTGCACCCAAGTGGCTGCGGATTCCATGGCAGAGAAGTGGCCCAGAGCCGAGCCCTGCGCAGCAGCGATGGCGAGGGGCCAACGGTAGCCCCAAAAGGAGGTGTCAGGAGTGGGATTCGAACCCACGCCTCCAGGGGAGACTGCGACCTGAACGCAGCGCCTTAGACCGCTCGGCCATCCTGACGTGTGGGGCGCTGTCCCTGGTGCTGTGTGCCTGGAGATGCGGGGGGGGAGGGTGTTGGGAGCGGGCTGGGTCGGACGCTTCTCGCCCAGGGAGCCTGAAATGCCAGACTGGGATCGTAAAGGAACGGTAAGAGCCGATGTGAACTGGTACACGCGGTCGTTTCATTCTGTGAGTACCCGAGTGTTAGTGTTCTGAGAAAGCAGCAGGGACCGATGCACATACATCACATATACCATGCAGCAGAAATCTCAAAGTGTACTGAAATGAATAAAAATGCAGTATGTTGCCCAAGGACATTGCTTAAGCCTGATTTTTTTCCTGAAATGTCTATGAAAATTCCCTTGAGACAGGTGCAAGTTATTCTCTCTGGCATTTGAAAGGGGTCTGTTACACAGAAACAAATTGTATGTTCCCTGCTGAATTTTTATAGAAAGAATTAATATATTTGAAAGGTGCATCCATGAAGCTCTAAGCATATAAATTTGGTCAGGATTTGGGATTAAAAATCAATTTGGAAGGCAAGAGGTATACTTGTTTGGGAGTATCAGCTTTAGAATTCAGTGCCTGAGTTTGGAATGTAAAATTAATAGAAAAATCAAATTTTGGAATGTGACAACCAGAAAATAACTGTCAGAAACAGCACATATACCTCTCTCCTCAAAATGCAATTATTTGTCAGAACAATTATCTTGCAAATGACATGGCAAAAAAGGCTAGAGTCTCTACTAAATTGTTCCAAAATTTATACTTATTTTATTTGCTACTGCTATTGAAGTAAATCAGTTTCTTCTGTTTGGAAGAACAATTCTTCTGGTTCTAATTTCTTGCTCTGGGGAGCCCAGATTGCTAGACCTAGTACTCTGATACAGTCTCAGTGCTGCCGAATAGAGGGAAATCATGACTAGTCTTGACTTGCTATCCATTTCCTTTCTTGGGGGTACATGAGAGCTGACTGGAAAAGACCCTGCCTTGTCTTGAGTTAAATCTGTCTTCAAAGTTGGCCCTGCTTTGAGCAAGGAATTAGAGGAGGTCCATGCCAAAGATGCCCTCAAACCTGAATGTTTCTGTAATTCTACAATTATGTGCTATGATTGGGAACAATTTCATGTCACAACACTCCTATGAATTGAGAGCATTAAAGCTGTATCTTGGATATGCAGTTAATGTGTCCTAAACCTTTGCATTTTTACCCTTTTACTCATTTGAGGGCAACAGTTAGTCTTGTCTGACTCCCATCCGTATGGAAAGACTAGCCTGTGTAACCATTGGAGACTTTTTACTTCTTGTTATGATGGGAGACAGAAACAGAATTATCCCAGTATTGGTAAATCTTCTTGGCCCCTGTAGCATGGTGGGCAGTCAGTAAGCAGAAATACAGATGGAAGGGCATGGTCATCAAAGGTGCTCATAGAGTAGCAACTCCAGAATGAGCTGGCGTTGCAGCCTCCACCCATTCTCCTATCAGTACATAGCTGTTTGTGTCTTCAGCCAGCAGCTCCAAAATGTTTTATTCACTACTTCAGGACACATTGAGGCTGTAAAGCTGATTGAATATATCTTGAATGACTGGAAGAATAACTAAATATGTCTTAATTTAAGTCAAGTCTAAATCATAAAGGTAATGTACCCACTGGCAACATGTGAGTTGCACATGGAAGGCTCTTCTTGCAGAACTAAGTGCATAGCAGACATACAGTGATCTCAGTGAAGAATCAGACTAAGTCTACTGAAGAACAGCATCAGTGTCTCCTTTACCAGTGGTAATGTTTCGGTTCAGAACTTGGGTAGTTAACTCTCAGGCTGTTGCCCAAAAATCTGCTGATGTGGCTAACTTGCTGGTCAAAACGTAGTGGTACTTGGTATGCAGAGGGTGGATTCAGCCCTGATTGCTGACTCATGACTCAGTTCCATATGGCAGTTGTCATACTGACTGAATTAAGCAATAGTAAATGAACTTTAAGCCTCAATAAATATTCCACATTTATATAGAGGTATGTACTCCCCAACTTCTTTAACACTGACTTAACTAGCTGCCTATCCACCACACAGCCAGACTCCTTGGACTTGATGCTGGAGATTGTTCTGTTGCAGCATGTTGATGGGCTCTAGCATATGTGTTCCTCAGACATTGAAAAGAAGCCTCTGGGGCATGAGGTGCATTGATATTATCCATCATAAGGTTTCGCTCTGAGGTTCCTGAGTGCATGTTCTGATTAAAGCAGGTGAAGACAACTCAGTCCTGTTGTGTATACTCTGCCTGTACTCCCTCAAATGTCTTTATGCTAGTGCCCAATCTGAGATTTCATTAATAGGCTCCTATTCTTAGCAAATTTGAAAAACCTGATTCCATTTTGCATTATATGTGTGTGTAACAAAAGCAGTTTGAAGTCTGAAAAATAATTTAAATGTGGCTGTGCATAATAATATTCTTAGTAATAATGACTTGTCCTGTGAAAGCACATTTGAAGAATAAAGATAACAAAAAAGCTAAACCCATACAAGCTGATGTGAATATCAGCAATGTTCATACTGATTGATGGAGCTTCAGATGCTGTTCACATTATGGTGAATTAATGGATTTAGTCAGAGTAACAGGAAGCATTTGGGGGCAAAAGCATCTTTCCTCAAATAGAACTCAGTAAACTACTAAGATTTTCCTTTTATTTGTATTTTTCTCCCATGTGAGTTTGAAGCTGTTGTATCTGCCTGTAATGTCAGTTGATGAAGTTCATAATTTCATGGAAATTACATGGTACTTCATAAAACTTTAGAATAAGAAAGGAAAAAAATGTTAGTAAATTCTGGTTTTACTTTGGGCAGAATTCAGAAATAACAGGTAGCAAAAAGGGTTTTTCCAAATTCAGACGAGTGGCCACACTCTGCACAAGGATGTGGGTACACAGTTTTTTCTGTTTCTTCTACTCCTTCTGGGTGTTACTCTGCAAACACTTTCTGGAAAGAGACTTACCCCAAGGCCTTTTACAGCTGAAATCGAGTGCAGAATGGTCAGCTGAGCTGGCTTGTCATGGGGCCGTAACCTTCTCACATACCGTGGCTGGGAAGAGAAAGTAATAAGCTCACATCTGTACAACCCTGTCAAAAACCAGTGAAGCTGCAGGGGTCTGAGTTTGGTGGTACGATGCAGTTTTAATACCGAATTTAAAATTGTTCTTGTAGATGTCATGGTAAAGCTTACTGTGCTGTAGGGATTTATGCTAGTGTCAGTGCACAGTAGCAGTCAATCTGTTTAAATGTTGAGTCCAGCATCTCCAGCACTGGAGACGAAAAACATCACAATGTCACTTGATATCAAAGACTTGTCTCCCACATTTTCTATCCTTCCTCTGTCTCTTGATAGGCCTTCCTTGGCCGTTCTGGGTTTCTGTCCTGCTTCAAAGAAAGCCGCTCACTGAGAGCATCCTTTGTGATTTTCTGCCTGTCTTTCTCTGAATAGCAGAGTTATTTTTCTCCTTATGTTTCAGGGCTCTCCCTGTGGGCTCTAAAATAAATACTTACTAGTTCAAAAAGGAGAGCTAAATACTATGGAACCAATGCATTTCCTTCCAAAGAGAAAAGGGGAATATGTTGTATGGATGATAACAAAGTTAAACGTGGTTAAATGGAGAATTACTTTACAAATATGATGCCTTTTCAACATTTCTACAACTTTACATTTTGCCCCTAGTTCTGCAAATGCAGCTGTGCTTAATTTTACTAATATCACTAGTCCTGTTGAGAGACCTTTTTGGTTGCACAAACACTAATATGAAGTGATGCATAGACTCAGAATATTGTCAGGAACCTGGGAAGTTCTCTTCCTGCTTCTTGTAATCTTTAGGGACCAGACTCACTCCTTTCTAATAAAAATATACTTACATCAGTCCCAGAAACAGATTGCAAGATAGAAACAAGTTTGCTTTGCCTCAGGATGGTGTTGTCTCAACTGCCACCTGCCTTTGCAGGAGAAAGTTTTGTCGTGTTCACAGGTAGAAGTGGATTGGAATAGTAACAGGCTTTGACCTGTGCATATTCCATCCATTCTGGTGGGAATTAGAGGTTTGGAGGGGAGCAGCTGAGAAAGAAATAATCTTTGTTTTACTCTATTCACATGTGCCTTCTCTATGAAATAACTCATCCCCAAAACACCTTGTAAGTAAGAGTGCTCATAAACTTCCTTTGAATGAAGTACATGCCTTTAAATTCCCCAAATCAGTGAACTACATTTGAAGATATAAAGCAGATTAAATGCGTGGAACCCTGTGGTGTTTACAGAAAACAAGAAATACTAGAGAAGGCTGGCATAGCATGTCTGCACTGTCTGTGTTCATAACACAAAATGCTTCAGAAGTGTATGTTATCAGCAGGATCCAGGAGAGGTACAGCATCCATGTGTGTGGCAGGGGAAGGAGGTTTATCCCCTGCAACCAATGCTGAGTAATAGATTTTTTTCCCTCTCAAATCAGTGTTTCATCTCAGATTTGGGCACCAACAGGAGAGCTCCTTTCTCTACGATTGCTGCCTTTTTACCTGGAATAATTTCTTTTCCTTCATACCTTTAATTCCATTGAGGAGTTCCTCAAAGCAAAAAGATGGAATTGCCTTCATTTTAATGATCATAGTGGCTGTTCACTAGAGCCCTGGGTTCCTGTTCAGGGTAAGGTGTTAACAGCTGTGGGGACAGTGAGTGGATTTCTTGTCCACTGTCATTAGAACTAATTCAAAAGAAGAGCAGAGCTCAGTCCTGTTCCTGACCTGTCCTCCTCCTGTCTAGTAACCTTTCAACTCCCATGATAGAAGTAGTTACATTTATTCCTACAAATAAAGGGTGTGGATGTGGGTGTATATTTAACATGGCTGCAGAAAGGTAACTTGACAGCTGACACTGGGGCAGAACCTGACCTGCAAAATCCTCATTACTAATTGATAAGTACCAGCTCAAGTGTTCTAGCAGTGAAAAATATCCTTGTGCTTGGTTGGAAAAGAAAAATAAAGAGAATCTGTAAATCATTGGAGATGCGGTAAGCATGGAAACTTGTTATGACATAATAACTATGTTACATTATTAGCAGTGAATTTATTTTTAGATTACAAATTCCTAAAATACTTCAAGCATAAATGCACATTTATACTCTGTTGATGTCTGTCCTTATTTATAAAGGCAATAGCCAGCAGACTTGAACCTGGAGGAGCAAAATGTTGCAGACTCGTGGCAATTAATTCATGTTAAGAGTCAGGTGATGTTCTGTTTCTTAGTCTCTGAAGTGGAAGAACCAGAGATAATGGTAGTTTATCTTCTAACCTCTGCTGGAGGAGCCGTGTCCTTTCTTGCTGCCTTCCAGGAAGACTGAGACATGGTAGGGAAGTTTTAGCTTCAATGGAGATAAACAGGATTTGGCTGTTAGACTTGTCTGTGGAGACCTTGGTATGGCAGAAAGATACTTAGGGAAGGGGGAGCTCAAAAAGGGCTTGAGTCCAGCTAGCTGGAGGAGGGAGAACAGTATGGGATTATCTAGACTATTGCAGGTGATGAGCTCTTTCAGATTTTTGCAGGGTAATAAGCTTCAAAGAAAGGACAGTCTGCAGCTAGGTTTCTATTTCCATGCCATGAAGCCATTTCCTACTTAGTAAAATTCTATTACAAGTGTAAATCCAGGCCTTCTGCTATTGGACATTAGTTGTGCTTGGTACCTTGGGCCTTTCTCTTCTTTCCAGATGGAAATGATCAGGTCTGTGGCCATTTGACCTCTGATAGGCAGGTCAATGATGCTTATGAGGTGCACGGGACAGAGGTGATGACCTTCCATCTGATTTTATATGGGTTTATTTGCAATAAAAAAGAACACTAGTGCAGCACAGCTAATTAGCACACAATGGTGATGATGATAAATAATAACTATACAATATATATTATATAATAAAAACCCTAGAGTCCTGTGACTGTACTATGCAGTATGTAAAATAAATAAGCAATATCACAAAATCACAGAACCATTTTGGTTGGAAAAGACCATCAAGATGATCGAGTCCAACCATTAACGCTACTCTACCAAGTCCAGCACTAAGCCATATTCCCAAGACTTTTAAACATATCCAGGGATGGTGACTCAGGGCAGCCTATTCCAGTGTCTGAGAACCCTTTCAGTGAAAAAAGTTCTTCCTAATGTCTAGTCTAAGCCTCCCCTGGCACAGCTTGAGGCCATTTCCTCTTGTTCTGTCATCAGTTACTTGTGAGAAGAGATCAGCACCTACCTCTTTACAACATCTCCCCTCAGCCTCCTTTTCTTCAGACTAAATAGCCCTAGTTCCCTCAGATGCTCCTCATAAGACTTGTTCTCAAGGCCCTTCACCAGCTTAGTTGCCCTTCTTTGAACATGCTCTGGCAGCTCAATGTCCTTCTTGTATTGAGGTGACCAAAACTGAACACACTCAACAATAGCGAATAGAGAAGGATGATCACCTTCCTGGACCTGCTGGGTACACTATTTCTAATACAGGCCAGGATGCCATTGGCCTTCTTGGCCACCTGGGCACACTGCCTGCTTCTATTCAGCTGGCTACCAATCAGAATCCCCAGGTACCTTTCTGCCAGACAGCTTCCAGCCACTCTTCCCCAAGACTGTAGGGTTGCATGGAGTTATTGTGGCCCAAGTGCAGGACCCGGCACTTGGCCTTGTTGAAGTGAGAAGAGATCAGCACCTACCTCTTTACAACATCTCCCCTCAGCCTCCTTTTCTTCAGACTAAATAGCCCTAGTTCCCTCAGATGCTCCTCATAAGACTTGTTCTCAAGGCCCTTCACCAGCTTAGTTGCCCTTCTTTGAACATGCTCTGGCAGCTCAATGTCCTTCTTGTATTGAGGTGACCAAAACTGAACACACTCAACAATAGCGAATAGAGAAGGATGATCACCTTCCTGGACCTGCTGGGTACACTATTTCTAATACAGGCCAGGATGCCATTGGCCTTCTTGGCCACCTGGGCACACTGCCTGCTTCTATTCAGCTGGCTACCAATCAGAATCCCCAGGTACCTTTCTGCCAGACAGCTTCCAGCCACTCTTCCCCAAGACTGTAGGGTTGCATGGAGTTATTGTGGCCCAAGTGCAGGACCCGGCACTTGGCCTTGTTGAACTTCATACAATTGACCTCAGCCCATCGATCTAGTCTGTCCCAGTCTCTCTGTAAAGCCTCCCTACCCTCAGGCAGGTCAACACACCCTCCCAACTTGGTGTCATCTGCAAACTTACTGAGTATGTCCTCCTCAAGAGAACTGATAAAGATGTTAAACAGAAGTGGCCTTAGTACTGAGCCCTGAGGAACCCCAATTGTGACTGGCCTCCAGCTGGATTTAACTCCATTCATCACCACTCTCTGGGCCCGGCTGTCCAGCCATTGTTTTACCCAGCAGAGTGTGTGCCCGTTCAAGCCATGAGCAGCCAGTTTTTCCATCAGAATGTTGTGGGTGACAAAGGGCTTACAGAAGTCCAGGTAGACAACATATACAGCCTTTCCCTCATTGACCAGGCAGGTCATCTTGTCATAGAAAGAGATCAGGTTTGTCAAAGAGGACCTTTCTTTCATAAACCCATGATGACTGGACCCGATCACCTGGTTGTTCTGTATATGCTGTGTAATGGCAGTCAAGATGATCTGCTCCCTGACCTTCCGTGGGACCAAGGTCAGACTGACAGGTCTGTAGTTCCCTGGATCCTCCTTTCTTGTGGATGGGTACCATATTTGCTACCCTTCAGTCCACTGGGACCTCCCCAGTTAACCAGGACTGCTGGTAAATGATGGAAAGAGGCTTGGTGAGCGCATCCACCAACTTCTTCAGCACTCTTGGGTGCAACTCAACTGGCCCCATAGACTTATGGATGTTTAGGTGGTGTAGCAGGTCACCGACCATTTCCTCTTGGATTAAGAAGGTCTCATTCTGCCCCATCTCCCCATTTTCCAACTCAAGAGACTGGGTGTCTAGGGGACAACCAGTTTGATTGCTAAAGACTGAGGCAAAGAAGGCGTTTAGCACTTCAGCCTTTTCCACTTCCTTTGTCACTATGTTTCTCCCTGCATCCAATAAAGGATAGAGAGTCTCCCTAGTCCTCCTTTTGTTATTGATGTATTTATAGAGAGTTTTTTACTGTTTCTGACAGGAGTAGCCAAGCTAAGTTTAAGTTGGGCTTTGGCCCTCCTAATTTTCTCCCTGAATTGCCTTACTGCATCTCTGCATTCCTCATGAGAGGCCTGTCCTCTCTTCCAGAGGCTGTAAACTCTCCGTTTTTTTCCTGAGTTCCAGCCATATCTTTCTGTTTAGCCAGGCCGATCTTCTTCCCTGATGGCTCATCTTTCAGAACATTGGGGACAGCCTGCTCCTGTGCCTTTAAGACTTCCTTCTTCAAGTATGTCCAGCTTTACTGGACTCCTTTACACTTTGTGACGTTCTCCTAAGGGAGAGTCAGTCAGTCTCCTGAACAGATCAAAGTTTGCCCTCTGGAAGTCCAAGGTGGCAGTTTTACTGACCCCCCTCCTTACTTCTTCAGGAATTGAAAACTGTAAGCTCATGGTCACTATACCCTAGACTTTCTCCAGCTGTTAATTCCTCCACAAGTCCTTCTGTGTTCATGAGCAGCAAGTCTGGAAGGGCATCCTCCCTGGTTTGCTTCCTGACCAGCTGTCTTCAGAAGTTATCTTCCATGCACTTCAGGAACCAGGAATGCATGTTAAGTGCAAGATACATAGCCCCTCACTGTGTGCAGAAAACAGCAATGTGGTAAACATTAGCCATCCCTATGAGATTTTCCTCTTTTTCTAAGAACAAGATCTTTACACACTTAATTCTCTTATCCCAAAGAGAGATAGTGTCTTCTTTCCCTCAAAAGACTTTCTATTTGCATGAGTTATATCTTCCTTGCATACTCTGGAGAGGGAATCTGCTTCACTCTGCTGATTCCCCATGGTTTGCTCTCCACACTAACATAAGGACTATTTATGTTTGCAACAAAAAGAAATCATGCTGGGTTTGAGTGTGGTTTTCTTGTTGACATTTGAGAAACTATTTCAGGCTCTTATTAATATTTAGGAAAACGAGTATGTTTGTTTGTTTTTTGGTGTTACTGTTGACATTTCCTAAGGGAATTGCTGAAGATGTTAATAACTTCCGAGCACAGGCATGCTGGAGTGGAACAGTTGTTTGCTAGTGGCCCTGAAAAAAATTCCCCTCTACTGATGTTTTTTGCTGAAAGTAATGTGATTATGATAACTTATGGGAGTTCGGGTAAGTGTGAATCAGTCGTGGCTATTTTGAGGACCATAAATGTCTGCTAAACTCCTTAGTGTTTTGCTACTTGCAGATATAACAAGCAGAAGGTGCCAATATATTGTATGCATCAGAGCTTCAGTGCTGTACAAACATCTGCAGTGCAGAGCAGGAGGAAAATCTGCAAGGAGCTTTGGTAATTGGCTAAGCCTGGTGGCCAGGAGAGCTTGTAACTCAACCAACAGAAATTGGTCAGTTAGAGGCTTGCCTCATTTTGAAGTCATTAGCTGTGAAAAACAGCCACATAACAGAACTTAGCTGTATTTGTGTGATGTGTGCCTCAAGGGCACTTAGGTTAGACACAGGTTGATGTTATTCTGAGTTTTCTTTTTTAAGCCATGCTTTTGAACCTGTGCACTGTCATCTTTAGTACCTGGTTGGTATGAACAGTGCATAATTATCTTAGCAATTAACCCAGGACCATTCAGTAAGAAATTCTATTTAATCTTTTATATGAAAAGGTTTTGAAGACTTCAAGCAGGTTGAGTTTTGTTCTGGAATCCCTGATGAAGTTCTTACATGTAACCAGCCAGCCAGTTTAGCCTATGGCCTGTATTAAAAATACATTGTTATCTACAAGAATCAGCTATAGCTCACAAACTTTTAGCAATACAGTATCTTCTGACTGGTCACCATGTATTGCAGCTATGGAACAAATTTTCCTCAAAACACTTTGCTGTTTTAAAATCTTTTCAACTGAAAAGCATTTCTAACCTCAAGTGTTATATCCTATACATTCTCAGTGAAATTGTGGAGAAACTCGTTTGCAAGATAGTCAGGCAGCAGCATTTACACTGTGTTGTTTGTTCCATTTCTAAGCCCTTCATTGTGGGAGCCTTGGGAAGAGGCAGTCTTTGTTGGTCTGCAACCGTTTCCCTGCCTTGAAAAAAGAACAAAAACTGTCAGGAAGAAAGATACTCATCCTAAGGGTAGACTCCAGTTACATTAAATAGAATAGCAGCCACTTGGAGATGGGACTGGAAGGCAGCCAAAAGGACACTGTCAAATTTTCAATAGCCTGTCCCTATGCCTGTCTTCCAGTGATCGACAGAGAATGTAATTTCAACCTTCAAACTATTCACTGCAACCAAAGGGAACTGAATGCTGTTCTGGTTCTATTTTAAAGAGGGTTGTGACCTAGATGAGAAGATACTCTTCTCTCAAATGTTTGTGTTGTTCTACTATTGCAGTAAATAATTGCAGATATTGCTATTTACTGGTTTCAGTGAATTGTCCTTTTGACAGCCTCGTATGTGTTTCATAAGGAAAGACTTCAGCTTTGACCAGTGGATGTAATATAATTTCATGGGGTGTTTTCATAGAATCATCAAATGGTTTGGGTTGGACGAGACCTTAAAGATCATTTAGTTCCACACTCCCCCCCCCTCCACCCCTGCCCCACTAGACCAGGTTGCTCAAAGCCCTATCCAAGCTGTCCTTGAACACTTCCAGGGATGGGGCATCCACAGCTTCGCTGGGCAACCCATTCCAGTGTCTCACCGTTCTCATAGTGAATAATTTCTTGCTAATTTTCATCAGAAACTGCATTGTTGTGTTACAAAGTAAAATTATGTCCTCCTGTTTTTTTCATTAAAGGTAGGTAGGGCTGCATTCTGCACTGTTAAAAATCTCGATTAATGACATGTTGGAAGCTGAAGGGGTCTTTGAGCCAGATAATTTTACCAATTAAAAAAATCAAGCATTTGGCAGGTAGAAGAGAAGGAGCCATTTAATAACCACCTTTAAATTCGGTATTTGGTAAGTGCACTGGAATCTGGCACTCGGGCTCAGATTTCTTTCTGTCTCTTGCTGTGTTTGTGCAAAGTCTGTTACTTTTATGTGTGATCTATGAGATGAAAATAATGACAGGTGTTTTCTGTAATGTGGATGGCATGGCTTGCTGGCATGGTGTTCCTGGTCTTAAAATAGGCACTGCTGTTAGCCACGTCCATCCCAAGGGTTCTTTGGGAAGACACGGCATCATTCAGCCGGAGCTGCATCTTATACCTCAGCACTACACAGGCCTGCAGGTGCTTATTACTTCCCAATCGGTCATGAAATGTCCAAGAATTTTTCTATTATACAGCCTTTGTGAAAATGTTTACTCGGTTATAAATACTCTGTTTTGTTTTGGTTTTTTTTTCATCTCTGTGTAAATTATGGTAAATATGAGGGCCAAGAAGATGACTGAATGAATAAAGGAGGGGACAAACAAGAGAAGTTATAAGAGTGGGGGGAGTATGAGACAGTGAATGAAAACAAAGGACAGAGCTGAGACAAAAAATGATGTTACGTAAGTATAAACATCTTGATGGCTCTATGAAAATGTTTCAGGATTATAAATTAAGGAAAGAGCACAACTGATACTGTTTTAAATATGGGGAACACATTCCAGGTGTCTTACATCATAGTAATAAATTTTAATTCCTTCTAAAGTTTTTAAGTGTAGAAAAGCAAACTGAAGCAAAAAACAGAGAAAGCAAGATTGAGTAGTGGGCTGCAGAATGAAGAATGTGATAAGAGAAGGAAGAGCAGAGAGGGAAGGCTGCCTAACTTCACTTTACTCTTGTGCATTTTATACTCCAGGTCGATACTTAGCGCCCCAGATATTTTCGGACTGACTCTCCTAGTATTGCTTTTGCTTTTTTTATAAGAACACAAAAGCTTTCTTCAATAATTTTGTGTTTTTCGTTCTTTTAGAGGTACAATTTAAAAAATAGTAATTAAAGATGTTATTTTATATACATTGCAGTTGTCTCTCCTCATTCCTCTCTCCTTTTACAGAGATAATTTAATTTTTTTTTTACAAAGAGAGAAAAGTAAGATTATTTTTTTTCCTTTAGGAAAGGGGTAGCAGTTAGCATACCATAGAGAACTATGAACTAGGTGGATCTTTAAAGTTGTGGTAGCTAATTCTCCATATTTTTTTTCCAGGCACAAGGTACCATAAGCAGTTCTGGGGTCCCCAGTACAAGGCATGGAGCTGTTGGAGCAAGTCCAGAGGAGGGTCATGAAAATGATCAAAGGGCTGAAGCATCTCTCCTCTGAAGACAAGCTTGAGAGGATTGGGGTTTTTTGTCCTAGATAAGAGGCTCCAGGGAGACCTTATTGCAGCCTTTCAATATATAATGGGGACTTGTAAGAAACATTGAGAGGGGGACTGTAGTGTCAGGACAAGGGGCAAGAGTTTTAAATTTGAAGGTGATAGATTTAGATTAGATATTAGGACAAAATTCTGTAGTGTGAGGTTGATGAGACACTGGAACAGGCTGCCCAGAGGAGTTGTGGATCCTCCCCATCCCTGGAAGTATTCAAGGCCACGTTGGATGGGGCTTTGAGCAACATGGTCTAGTAGGAGGTGTCCCTCCTAGGTTGGAACTAGATCATCTTTAAGGACTCTTCCAACCCCAACATTATGTGATTCTGTGAGTCTATATTCCTTGCAGCTCAGGGGCTCTGACCTCTTAAACATCAAAAGGTCTTCTCTATTGATTAGCTTATTAATTTATAAAGCTTTACCAGTTCTATTGATATTTGTTTGATCTATTATTAGAAAGGAATTTCTCTATTTAGACAATTATAATCCCACCCTTGGTGTCTCTTCAGTAAAGGTTATACTAAAAATATCACTGTTAGGTTGGTATCAGGTGATATCACTGCAAAACTCACTGATAGAGGAACACAAATAAAACCCATGACAGAACTCCTGTAGTGTCACTGTTGTTTCAGAGCCAGAATAACACTCTGTGATTCTCTTGGGCTTTGTTTTTCTAATATTTTTTCTATTTTTCAGTGTTTCGTCTTATGTTGGTACATTTAAAACACTGTGAGGAAGATGATGGAGTAATTGAAAGAAAACATCTTTCAGTTTCCTTGTGTATCATGTTTGTTGTTTTCAGTCAATAGCTGCACCTGAGCATTTATTTTCTTGCATCACAGTATTGTTCTGGGTGGAAAAGACCTTTAAATAATCGAGTCCAACCATTAACTTAACTCTACAAACCAAAAGTAGCCCAGCTCAGGGATATACTGCTGGTTCCAAAGAAATTTTTGTTTTGTAATTAGCCTTACAAGGAGGTTTCTTGATTGACATTTGCAGTTAATTTTCTTACAGATGATAATAAGTGGATGCAATGCAAACACTGGATATGGGATGATGTTTTAGAAGTAATCTCAATAAATGTTTCTTCAAATTGTATTATCTGGTAAAAGCAAGAGTTAAGGAGCATCCAAAGACAGGATTAGGCTCTCTAAAATTGTCTCTTCCTTTCCCCAGCTTCTGAATCCATTTCCACTGACATTTTAAATTATTTTCTAACACAGTAGCTAGATAATGTTTGTCCTTGGTTCAATGCGAATGTTCTTTCTTAAACTGAAAATTTAAATGTATATTCTCAAAAGTATATCTGTTTGGTTTTTTTACAAGCATGAGATTAATCTTCCAGTTAGGCTTCTCCTGTTCTTAAATTTGTCTCCTATCTTTAGCCTTTTTCACATTAATATAACTGTTTTATAGTGCAAAATGCATGGTATTTTCAGTGGAATTGAACAAAAATCTAGTGTGAATTAACTGATTTGGTAATATGCCAAAATGAACCAGTTATTTCATTAGAAGTGTGTTTTTCCGTTTCCTAGAGGCTGTATAATTTCATAGAAACATAGAATGGTTTGAGTTGGAAGGGCCCTTAAAGATGATCTAGTTTGAACCCTCCTGCATGGGTAGAAACACCTCCCACTAGACCAGGTTGCTCAAAGCTTCATCCATCGCGGCCTTGAACACTTCCAGGGATGGGGCTTCCACAGCTCCCATGGACAACCTGTTCCAGTGTCTCAACACCCTTCCACTAAAGAATTTTGCTCTAATGTCTAATCTAAAGCTACCTTCTTCCAGTTTTAATCCATTACCCTTTGTCCTTCCACTACAAGCCCTTGTAAAAAGTCCCTCCCCAGCTTTCCTGCAAGCTCTGTTCAGGTATTGGAAGGCTGGAATAAGGTGTCTTCTCTAGGCTGAACAACCCTAACTCTCTCAGCCTGTCTTCACAGGAGAGGTGCTCCTGCTCTCTGATCATCTTTATGGCTCTCCTATGGACTTGCTCCAATGCCCTTCATGTGTTAGGGGCTCCACAACTGGACACAAGTGCTCCAGGTGGGGTGTCACAAGAGCAGAGTAGAGTGTCACAACCCCCTCCCTTGACCTGCTGGCCATGCTTCTTTTGATGTGGCCCAGGATACTGTTGGGTTTCTGGGCTGCAAGCACACATTGCCAGCTTGTGTTGAGCTTCTTATCCACCAACACCCCCAAGTCCTTCTCAGGGCTGTTCTCAGTCCATTCTCTGCCCAGCCTGTATTTGTGCTTGGAGATGCTCTGACCCATTTCAGTCAGTAGTGGCAAGAACAGAAGATAGAATTATAAGAGTTCACTTATTTGTGGAGATGTAATTTCCTACACTGAAATGTAATTAGGTATTGTAGTATCAGTGATATTGTCTGTCATGTGATATGGGAATGTATCATGTGATTTAATCATATGTTCTTTATCATAATTCATGGTAGCAAAAGGGCTTGGCAAGGATTATTAAGTCTGTCCCTCTGCCACTTAGAACTGTTACCCCTGTTCCATCTATATAATGACTGCTTAAATACCCATTTCTGTCATCCTAAATTTCTAAGACCTTCTTTCTATGTGGGCATAAAAAGTAGTTCCAAGCAAATGTACAAACATATTAGGGGAAGCTTTTTTTTTCTTCTCCATATCTTCTAGAAGCCAGTCCCACTTTTGGAGCAGGCACACTATGATACCACAGACTTGTAATATTAATTACTGTATAATATATCACAAGCTGCTAAGGTCTTGTTCTTCAATAAGGCTACCAGTTGTAACGACACGATGAGCAGATTTAATAGCATTCATGCAGAACTCACTTCATCACTGCTTTATAGTAAGTGAGATAACAGTTCAATAAATATTATGGGCCAGCCTAGAGGAACTGAACATTGAATTTTTAAATTAAAATACTTTGGTTTCTTGCCAAAAGTATTGGACACATACTTTGTCATTTGCAAATACTGCATTATCAGGATTTGGGTTTTGTTCCCCAGACAAATGATTGTGTTGCTACATTAATTGCAAGTTGACTTGAAATTGTTTTGGTATAATTATTGCCTTTGTTGGAGGCAGGTTTTAAACAAACAAATGTGACCTTTTATTACTCATAGAAAATTAGTTCAATAAGGCCAAGTGCATGGTCCTGCACCTGGGTTGGGACAATCCCAAGTACAAATACAAGCTGGGCAGAAATCGATTGAGATTCTTTAGTGTGAGCATGGAACAGGTTGCCCAGGGAAGCTGTGGAAGCCCGAATCCCTGGAAGTGCTCAAGGGCAGATTAGATGGGACTTTAAGCAACCTGATCTAGCGGGAGGTATCCCTGCCAATGCAGTGAGGGTTGGAACTAGATGATTTGTAAAGGTCCATTCCAACTCAGACCATTTCTAGGTTTCTATAATATTTGCTATGCCCACTGTCCTAAGTAGTTACAGGGTTTATGCATCATACCTTGACTAGATATTCTATTTAGTTATTAGGTGTTATATTATTTACATTTTTAATAATTGTGAAATATTAGGCCTCAGTACAAATGTAGTTGAAGTACAGGTGAGCATTTGAAAACTGGAAGAGGATAGATTTAGGTTAGATATTAGGAAGAAATTGTTCACTATGAAGGTGATCAGACACTGGAACAGGTTGCCCAGGGAAGCTGTGGATGCCCCATCCCTGGAAGTGTTCAAGACCACGTTGGATGGGACTTTGAGCAACCTGATCTAGTGTGAGGTGTCGTTGCCCTTGGCAAGGGGGTTGGAACTAGATCATCTTTAAGGTCCCTTACAACCCAAGCCAGTCTATGATTCTGTGATGATTTTATTTAAAAAAATTAAAAAATAACATAAAAATTACAATTATTATTAGAATCACTGGAATATGTTAGAAACTAAGCATTCTGACTTCAAAAGGAATTTGCACATTGGGGCAATTCTCTAATATTTTCTTAAAGCCAAGCTAAGCTGATTCCACACGACAGCAGTCTTAATGAGACTCAATAAGCAGTACAGTTTGTAACCTCAGGCCAACTGCTGAGCAGAAGCCAAGAGCATTTCTGCAGCTTTAGTGAACCCATTACTGTGAAAGACTCTGGATCCTAGAGCAGCCTGAGTCACTCGTTACACAAGAGATGAAGCTCCAATAAATACAAATGAATATCCAAGGTGACGGGTGACAACTTTGTGCATGCATTATTTTCTCTGATTTGACAGTGCCTTGACATGGTGTTAAAGCATGTGGCTTACTAGCAGCCATTTACATTTTTAGCCAGTGAAATATTGGTTTTATTTGCAGACAGTAACATTTGGGGCTTGTGCTTTTGTAGAGGTATTAAAAATTTGCTTACCTTTTGAGCTTCTCAGAGTTACTCAAGATCTAAAACTAAATCTACAGATTGTTAGGATTGTCAACAATGCTGAAATGCGTATGGTTTTTCTTGGAGGGTTTAATAAATAACGCTGAATTTGTTGTTTTGTTTCGAAACTTTGGTACATCTTCAAGGAAGCATTATCAGTTGCTGGAATCAGATAAAACATTAGCACATGTTAAAACAAGCTCCACTCTAGCATTAATGTAATTTAAACTGGTTAACACTCTGCAATATTCCTGCTTTTGCTGTGTTGTGGATAGAAATGGGTAGCAGTACTGAAAGATCATGAATTTAGCATGCCAATGTCTGTTGAGGGATGGGATTATGAAATATTTCAATTCCTTGTCTTGCCCAGATTAAAATATGAGTATATTGAAACTCCCAGCCTTAAGGTACCTTGTGTTTTCCAGTGTGGGAGAAAGTATTCTGTGATTTTGAGGCCAGCACCACTCGAGGCCAGTTTAAAGCACTTAGTCATCTCCTGAGTCACAAGCTTCCAACCCTTTCACCAGCACATCCACTGGCCTGGAGCCCTTTGCAGGCTGCATCCTCATGAACAAGGTGAGGAAATAGGGGTTAATAGACCATTAGAGGCAACCTAACTCTTCTTTTCAGGTGCTATGGCTTTCCTAATCTCTATGAAAATATTCCTAAAGGATCTCTGGAAATACAGTATAAATGGATTTAAGGACTGAAAAGAATAGGAAAGCACAGAGCTGTATTATTTAAACTTGAAGTGAGCAGGGATGCTGAACCAACTACAGCTGTTTCTGTGCATCAAGGGCATAGACTAAATTAAATAGAGGAGCTGGTGGCACAGGATAAAAATGGTATTGTACAAGAAAATAGGCAGAGATTTGTTTACAGCGGTAGGAATAAGTATATGATGTGCTGGACTGTATATTGATATTTCCCTGAGATAATATTATAAAATCCCCTTAAATCTGAGCAATTAATCATGTATGCCAAATTTGTTATTCTTACATAAGTTTTACCTGTCAGCTTTGTGAAGTTGCTGAATCACAGTTTTAAGTGGTTAACACTGAAATGCAAGCTGGTAACAGGTTTCCCATTTATGCTTTTGATCTTCAGCCTAGTGAGATGGCAGAAAAAGATGTTAAAATAACAGAGCCAGTGAAAAAAGATTATGCAATCAGCTGCAGTTCCCCATTTAGTGCAGTGAAATTACTGAATGGCAACAACAAAGCATAAGCTGTCATCTCCTGACATTTAATTAAGTGCAAAACAGGAAAAATGCACTGTTAGAAAGTGGAATCAGAATCACTGTGGATTTGCAGAGATATAAAGAGACAGATAAACACAACAAAAATCAATGTGGTTAGTGTCCTGAGCTTTACTGCCACTTGACAAAATTATATGGTTTGTATTTACAGTTGGGAATGATGTCCTCGAATAATAATGACATTACAAGAAATGGTCTGGTGACCACTTAACATTACCAGATGATGAAGGGACAAACCAGTTGTTTAATCACAGAAGGAAGGGAAATGAATCACACTTGTACACTATTTTTCCTTAAAAGGCCTCAGACATAGTACAGTGCAGACTGAGATGCCTGAGCCAAATCACAAAACACAAAGTGAACATCTACGGGGTAGATCAAACATTTGGAGTTCCAGGTGGTAATATCCATAATCTGAGATGAAACAAGCGTTGCTAGCATGGGTTTGCAAGTGGGCTGAGAGTTGGTATTTGAAATTGCTCTGTAAATGGCTATCATTCATGGTTATCTTAGGAACATTGTAGATGTTTCCTTCCAGAGGAGACTGGCATGAGAGTAGTTGTGTTATGCAGAAGTAGTTTATAGTGTCATTCCCCATGCAGTGTCCTTGCTAAGTTAAAATTCACATATGGAAGAAAAATGGTCATGATTATCTTCCTTGCCTGTGGTAAGCCAGAGGTTTTATAGGCCTAATGCTATTTTATTTAAAAAATAGTAACTAATTCTAACATAGTATTCAGGAGAATTTTTCCTTGGAGTAAGGCTGCACGTTTGAGGTCTCTCATTGCAAAACCATGAGTGACATAGCAATAACATCTATCAGTATTGATATGACCTTTAAAATGCTCATAGACATCTTTGTCACATGGGTGTGATGCCATGGCTTTGTGCAGCTTGTTGCAATGCAGCATCTGGACTAGTACTAGACCTGAACTTGAAATGATCTTGTATTCTGAAAAAAATTTGGCATCTGACCCCTTTTCCAGTGTTGCTGTTTGTGTGCTCATGAGTATGTGATTGCTGACTTGGGGAAATGAACAAGGCAGCTGTGCAGAACTCCAGAATTTCAACTTTCCCACATTTCAAGTCACTGGCTTATTTATTGAATCAGAATTCATTGCTGTTCCCCATCTTCACAGAAGTTTAAAAGGACAAAAAGCTAAACCAGCCTATAAATCCTGAATGTAATTCTTAGAATGCATATGTCTGCAGGCCCTGAGGCCAGTTTTCTTGAAGGTATCCCATGGGAAGTCAAGAATCACTCCCCTTTGTCTCTTGTACCTTGTGATATGTTTCTGCCACTATGTTAATAAATCAGGAGATGAAGTAATTTGGTTTTGAGTGGAGATGGATTAGGCACATGTAACAGTCCATGCCAAGCCTCAGACATTTCCTGTAGTGGAAGGACAGCTCTCTCTCCTCTCCATTGGTATCACCTATATTTGTGGTGCCTGGGACAGATTTTGGGTGGGTGGCAAAATTGTACTGGTGGAGATCTTACCATGTTGCACATGTGATTGTGGCCATCCATGTGTGAAGCATTCTACCCTCAGGCAAAGGAGGTGTGAGCCACCCTTGCTGTACCCTTCCTCGTGCAAAAAAGGCAGTGCAGGGGAAAACATCTCAGTAATCCAGCTGGGGCGGATTGGCAGTACTGGAAGTAAAGGGCAAGGAGCGGTGCCTGCTGATATCCATCTAGATTTATTCTCCCTTTGCCTTGAGAGTCTCAAGTTTTTTCTGTGTGCTTCAATTATTAACAATTACATTCTAAGTTCCTAACTGCAGGCAAGTTTTTATGAGTGAGTGGTGTAATTCTTGTGATCAAAGCATGAGCTTTGATTTTCAGAATAGTATACAAGCATCAATTAATTTTTCCCATGTCTGTTGAAGCTTCTCTCTCATTCTGAGTATCAGAGAAATAATCCCCTTTCCTTATTCTTCTCAAATTTGTTTTGCTGCTTGATTTATATTCCTTTTAGAAGGAAATTCAGATATGAAAGCCTGGGGGCACTGATAATCTGGAGGAAGATATTTGCTATCAGTTCTTGTTGACTTCATTGTTCTGACTAGGAGTACTTCATTTGGCCTGAATAGCCATTCTCAACTACTGCAAACTGGTAACTGGGTCAAAAATGAATAGTATTTTGCTAAATTGTAAGTTGAGTCATTGTTGTATTCATAATTATTTTGATGACATTCTCAAAACAAATGCTTGTTAATATAGTACAGCTGTTGTTCTGCTGTTGTCATGCGGATTTTCTGAAATAAGATTTCTTTATTTAGATCTTGGTTTATACATGCAGTAGACAGCTTTCACTCTAGGTAAAGTCAGAACTTCAGGATGAAATCAGGTATTTTGAAATATTTTTAATGTTAGTTTCTTTTTTAACTGGAAGGTAGAAGATGTTCATAAGAAAGGTTAGATTGCAAGACACCTAAAACTCAGAACTTTGTACCCAGGATTTTTAAGGCCAGAAGTGCTCATGTGGGTCACCACCACCCTGTTAAAAGCGCAATTTCAATTCAAGCTCACTGAGAATCTTGTCTGTAGGGTTTTTGCCTTAATTTAAATTTACTTTTAGGGCACTGATGGGAAAGCCTATTTCATTCTTGGATTGTAATGGCTTCATCAGAGACATTGAGTCTGATCATCAATTGTTAATTAAATTTCTAATTATTTCTAATAAGAAGATAAAAAAGAAAAAATGTCATAGTAAAACCCCCTGTCATATTTTATTAAGCAAGTTGACCCTCTAATTTTCATGTTTCTGCAATAACTGTAAAAGTGTCGCATTAAATTAGATTGCAGCTTATTGATGGAGTTCTAAGAAAAGTAATAACCATTCCATCCCTTTTGTTTCAATGCCATAATCTCAAGCTGTATCACAACATCTTGATGAGCATTTCTCCTGCAGCTAAAGCAAAGCCTTTAGCACTGGTGTCTTGCACTGAGAGTGCCTGAGTGTAGAATCTCTTACGCATGAAAATTAATAACTGAATTGGTACAAGATTGATGCTTACATATGGTGTTTCAGACCTGAAAATGTCTGTTGTGCAGCTTTGGCACTGTGCTCACTTGCTCTGTCCCAGAGCAGAGAGGGAGAGGCCTGTGCTGTGGTCTGTGTCGAACGGGGGTCATGTCCCCTCTGCAGGGGCTTGGCAGTAGCTGAGGCTGTTGCTGCACCTACCTCTGCAGGAAGAAAAAGGTCTTTTTACCTTGCCTTGGTGAGCCAGGCCCTGCAAGGGGAAGAGAAGGAGCCAGTGCTGGGGGATGGAGGTATCACTTATACTGCCAGTCTCTGTGGCAGTAGAGCAGAGCCTTGCAGTGCTTCATGGGAGGAGTGTTGTAAGAGATGGTGTTCCACAAAACTCCAGAATAAAGAGCAGGGAACAAGTATGATGGTTCCTCCCTTCCTCTTTCCATCTGTTGAATGTGAGGTAGTTGCCAGATAGAGGATCTTAAGAAAAATGGAGAAAATGGCACAAAATAGTGTAGCAGTTGCCATCTTCTATCCTAAAGTATGTAGAACCAGACAGTCCTCCAAGGTGATTTAGTGAAGAGTTGAATTCATTTATTTTTGAAGGGGAACAGAAGTTTTTGGTACTTCTATTTGTGCTTTTAAAATTAATCTGTGGTCATCATCTGAGTACTTGCCACTGGTAGGCTGCAGAGGAGCAGCAGCACCTTGGCTAAAGGAGGGGGACGGTTAGCATACTGTGCATTTGCTGCTGCTGCCGCTCTGGTGTGGATCCTTGAAGCTTTTGTTTGTAATGCAAAAGGGAGGGTGGGAATGCTCTGCTGCCTGCCTAACTCAGCATCAAGACTGGTGCTGAAAATGACATCGAAATGACATTGGCATTACCTGAAGACAAGATGTAAATGACATTAAAACAATGAAAGGAAATAAAGGAATATTTATTAGTGAGGGTAGTGTTGCTAATATTACTGATGATCACTGTTAGAGCCCTTGAAATGTATTTCCATTTGAAGGAAGGTGGAAGGGGAAGAGATAAAGACAAAGGCAGAGATGACCCTGATAAACCAGAAAACAAGGGCAGTTACAGCAGTCAGGCAATGAGCAGTAGAAGCCAACCAATGTGATATAAAATGTGGCAAATTCACAGTTATGAAGCTGGCTTTGTTGCCATTATTTCCCAATATTCAGAGGCACAGTGGGTAGCTGTTTCCCTTCTGTCCTGGCCAAAGACCAGCATCCTCCAAATTAGCAAAAGCCCAAACTCCCTCATTCCTGTGTGATCATCACTTTGACAGAAATAGGCTTGGGGGAAAAAAGCAAAACCAACTATCTACTAAGGTGAAACAGAGTCACTAATAACAGAAATTATGGGACATAAGCTGTCCTCAGCAATTCTGAGTCAGATACCTGCACAGGCTGCTGTTACTAAAAATGTTGTTACTGTCATAAATACAGATGTGAATTTTAGAAAATAAAGCAGTGATACAGGAGCAGCTGCATCTGTGTCAGGAAATGTAAATAATTTCATGAATACAATATATGGTTTATGTTTTTAATAGTGTCTCTTGGTAATAGGAAGGAAAAGAGAGTTTGTGGAACTGGAGACAGTACCTCCGGACCCTGTATTTTATAAGTGTTATTCGATCTTCTGTTGAAGTGGATACACTTATCTGTTCTGTGGGTATATGATATGGAAGGACAGAGGAACTTTTCTTGGAATGTGCTCCTTTTAGTACTTTTGATGTCAGGCTGGGGTTTTTTTATTTGGATTTTTTTCTTGGTTTTTTTTGGTTGGTGTTTGTTGTTGGTTTTTGTGGGGTTTTTTTTGTTTGTTTGTTTGCTTTTGGTGTGGTTTGTTGTTTTGTTTTTTTTTTTCCCAGCAGTAGCCGAAAAATAGTTTAAACTATTGTGGGGGGCTTCATAAAGATACGTGGTAATATAATTGGAGTAGAAGCTCTGCTTGTGTTCTGGCAGGAATGTGTTAAGGGACTTAATGACTGCCTTTGCACACTGCTAATTTGGACTGGTATTTTTAGTTGTACTCCCAATAGGAACGGCACTGAGTTTTTGACAGCATCTCACAGACAGCTTTGATAGCTGACTCCCAGGGGAAAGGGGTACTATGCAGCTGCAGTAGCCTTCCCACCATTAAAGATGATGCCTGTTTTACTCTGATAAACCCAGTTTTCAATTACATAAAATTTCCAGAAACAAAACAGCCTCCTAAAACTGCAGATCTTGTTCTTGGATTCCAATGAGACATCTGATTATTTTTTTTTTCCTGGAAGTTCAGGGGAAGGGATTCTGAACATGTTAAATCTGTATTTATACAACTTACCATATGTCCTACCAGCCTTAACCTGGTGATTCTCAGTCTGTGTTATCTTGTTAGTTGCATTTGAATATCGCCACCTTTTCTCCTTCTGTTTTTACAAAAGGTCGGGAAATGAGAGAGAAGGACTTTAAAGAGCTTGTAATAGGCTACGTAATAGACTTTGTGAAAACCTGCAGAGATATTAAATTGAGAGTTCTTCACATAAATTATACAAAGAAGAATGGTACATAAAAAGATTTTTTAGATTATTTTTTTCCTAGTTTATTTTATTGCAAGACTGCAGTGAGATAAATGTATATTTAAATACTTCGTGTATGGAATAATTCTGCAGACTAATTATCATACTGATAGGCTGGGATAAGAAAATCTTCTGTGACACTAGAAATCACAACTTAGTGAAACATTATGTCTGTAGGACTGAAAACCCCCCAATTTTTGGTTTCTCTCCTATGCATAATCACAAGCAGTATTCCATGAAGGGTAGTGCAGTATCCCTGTTGGCCATGCAAGGGATTCTCATGAGCAGTTCTCTGAGCTTCTAAGGACTGACTTAGCTCTTTTACTAGTGTTAAGAGTTTTAGACGGCCAGAGCTCTTGTAATCCATGCTGCCAGGAGGCTGGCAGAGTGTCTAGCCTGCATGCTGGCGAGAGAAGGACTGCTCTGATAGATTGGTTGTGGATTGCAAGTGACATACAGAATAGATGCCTGGATTGTTTTGAAAAATACATGGTGTATTTTTTTACTATGTTTTTGTTTTTCAAGCAACGAATTTGTATCGGTAGCCCTGAGGGGTACTCTTTTTTTTTTTTTTTAACCAGGATTTCAGGAGTAGTTTTTGCTATTACAGGGACTTCTTTGTAATTGCATTTTTTGGGGTGTGGAGGTGTTCAAGGACCTAAAATACCTCCAAAACTGAACACTATATTGATTTTTCTCCAGTAGTCTTCGTAATGAGAAAAATCTTATATTACATCTCTGCTGGTCACTGTTTTTTTCCTTTTACCCTGTTTTCAGTGTCTATTGCATCTTGTGCCTTTCATTTCCAAAAAGTGCCAGCATTCAAAGGCAGGTGTGGGTACAGAGTTACCACAGCAGTAGGAAATAAGGTATTCTTGGGCTGCAGAGAGGCAGATTGCAGAAGCAGCAGCAGCTGGATGGTGACAAATCCAAGAAAGCTGAACTTTCTGTTTGTGTGTAGAAGACCTGGGAGGCTTTGAGCCAAATCACAGGTAGGTCCTAAACTTCTGAAAATTGCTCTTCGCTGTCCTCTAACTGAAAACATTTTCTGGAACAGAGGGTGCAGGCACCTTACTTTGGACTTTCCTACCTCCTGCTGGGCTCATTGCATGTTTCTGTTGATGAAAGCAGAGCAGGTACCACTTGGTGAACAAACCAGGCTCTTTGTGTGGGAGAATGTGGAGACACTCTAAATGTCAGATGGATGTGCTGGGGAAAATAAGGGAAGCTGGTCAGACTGTTACCAGAGATTGGTTGTTCTTTAAGAACATAGGGCGTAAGAGGTAGGCTGCATAAAGTGGGCCTCTCCATGGGGCTCTGTGACAGCAACATGGATACATCGTCTATGAAGCAAAGAATTTCCTCAGCATAAGTGTCTGTTATTTGCATTGCTTTTGCTATCATTTTACAAAAAGGCCAGTTTGTATCGACACTGTGGTAACGAGAGTCACCAGGCTTGGAGACACCTTTCTAATTTCCTTTCCAGTCTCCACTCCAGGCAGATATATGGCAATTACACATAGCAATACCTGATCTTGCAAAATGACAGTGCTTGTGATCTGGTGGCAACAACTGAGCACAAATCGAGAACCACTAAGGAGGCACTTTTTTGATGCGAGAAAGGACAGGCTGCTTGTGGGGAGGCCAGCATGGTAACCATCCCCATGTGAGTAGGACTGGTGATGGTGGCCAATGCCAGCCCCAAGTCCGGTGGTCACTCCACAAGCTGATGGCAGTAGGGTAGGTGTGAGGGCAGGCTGGGAGGTTGGCTCACAAGTTGGCGTCTGGATCAGTGGGTGAAAAGGCAGGCATGGGCATGGCAGCAGTGCCATTGCAGCATTGTTCACCTGTACTGGATTTGCCTCCAATAAATTATTCTGAAGTTTAATTTCTCTTACTGCCAGGAAATCTCTTATTTTTAAGGTTTAGTTCATCTGAGCTCTGTTTACAGCTGTTGAACCTTATGCCTTTGTTTGCAAGACTAGAAAGTAATTTTCCTCTAAGCATTTTCCATATGTAACCATATAAATTCAGTGACAATTCACCTTTCATCCTTCCCTTATGAGCTGAGTAGATTGAACTTCTTTAATTTAGTACTGCTAGGCTTATTTTTCAGCCTCAGGGTTACTTTTGTTCTTCCTCAAAGTTTTCAGGAAGTGAGTGGAAATAATAAACTTTATCATCAGAAATGTAATTCTAATCTGCCAGTGATTTAATTCAATCATATATGAAAAGAGAAATATTTACCTTTTTTTACCCCAGCACTGGACCCAGATCTTTATGAAAAGGCAGGCATAGCTTTAGGTAACCAAGTCTGTCTTTGAGCCATTTCTTTCCAAGACAGGATCTTTCATCCTTGCTTGGAAACATACTATCTTGGAGAAAAAAAAAAAAGAACATTTAAGTGACAAATCCTTGTTCAAAAAAAGTGTGTTGACTGACATTAATTATCTTCTAATTATTGTTAAGTCACTATGATGACAACAGTGAAGAAAAGCCTTGGAGGCCTTGAATTATCCTGTGGGTCGTAAAGGTACCTTCATATAACTCTAAATATTACCACATTTTAATGAGGAAAAAGGTTTTGAACTGGCTTTTTAATCTAAATATAATGATATACAAGAAGTTTTGAAGTTTGTGTGGGTGAGGAGAACAGGGCCTTTTATGCTGTGCCTAGAGGAATATTTTGTGTTGCTTCATTGATCATTGGAGAAAAATGCTAGATTGAGCCAGATTCTATATCCTCATTCCTTTATTAGAGCTACTGTAGAAAAAAAAGATGAGTTGGTGACTTTGACAGAATTACACAGTAAAATCTATTATAGAGAAGCAATCAGGTTTTCTTACTGCCATTCAGTGATATGTCTCCCTGAATTTTATTTGCAGGGTGGTTCTTTGGCACACAGACTGCCACATGGATTGAGAGCTGTCTCACAGGCTGTCAGCAGAAAAGGCTGATCTTCTCTGCAGGGAGTCGTGTCAAGCTGGGTGCCACAAGGCCTTTAATTCCAAACTCTTCCACCATCTGCTTTCAGGAAATAGGGGGAACATTACTGACCTTCTGGATGTTTTTGCCTGTGCCTATTAGACAATCTTGTATAGTACTGAGTGCTGAGCTCTGCCTGCAGTCCCTTTCCTCACCCTATCTCCTGCAGGGAGCCCAAAAGAGCCTGACCTGTTAGAAACTTTATAACACATTTCCTCTGAGTCTAACTGTTGAACTATTCAGAGAATTATAGAAGTGGTGAATCAGCCTCGTTATACCAGTGAGTAAGGCTTCAAAAAGAAAGCAAAGAATTAAACTGGGCATTTCCCAGCTGCCCAGTGACTCCTGCAGACTCAGGTTGTGTTGCTTCCTTTGCTGTGGCGGCATGTTTTGCTCCTTGCTGTGCGGCACAGGTCTGTGCTAGCTACAGATTCCTACGGAGTTATAAAATAATGAGGAACAATGTGTTCTTGTGCACAAACTCCTTTGTCTGAGCAGCATTTATTCCCTAATGTGTGTGGCACTGAACTGGGGCCATCATCCTGCTCACTGTGTGTCCCAAGGAGTGGCAACAGTCTCTGCTAGATCAGTCTGATATTTTTATATCAGAGCCTTGCTTCTGCTCTCTGAGATGTTGAAGACTAAAGCACTGGCACAAGAAATGTTGTGGGATAAACTGTAAGCTGGAAACAGGGAGAATCTGCAAGGTTTACCATTTCCTAAGGTTTTTTATAAAACCCCCAATATGCTTGCTAGAGGGCTGATCTGCTTCAGGATGGGGGTGGCCAACCATTTCTGCCGTCTGCACAGATCTCTCGGTCATACAAGTGAATTGTGATGAAAATAAAACAGCTGCATTATGTAAATCTGAATGCCCTTACAGCTGGAGAAGAGGATGAAGCTTAATATTATCATTGTGGTGGTGCCAATGCCTTTTTTTTTTTTTTTTAGAACATGTAAGACTGTCTCCCACAGCATCCTCGTAGATAAACTGAGGAAGTGTGCTCTTGATGGTCAGGTAGTGAGGTGGATCATGAACTGGTTGAAAGGAAGAAGTCAGAGAGTTGTGGTCAATGGGACAGAATCTAGCTGGAGGTCTGTGACTAGTGGAGTCCCTCAATGGTCAATACCGGGACCAGTACTATTCAATATTTTCATCAACGATCTGGATGAGGGAACAGAGTGTGCCCTCAGCAAGTTTGCTGGTGACAGTAAACTGGGAGGAGTGGCTGACACACCAGAAGGCTGTGCTGCCATTCAGCGAGACCTAGACAAGCTGGAGAATTGGGTGGGGAGAAACTTGATGAAATTCCACAAGGGCAAGTGTAGAGTCTTGCATCTGGGGAAGAACAACCCCATGTGCCCGTAGAGGTTGGGGGCTGACCTGCTTGAGAGCAGCGTAGGAGAAAGGGACCTGGGGGTCCTGGTGGGCAGGAGAATGACCATGAGTCAGCAATGTGCCCTTGTGGCCAAGAAGGCCAGTGGCATAATGGGCTGCATTAAAAAGTGTGTGGTTAGTAGGTCAAGGGAGGTTCTCCTCCTCCTCTATTGTGCCTTGGTGGGGCTGCATCTGGAATATTGTGTCCAGTTCTGGGCCCCTCAGTTCGAGAAAGAAAGAGTCTAGCTCAGAGCCCCAAATTGATGAAGGGAGTGGAACCATCTCCCTTATGAGGAAAGGCTGAGGGAGCTGGGTCTCTTTAGCTTGGAGGAGACTGAGGGGCAACCTCATCAATGTTTACAAATATGTTGAGGGCGAGTATCTGGAGGACGAAGCCAGGCTTTTTTCAGTGATGTCCAGTGATAGGACAGTGGGTAGTGTGTGCAAACTGGAACACAGGAGGTTCCACGTAAACATCAGAAAAAACTCCTTTCCTGTGCAAGTGACAGAGCACTGGAACAGGCTGCCCAAAGAGGCTGTAGAGTCTCCTTCACTGGAAACATTCAAAACCCGCCTGGACATGTTCCTGTGTGATGTGCTCTAGGGGATCCTGGTCTGGCAGGGGGGTTGGACTAGATGATCTTTTGAGATCCCTTCCAATCCCTAAGATTCTGTTATTATCTGTGACTGTCAGCATGGAGCATGAAATGCATTTGAGGGTTGTGCACATTTGCACTAGCCTCTTGCACTTGTAGGATTTTTTTTTTCACTTGTTCCATTGTACTTGGAGTGCTTATCATTTGCAAAATTAATCCTTGTAATGGAGGAAGAATACTGATTGCACTTTTAGAAATGGAGTAGGGACTAAAAGCCTCATTCAGCAAATATTGCACGTCATATTGTGCTAAAAAAAAAGGGGCAAAAATGTTAAAGTGAGAGATTAAGCAAGTAGCAGTCACATTTGAATGTTAGTTTGGTTGCATTTCCACTTCAAAGGCAGCAGAAAACAAAAATCTTTATTTAAATTAAATTTTGATTGAAAGTTTAGGAACTCCTTGACAAAAATAATCGGTTTTTTTAATAAAAAAAATAAATAGAGGATTTTTAGGGACATTCTAAATATTTCAGTCTGTGATTATTTTTTTCTGAAAAGCATATTTTTTTCATTCCCAGGTGATTGAAATTTGCTGTTGACCGTTTAGGGAACTGTTCTGTATAGTTATTTTATTAGCAGTGATAGCTAAATAATATCTAAGCAAGTAGTGACAAAGCTAAACACCTGAATTATTCATAACTTTATTATTTTATATATTTATTTCCTTCTTTTAAAGTTGAGATGTTTATGATGTCAGGTGATGTTCAGCATCCAAATAGTGACTGTCCAACCGTAACACTTCTATTCAAAACTGGGAAAATGCTGTACTTAAAATGTGTTATTTCTGTTAGAGTCTACCATTAAATAATACATTTGAAACAGTTTGATATTTGCTGTATGGTAAGATTATGGATGGGAAGTAATAAGACTTCTGTAGAAGGACAGAGCTAATCATGTTATTGGCATTCAGTCTCTCCCTCCTG
>NW_009970723.1:12691209-12693464 GCF_000747805.2 Chaetura pelagica
TATTAATGTGTTGTTTTGTTTGAATTTTTAAGACTTCATTTTTTTCCCTGCAAACTAATTTTTCGTAATTATTCATGCTTTTCCTGAAGTACTTGCTTAGAAGCTATAAACTCATTTTGGGGATATAAACCAAAACACTTTTTCTTCCTTGGCAGTGAAGACTAAGGAAAGTAAGAAATAGTGGTTTATTAAAATGCTCGGACTTATTTAGAATTCAGGCAGCAATTCCTGGCTGTTCAGACAAATATTTGTTCCTGCTGTGAGGGTGGTTACCAATGCAATCTGATAGGCTGGGTATTCATGCCAGTGTCACTTAATCAGTGCTTTTGAAAAGCAACAGAAGAGTACATTTTGGGTAAGATTATCTTGCAGGTGAGAAAGAACCTGGAAAATACCTGGAACCCTCCACTGTTGTGGTACCCTCCTCATGAACAATTTCAGAGAGCTGGGGATCATCACTTCTCTCCTTTCATCCCTCACTGCAGGCAAAAGACTTCCATCTCACCAATCTCCCTTTGGTGCACTGAGAAGCCAAATACTCCAGCGGCAGCAGCACCCAAGCCTTGTGTTAGGCATTTTTAAGTATTTAATCTCCTCCTTCCCTGCTGGACACTGCTACAGAGCAAATCAGGGATGCTTTTCCCAGCTTATCTTCCTCTCTTTTTTCTCCTCCTCCTCATCAGTCCTTAAGGTTGCATAGTACTGAGCAGGCTGCATGAGCAAAATCTCCTGGTGTTTTAGTATTTGTCTTATTTTAGTCTTTCTGAGCTCTGTGGAGCTGGATAATACAAGAACAACTCTCACATCCTTAGTGAAGATACTGATGATTTAGACTACTACCATAGATGCAGCACTGCCATAATTTTTACCAGGGAATCTCAGATGTCTGCTGCTCTCCATACGCACATGCCTACTTTTGCCTAAAATAATTCACGATCTGTAGAAGAGATTATACAGTAATCAAACTGAATATTTATATTTTCTTTTGTTTTCACAGAACCCTTAGGGGTAGAATAGTTTGTAGGTTACATTAGCTGTGTTTCTGAGTTTTGGGTTAATTTTAGTGTTGAGTTTTTTTCCTGTTTTGTACTAAAAGCCTACAGGCTGTTATTAGTAAGGCACTATTTTCTGAGTGAAAAAAAAACCCAACCAAACAAAAACAAACGCAAACACTTGAGAATTCGCAAACTAACAGAATATACTTTTAAGCAGACAAGCTGTTACTGTGGTGAAGAGTGATGGCAGGCTGGATGATCCTGATTTTCACTGCAAAGTGTTGGTCGAGCTGTCACGGTTTGTTCTGTCTGTGATGGCTGGGGTCTAGTAAGACCCAGGGACGTGTCTTTTGCCTTTCTGGTGCTTAAATAATTGTGAAGGCAAACAAAGCAAGGCCTGTTTGGAGAGAAAGAGATTTAGAGACGAACTGGTTCCCAGTGAATAGTATGACACTGCAGCAACAATAGCATGAATGGGAAATTTGTTTATTTTTAGCTATGTTTCAGCAGTTTCCCATTTGTTCATTATTCTGAATGTAAGCCTGCTAGCTGCAGGCTTCTGTAGCTGCGTGGGCAGTAGGAATGCACATAGAAAGAAAATGTACATTTGGAGCAGAGCTTGAGAGGTTTTTAGCAAGAATGGACTAACCAAGATAAATTTAATTCCATGCACTGATTATGTATTTGTTTGAATCTTTTTGTTATTTGCCCTAGTAGGGTCATCCCTCTTTGGGATGACGGCAGTTGTCACCTTAGTAAGTCTTGCCAAATTACATTGCTGCTGTGAGCAATTTTCTGTTGTATGGAGGAATAAATAAATAAATCTCCTTATGCATCAGGTGCACTGGAAATTCAGTAAGAAACAGCTATTTCATGTTCCTTATGTTTGTTGCGCTTCTTAAACCTGTAACTACATGGAAAGAATGTGGAAAGCACAAATTATAGCTCCTATGGTTGCTGGCTAAATGATTAGCAAAATATTACTGCAGTGGGGGCGTGTATTCTGAAACTGCTACTGCTGTGGCTACTTCTTACGAGGTAAGTTTCTTTTTTCTCCAGAGTCCAATTTAAAAAAAGAATATGCAAGCTTGAAGCAAGTGGTGTGATGGAAATGAAAGGTCGTTTGCAATTAGGTCTTCTTTGGACTAGCTGGATTTCTGGGACATTGAAAACAGGGTGTCTGAGCAGTACTTTGCTCTAGAAGCCAGTTGCTGACACTCCACTGCTGAGCTTAGGTTTCTTTTTTTTTTTTTTTTTTTT
>NW_009970723.1:12693743-12696273 GCF_000747805.2 Chaetura pelagica
TTTTTTTTTTTTTTTTTTTTTTTTTTAGTACTTAGACACTTTTATACATGAATTTTAGGTTTGGGTTATGCACTAGCATCTGTACCTAAGAGTTATGTATCTAACATGCATTTGAACTAAGCAGAGATTTGCCAATTTTTTTTTTCTTCCATACTACGTATGGAAGATCTATAGTCTGAGGAACATGAGGAAACAGACTTTCCTAGCATCCATTGCCAAATTAGAAAAAGACAAATGATAAGGGCACCTAGGGCAACCTTCAGCTTTTCTAGCTATCACTTGTAAGCCTGACTGATATTTTTGTTCATGTTAGTTTTCAACGAGACATTTGGTTCCAGGCCTGTCATTTTTTATATAACCTTGCAGGCAGTATTAGCTCCACACTTGTGTCAGGAGGCTGTAAGCTGTGGTCTATTTAAATAAAAAAAATAAAAAAAAATCTTTATGGCAAAATGGTTATATTAAGGAAAAAAACCAACAACAAAGAAACAACAGCTTGAATTAAGCCATTTAGTCTGAGACATCTCTGAAAAGAGACTAGATCTTGTTAAAACTTGACAAAATGTTCTGGGTATCATTTGCTTGTGTTTTTCTCTTTTTTCCTTCCCACAAAATTATGCTGTTTCATCAAGGCTGAAATGTTTCACAGGGGTGCACCAATTTCAAATGAAAGGTTTCTGTAGTTCATGGTACATTTTTATTACTTCTGAAGGTAGATGCCAAATAACAGAAATAATCTTCCCAATTTGAAAATGAATACTTGCACACAATTTCATTTTGTGATGCTGCTTTGAAGGTTTTGAATCAATTCCAGTACAGAACAGAAATACATTGCAAAATGAAATTGCTATTGTTCAGAAAGCTCAGCTTGGAAATCCTGGATGTGTGTTGGCGTGGCACTTGTGTGGTTAGAAGCACACACACATCAACATAAGCACCTCTTTATTTGCATGCACCGTAGCAGATTCTTCGTCTTCTTTTAAACCGTACTAATTTAGGAACAAACATATCTAGACCTTCCTTCCGAGCCTGTTACTTAAAAGGCTGTAGCTGTTCTGAGAATTTCCATGTGGCCCAGGCAACTGCTAAGAGAGATGCTCTAGAAGTGCAGGCTGTATTTTCACATTTCACCATCAAGCTGTGGATGTGGACCTTTTCCATCTTGGAATCTATATCCAGACCTTGTGTCTGGGCTACATAAATCTGTTAGATTGGTGGTATATGAAACTAACCTCTATTGGTACCTTCCTCTCCCATTTCTGTGAGACTGGTGATTCATGCATCCTATTGCACTAATGCAGCATTTCTCCTCCTACAAAACTCCACCTTTCAGATGTAACTCATTGGCTTTACAACCATGGTATCCCTGGAGAACAGTGGAGGCTTGTGATGCTGTGCAGAGCTGGTTACCATGTGTCTCCTACAAACATTTCATACTTGAAGGGTCTCCCAGAGGGGGAAAAAAACCAGATTCTTGCTGGTTACAGCCTTCTGTCACAGCTTACCCTATGACACAGTGCATGAAAGAGTTTAATTAGAAAGGGATAAAAAGCAGTTAGACATAACCCAAATCTGCTTGAACAGAGCTACTCAACTCTTAGAGTTTCTAGCCATAGGTCTTAACATAGTCCACAGAAGCAGTCATAGGACAGATAAATCATAGAACTATTCAGGTTGGAAGAGACCCTTGGGGTCACTGAGTCCAACCATCATCCCTGTTCTACAAAGCTCTCCCCTAAACCATACCCACCAACACCACACCCAAACAACCCTTAAACACATCCAGGGATGGTGACTCAACCACCTCCCTGGGCAAATGGAAGCCTGTGTTGGCATGTGGATGCAATTATATTTTCTTTATTAATTTACAGATGTTTCTGATAACAGTCTTTCTCCTACAAGAAATATATAATCTTTCTTGATCCCTCTTGGGGATGTGACTGGCTCTCAGAAGTGTGCACACAGGGAGGCTCCGAGTGCTTGGTGACATTTTTGGCAGACATGTTGGCATGTGCAGTCTGTTGCACATGGTGCAGTCAAAATTCTGTTGCCTCAGCTATTCCTTGCTTACTCACTGGCACACTGTGGTGCACACAGGTTCAACTGGTTAGGCTTGTGGGCTGAAAAATAAACTACTACTTAATAATGTTACCGTGCTTTACTTCGCACTGATGGTTTATCAGTACCAGGTGATACACGTGTGGAAGATGGTGTTTTCTGAATTGATCACCTTATTTAAAAGAAAGAAGAAATAATTGCAATTCATGGGCAAACTCCAGCAAGCTGACTTAAAGCACACAATAAAAAACCACTCTATAAGTGGAACTAAAATTTATTTTGGCTTTCATGAATAAACCCAACTCAAAGTGAAGTCTAGCTTACTGTCACAGGAAGTCGGCTAGCAGCACGGAGGAACCCACACGGTGGGTCTCCGGTGTCCTTAGGCTGATCCTGGGCGCAGTGTCGATGTTGCATCACCGGTAGTGATGCACAACCACGGCAGAGCCAGCCGGCAGCAGGCGCTGCACCG
>NW_009970723.1:12704718-12741458 GCF_000747805.2 Chaetura pelagica
CCGCGGGCGGGGGTAAACCCGCTCCTCCCGCCGCGGGGCCGGGGCCGGCCGGCAGGGGGCAGCCCCGCTCCGCACTCCCGCTCCGCAGCTCCGCTCCGCACTCCCGCTCCGCACTCCCGCTCCGCAGCCCCGCTCCGCAGCTCCGCTCCGCACTCCCGCTCCGCACTCCCGCTCCGCAGCCCCGCTCCGCTGCCACGCACCGCCCCGCTCCTCCCGCTGCCCCCGCCGCGCCCTGGCCTTGCACCCAACGGGTGCTGCGGACTGAGGGAATCGTTCTGCCCCAGCTGCAGTTACAGACTGATCTTCTGCTTCCCTTCCGTTTTCTGCCGGCTCTACAAAACGTTTTCAAGCCGCCCGCAGCTGTTTTAAAATCAAACCCCAGCAGGAGAAGCCACCGCCCCTCTGCCGGGCGGCGCGGTGCCCCTGGGGGCCGGGATGCCGGCTAGAGGAGGGGGTGGGTGCGGAGGCAGAAACCGAATGATGGGACAGGATTGTGGGGCCGTTTTCAGTAGAGCAGCACATAAAACAAATAGCTGCTGTGGGCAGGAGCTGTGATTTGCTCCCTGGGTGCTGCCCCGGCCCGCAGGCTGAGCCAAGCCCGGCCCTCGCAGCTGTCCCCGGCCTGCAGTTGCAGGCTTTGGGGGGAGACCTCACTCTGCTCCAGCTCAGTCAAGCAGCTTTTGGAGTGCTACGGTGGGCATAGGTAGTTTAGACCAGAGGCTGCCCTGGGCTGTTCTGTTTCTTGACTTCTTACCTCTTTGGAGGTGACCAGGCTATCGGTTTGCATAAATGCTGGGAAAACATGGAGCAAAAATGTCTGCTGCAGAATTGGAAAGAAATGTCTGTGTGTTTGGTTATGTAGCATAGAGATAACAAAGGAATGTTTACCTATCATAGGCCTTGTGATAAAAAATGGCATTTCTAGAGGTTACGATTAATTGCATGTATTTGTGATTGTGTGAAAATGTTGCACATTCTTCTTTCTAGAAGTGCAAATATATGCATTTATTTAAACTGTTATATATATTGAAAGTGAACAACTTGTCATTAAAGTTGAAATAGACTATTAGGTATGCCTGGTGATGTGGTAGATGCCCCATCCTTGGAAACACTCAAGGTCAGGTAGGACAGGGCTCTGAGCAACCTGATCTAGTTTGAAGATGTCCCTGCTCACTGCAGGGAGGTTGGAAGAGATGACCTTTAAAGGTCCTTTCCAACCGAAGCCATTCTGTGATTCTGTGAGTCTATGACTTCTAGCTCATATCTTTGTGGAAAGGTGTCTGTGCATGCAGTACTTAGAAAGCTTAATGAAAGATGGTCCTGAAAGGATCATCAGATGCTTTGACTTGGGAGTGACTTGCAGAGGGTAACTCCTCCTGTGAAGCAGCAATATTTTAATAAAACTCACAACACAGACAGGACTTGGATTTCAACCATTCAAACCCATGTGGTGAGATGTTATAACCCTGCAAAGCTCTGCTGTCTGAAAAGCTCCTGGTTTTAGTAAGCACTGTTCAAGATGTGTTTGCTTCCAGCCTGAACAGAAAGTAGAATGTTAGTAAAACAAAAACGTTTTCCCTTCTTCCCAGAGGTACTGTTTTCCCCATTTTTCCCTCCAAACCCCCACTTTGTTCATGGACATCTGTAGGGCTTTCCTTTTCTCTGCAAAATGCAGCTTTTTGCACCGAGAGAAGCTATAAGGGCTCCTTTTCAGTAAAATCTCTACGGTTTAGGTGCTGTGGCTGTGCCAGGCCCATGGTTTTAACTCCCAACAGTTTTCTGTTCCACAGACCTTTCTGAAGGTCTTTGGACACATCTAAAGTCTTCAAGTAAGTTAGAGGAGATGTAAATTAGCGTGTCTTTACAATTCTTCTTTGATGTTGCAGATAAGATGAAAAGAACAGGTTTTCATGTGTCTTAGGCCATCCAGTGTGTATTGGATGTTAGTGTCTAGGTGCTGGGCAGGCATGGCCTCTGTGAGGAGAGGCTGGGGCTGCCCTGTGCCAGGCACAACCAGTTCCATCTGGTCCAGCCAGCTCCAACAGACCTACCAGAGGGCACAGCTGAGCCCAGCAGCCAAGGTGGTGCCATCTCTGTAATAACAGTTTTGAGAAAGGGCAAAAAATGCTGGAGGAAGTAAAAGGGAAGGGTCAGGAGTAAAGTTGAGCCTGAGAAGGAGGAAGAGTTGGGAATGGTGTTTTGAGTTTTGCTTTTATTTCTGATTGTCCTTCTTTGTATTAATTTGCAGTAAAATTAAATTAATTTCACCAACTTTCCCCAATTTCCTGTCCTTATCTTGACTTGTGAGCTTTTCCATCTTATTTTCTCCCCCTCTCCTGCTGAGGAGGGAGACTGAGAGTGGCTGGGTGGGTATCTTGCAGCCAGCCAAGGTCAGCCCACCACACACAAACACTGCTTTGTTGCAGGTGCTATTAAGAAGACCAGATTTTAAAACAAAGCTTTTGGAAGAGGTCTTAGAGATTTAAAAGCTAATTTTAAAAAACCCAGTTCTACCATTACTTTTTGGTATCTAGACTCAACACTGACTTCAGCCTTTGTATCAAAAGCATTAAACAAGTTAAATTTTCAAAATTAAGGAAAAAAAAAAAAGCTCACTGTGATTTTAATGGTGCTTATTCTGTGTTTTTTTGATAGTCCTCTCAGGGTCAGCTTTAGAAACTTTTCTGTGGCTTTGGCTCACCAGTTGTAAGTGAGCTTCTATGTTTCATGGTCCATTGCTTAACTTGCCTCAGGAACTGATAAATACATCACTGAAACCTGGCACCATGTCCAGTGCAAATACAGCTTGTCAGACTAGTGCATCAGAGCTGATCTTCATATCAAGCAATGGGAACAGACAATCACTTTGGACAAACAGTATTCCCATGCAGTTGGTTTGACCTGATGTAAAATATTTGCTTTAATGAGACAGAGATTCTAATATATCTTATATTTCCAACTATACATGAAGAAAAATGGTGAGAAATTTTTCAGTTACTAGTATTGTGTTGTTGCTTTGTTTTCTCTGGCTTTTGTATGCAGAAATAGTTTCCCACACACCCCTTGGAAGAACTTAAATAATGATTTAGTGATGAGGGTGAATAAAAGAAGTATCTGATCTAAGTACTTAACTGAGCATTTAGAAGAAATTATGCTGTTTAGAAAATTGCACGCAACATCCAAGTCAGCATTTATTTCCACAAAATAGTAATACAATCCAGGCATCAAACTAAAAAACAAAAAGAGGACCTGTTGTTCTCCACGTGTTCTGGTTTTTTGTTTTTTCTGTTTTTGGTTTTTTTTTTCCACTGTATGTAATCTATATGTAGTACATACGCACATCAGCATATAGTTGTAGAGAACAAATGTATGCATGTAAGCTGTAGGCTGTTAATTTTACTAATGGAGTTCTTGCTTAGTTTCATTATGGCTGTTTTCCTTTCCTCTCCCAGAATGAGTTTTGACTCAATGTTTCATTGCCCAGTCAGCATATCTTTATGAAAGGCAGGTCCTGCTGGTGACCGACCACAAGTGGTGTTCCCAAGGGCTCACTGTTGTGGCCAGTTCTCATTACTATCTTTATCAATGATCTGGATGTGGGGATCAAGTGTACCCTCAATAAGTTTTGTGGATGACGCTAATTTGGAAGGGAGTGTTGATCTACTTGAGGGTAGGAAAGCTCTGCAGAGAGACTTAGACAGGCTGGATCCATGGGTCAAGGCCAGCTCTGTGAGGTTCAAGAAGGCCAAATGCCAGGTACTGCACTTAGGTCACAACAATCCAATGCAATGCTACAGGCTTGGGGAAGAGTGGCTGGAAAGCTGCCCAGAGGAGAAGGACCTGGCGGTGATGGTCAACAAACAGCTGAACATGAGCTGACAGTGTGGCCAGGTGGCCAAGAAGGCCAACAGCATCCTGGCATACTATCAGGAATAGTGTGCTCAGCAGGACTAGGGCCCCCCACTACAAGAAGGACATTGAGGTTCTGGAGCATGTCCAAAGAAGGGAAACAAAGCTCATGAAGGTTCTAGAGAACAAGTCTTATGAGGGGATCTGAGAAAACTGGGGTTGGTTAGCCTGCAGAAACTGTTTAGCTGAGGGGAAGCTTCTTGCACTCTACAGCTGCCTTAAAAGAGGTGAAGTGTTGTTCTCTTCTTCCAGGAAAGAAGAGAACAAGAGGAAATATCCTCAAGTTCTTCCAGAGGAGGTTTTGATTTGGTATTAGGAAAAGTTTCTTCACTGAAAAGATTGTGGAGCACTGGAATAGGCTGCCCAGAGAAATGGCTGAGTCACCACCCCTGGAGGTATTTAGAAGATGTGTAGGTGTGGTGTGTAGCAGTATGGTTTAGTGGTGGACTAGGCAGTGTTAGGTTTACAGTTGGACTTGATCTTAAGGGTCTTCTCCAACCAGAAAGATTCTGTGATTCTAGAAAAGGAAAATCCATGGGATATATTGCACTGAAAATCAAGAAGAATAGGAACAATATCATAAGCTATTTCTTCAGATACAGATGCTTGAACTTCTCACATCTTCTATTTTAATTTTTGTTGCTGTTTAAGAAAAGTTCTGATGTATGAACATTACTAACAAAAGCCACCTAATCCTCCATGCACAGCGTCCACTCGTATGAGCTCTGTGCTGGACTCCGGAGAACTGCACAGGGTTTGGTGCACAGAGTTGCATTCATTTACATGACTCATATTTGGGACCTCACTCAGCTGTCAGCTTTCCCTTGGCTTACCCCCTTCACAAAAGAGAGATTAAATCACTGTTAATCAGGTGAAGTCAAATTAATCAGTAGGCATGTCCTGTGACTATCTCTTCTTTCATTTCCAAATGTTTAAACAAATTAATAGAAGCTGAGCTATACACTAATGTGCTTTATAGGATATAAAAGTAGATGTGTATATCTTGATAACAAAACCCACTTATGTCAGGAAGGATGTGAAGTAGTGGTGTGAAGTACTGAAGTACTTGGTGCTTGGTGACACGGCCCAGATTTAATAACCCAGGAAGGTTAGAACTGGACCCCCTTGCTTTCTAAGCTCCTACTGCAATAGAGGAGCCCGGGTGTGGCTGGATCCAGTCCTGTACGTGTCACCACTCAGACTGGGCAGCCCAGGGAGATTAGGACTGAACCCAATTGCTTTCTAAGCTTCCTTCAGAGAGGAGCCGAGGTGTGGGTGGGCTCAAAATCCTTCTCTCAGACCTGGTCTTTTCCCAGAGAGAGTAAATGTATGATGGTCCGAGTAACAGCTCGACTGTCCAGTACCTCTTGATCAGCTTAAGGTGCAGTGACACACAAGGTCTGTTTATAACAAATAACACATTTATTACACTAGTAGGAGTTAATACTGAACAACCTAAACAAAAACACCTGCATATATATATATAAAGTAAGGAAAAGGGGATGAGAAGAAAAAGGTGGAGGATGGGGGGGAAAGAGAGAGATAGAGGACAGGAAAATCACCAGTCCTAGTTCCAGTGTTGTTGGTCCAACCAACGGGGAGGGTCAATGTTGATGGTCGTGTTGATGAAACTCCCAAAGCCCACCATTGCAGCCCCCCTGTTTTATAGGCCTAGAATCTTGATTTCACAACGAGTACATGTGATTGAGCCATACATGTGTGAGCAGCTGGAGTGGACCTGCCCCCTCCACTCTATGCAGGCCATTACTGCAGTTTCCATCCTTCCAGGCAGGCCTTTTGGGATACGTATGAGCAGGGGCTACAACGAGGTTTCAATACCATTTCCCAAAGAAGGTCCAGAGGGCTGGTCCCTCACACTTGGGCAGTGAAAAATTACATACTTTTTGCAGGGAACGAGGGGGTCTCCAACATATGTTTACTTCAGGAATATATTAATTTATACCCTTTTAAGATACTGAGATGAAGAAGGACAAAAAATTAGTAACAGACTGATAGAATTTTTTCCATGATTCCTGAAGCAAAAGGAATTATTTATCTGAACCTAATTCTAAACAGAAATTAAGATCATTTTCCCTAAGTGACTTAAACTCGTTTATAATCCCCTAACAACCTTAATCAACAGGTTTAAACTGTTGTTAAAAATATATTTAAGGCCTGTTACTTTGATACTAATCCAGTGGCACAGTTCTTCATGGAATCAGTGCAAAATAACTTTGTTCAGGTACTGAAGAGGATGCATACAATGTGAAAATGTGTTTCAAGGGCTATGTGTGTGTTGTGTTGCTGTACAGGATTGTATTTGTTGGCACAGGAGGCCCTTGAATGCTTCCTTGAAATTATTCAGAAGAGTCCATGCTGCAGCAGCATCCTTGAAAGGATATCTAGCCAAGAAGGTGCCCACTGGGGCCTTTCTCCATGCCTTGACCCAGATTTTGAGGAGCTATGTGTTGCCCAGGCCTGTCCTGTGCAAGAGCCTCTGAGTATCAAGCCTTTCTGCAACCTCTCTCCTGTGGCTACCCCTGGCAATCAGTAACTTGTGCTCTGGGAAGGGTGAGAGTGAGGTTAGCTGCAGGGAGGAAGGCAAACACACTGCAGCACCTCCATGCTGACAGCACCACTAGATAGCCCTGAGCCCAACAGAGATGCAGCCGCTGCCTGACAGGGCTCACTGTCTTCAGTGAGCATGAACTTGTTTCTCTTGAACCTCTTCATGGTCACATCACCCTTAGTGGTCGCTTTGATGAGAAGTGGCTGGTGCTGGTACTATTCCTGTAGATCTCTGCGGAGGACTGCTGGTGATACCCTCTCCTCTTGGCAATGTTGTGAGTAGGCAGAAGAGCACAAGTGAAGCTTCCCATGTCAAAATTTCCCCCTTCCCAGCAGATGTAGGCTGCTCTCGCACTTGATGTGGCATGATGGTATGTTATGTATGTAAGAAAGAGCTGTGTGCCCTGGTGGTGTCAGTGAATTCTATTATGGTATGCTATGTAAGAGCACCAGGGAACACAGCGTGCTCATGCAAGCTAAGCTGTCTGGATATGCTTTGGTAAACTTGCAGTGATTTATAAAGAGATATCATAGTTCTTACAGCTTTCTGGTGGCAGCAGCCTGAAAGGCTGAAGGGCCTTCTTTTCTTGTTTTCCTTGGACTATTCTCAGAAGGTACCAGAGGCCACTACAAAAGTTAGACATTGGATGGTGAAGGAATTAGTTCTTACTGACACTTGGGGAGACACAGCAACAGGTTGACAATTACGTGAAACTAATGGGCTATCTGCTTCCAAGGTCTTCCTGACATATGTTGGAGCTTTGTACTGTGGTACTTAGCAAATAAGTGTGATTCATGTAAACTCACATGCAACAAGTCCCTGATAGATTCTATGCACTGCTTAGAACTCCTGCCCTTCAGAAATGAAGAAGTTTTGGTCCTGCTCTGATCTTCAGAGGTGTTGCTTCAAATTTTATTTCCTTGCATTTGTGCTGCTAAAATGACAGAAAAACCTCACCTCTTAATATCTTAGAACTTTCAGATCTTTTACCTGAGGTCTAGTGGTTCCATTGCTCTGTTCATCTGGGCATTTTTAACCTAATTAGTTCCCTGATAGAGCAGGGAGCAGGTGCCTCAGGCTTGCTCATTTCCTTTTAGTGTCTCAAAGAGGAATATTTCAATTAACTAATATCAAGCCTAAAATTGGAGAAATTTAATGAAAGAAACAGGAACTTGGTCTAAATGGTCTAATATTCTTTTGTCTAGTGGCCAGAGTCTGAGGTTCCTTTCCATGAAGACAGATATATTTGAAGGAAGAGGACCTTTTTTGCATGGAAAACATGCTCAGCATATCTTGGTTTTCTCTAAAACCTGGGGATGATCTTTTAAAGGCTGATTCTGTCAATTCATGTCACATTGCATGTCTTTTCAAGATCTGTTTTGAGAACTGGTGTTTCTCAACTGGCCAAGAGCATAAATGGACTCCAGAGATTCCTGGGTGAGAGCTGGGAGCATTGTCCATGCAGCAAAACTGAGTCTGTCCAAGGGTTTGAGCTCCTTTTTCATATCATATTGAAGTATGGGGCAATGTGTCCTTCCTACAGGTGAACAGAGCTGTTTAACTGACTCTTGTCCAGAAGTGCTCAGTTTGTTTGAAGAATAATTTTCTTAACTCATGCCTGGACCATGTATTGCTTTTGGGTAGACTATTGGGAAAGTTTGGCAGTGAACCTACAAATTTTGCTGAGCCCAATGTTACAGATTTTAGCCTTTATTGGCAGACTTGATACTATAACAGCTGTTTATAGATAGAACAATGTCTGGGTTCCCTTTCTGAGCTCTTCCTTATCCCAAATGAGTACCTGAGACATACCACTGTTCCTTCTCAACCTTCTCACATGGCTTTTTCTCCTTCTCAAATAACCAAGGTCTGGGTGAGGTCATTCCTATACAACACAGTCTCCAACTAGAAAGCACCATGGAGCTTTGAAGTTCTCTGTAGCTCACTTGCTTAGTAGTAGTGACAGACTCTGTGGTGTCTGACTCCAGAACAACAGATGTATGTTTCTTAGTGGTTGCAGAAGGGAACTTCTTAGAGTTCACTTAACAATTTTGTCTAGTTTGTTGTGTGTTGATGACTAATCATATATCTCTCTGGAGGCCATTATTTCCCTTTGTTATGCCCAGAAAGGGGTGACTGTCTGTCAATCTACCTGTATTTGGAAAATGAACAATTGGGACAACAGTTTTCAGCTGAAGGGAAGCACTGTACTGTATCCTGGAAGGGGCAAATCATGTGTTCCATGGTGACAGAAATGGCTCTTTCAAGCAGAAAATGTAAGCCTTTGGCCAGTCTGTGTAAGTTCTGTTGTGGTAGTTTGTTGCCCAGCAGACAGATACAATCCAGGTTTCTGCTTAAGCACTGTAGAAGACTTCAGATTGCATCATTGTTCACAGTGCTGGAACTTAAAGTTTTAATAATGATTTTTACCATGTAACTCAACATTAACAATTTTATTTCAAATTACACTTTCCAAAGGCAGCTTTATGTTCAAAGTAATTAATTTCTATATTTCTATTAATTTCTGTAATTCATCATGCTTACTTTGACTCAGGAGTATCCTAAAGCTGTCTCTCCCCATGTATGGAAAGCCACATAAGCAAGTACTACAACAAATAAGGTTAAATTACTTTGATTTGTTTTCTTAGGTATTTCAACTACATTGACAATTCAGCAAAGATACAAACCTGAAAAGTTGGTACACTTCCAGCTTCATCTGTCTGTTCTGTTGTGGAGCATGTCCAAGTGTTTTTTCATGTTTGCTTTGGCAAGTGGTTACCAACGGGGATGGATGGTTGCTGTAAGGAGCAAAATTTCGGCATTAGTGGAGTTTTGTTTGTTTTATCAGTGTTTACCAGAAACAGGCAGAGAAAGGAGACAAAAGGAGGTCAGAGGTATGGTCTCTGTACAAAGAGAGAGTAAGCAGGAACTTTTCCGTTTGAGAATATATATATAAACACATACACATACATAATGTTTGTAGAGCATCCATTAAATTTAGCTGTCAGTAGGTTTGAAATAGTCACTCGATGCTGTATAGACAAACAGACTTTTTTTAGAGATCCTTGGCAGAACAAACACTGTCCACAGGGTTGTAGTTATAACTAGATCTTTATTATAATATAAAATTTTTAATAATCAGCATAGGTTATTGTTGCCTAGAATTTCTAACAGTTAATATGGGATATTGTCACAGAGCATTCTTAGCAATGATAGTAACTTCCAGATAAACAGAATTTGTAGTAGTTAGGATAGCTAACTTGCACAATTAAGAGGTTTTTAGTTACTTGGACTCTCTGCAGATTGGATCTGATTCATAATAATCAGTGTGTGATATAATAACCATAATGTAGACTCAGACTTTACCTAAAACAACATGAGTCACTCTGTCTCAGAGGAAGCAGGTGATGGTGGGGACATCCCAGACCCCCAGGGGCTCACAGGGATGGCCATCCAGCAGCAGTTCCATTCTGTGTTGTATTTAGGACCCGCAGCTGCTTGATCTCACGTGCTGGGACACTTCCCTGTTCCCTAACAGGTGTCACCACAGCCTGTGGTGCTTGGTGGGCAAATGCTTTTGTTGCAGTGCTGACAGAGCAGGATTGTCTGTTCTCTAATGGTGGTCATCACATCTGGGTGACAACCACAGTGTTGAAAAGGGGAAGAAAGACAGGAGTGATGTGTGATTAGCATGTTCACATATTACAGCTGTTTGTCTTAGAAAATATTGTAGGTTATGCTAACCATATTACTGAGGTCTGGGGAATAGGGGTACCAGACACTGAGCCACAGGAACACCCAAACCAAAGTAAATTGCCACAGGTTCCCGCAGAGGCCAAAATCATAATTTAAAAAAAGGGACCAAATACAGATATAATCTCATTGATCTATTCAGCAAGTTCTGTGCTATCAATTTTCTGAAGGATGATTTTCATAAGGAAGAACTTTTTTCAGTGAAAGGGCTGTCAGACATTGGGACATGCTGCCCAGGGAGATGGTTTGGTCACCATCCCTGGATGTGTTTGAAAGTTGTCTAGATGTGGCACTTGGGCTTAGTGCTGGACTTGGTATAGTAGGGTTAATGGTTGGAATTGATCATCTTAAAGGTCTTTTCCAACCTATGTGATTCTGTGATTTCTGTGATTCTGTGAAATATGGAGGTATAATACATTTGCTCTTTTTCTTATGCTCTCCCTTAAAGTTCCAGTTTTTGGCTACTACTGAGAATAAGATAGAGGAAGAGAAAAATAATTGTTCTGGCTGGCGTGTTAGTTCCCATGCAGTCACAGTTACACTAGGTACGTACACAAAAAACAGGAAAAAGGGAAAACTAGCAAGCAAACAAACAAAAACAACCCCACTTGTTCTGCTAGTACAGACATATAATAGAATCATAGAATAATCTATATATATATATTTAGCCAGACTGTGCTTGCTCTGAATGAAATTAGGAAGGTCCATGTAATATTGATGAGCCTGTGCATCGATTGTGATGAGGAACACAAGGTTGCTGCTGGCTTTCTTTGACAGCATGATTTACAGTGACTTCCTGGAGGATGAGACTGGCATTTTTGTAGCCATTATAAATGCTGTTGGAGTTTTGATTGCTCAGCTGCAAATACTTGATAAAAAATATCAACGTAATAACATACCTATTTGCATGCTGTTAGATGTGTGGAATAATAAACTGCCAATTACAGTGCTGTTTAATATTAATGGTTGGAAATACTAAGTAAGTTGAAGATGTCAATATATTTAAATATTTTGCAAGTGGACAGTCTAAATTGCACATGCTCCTGTCCTCACAGCAACATGTGTCATATGTCGCAGAGTTGGCATAATTCATGGCACCAAGATACATGACTGTACAAAACATGCATAAAAATCAGGAGTTTTGGTATTCAGGAAACTGTAGACATGTGTAGGGTATCCAGGAGCTTTTATGTATTGTGTTAGAGAGAATTCAGTCCAAGCAGCTCTTTGGATCAGACCATTTAAATCAACTGTGGTCAGGGAGCCGAATGTCAGCAGGTTTTGAGTCAGACCTCTGGGGGAGATAAGAACTCAGAAATACTTAGTTGTTAAGGTTTTTTCTTATTTGCTGCTTGAAAGACAGAATGCATATTACAAATTATGTAATGACCTTTTTGTAAAATTTCTCTTAGTTCATGTATCCAAATAGCTTTTGTATTACTTTTGTTCATACACATCCAGATTACTAGAGTGAAATGAGGTGCCAGCACAATTGTTGCCTTTAATTATCTGTTCTTACTAGTGCTGTGAACCTTTACCTTTGTAGCTGTTTTGCAGTGTTGGGCTATGAAGATTTCCAACTGTCTTCCATGCTTTTATTTATCTTAACTACATTTAATTTGTGAATTTAATTACTAGAAGAACAGAAGGAAATCTAGAATCAGATAAAGTTATCTCTTTTTTCCTTATTCTGCCTCATTTATAGAAAGGGATTGTTTATTGCAAATGTAAGATTCAATATGTTAGTGCTCAAAGAAAACACTGAAAAATGCTGCTGTATTTTGTCTCCATGCCTTTGTATGTAAGGACATTTTCAAGTGCCTTTGTAAGAACAGAGGCAGGCTTTTATGCTAATCCCAAACCTGGGCATCCACCATTAAAAAATTAAAACAGATTCAGTCATTTCTCTCAAAGGGCTCATGGTGGAGCTTTAACGTGAAATGGTCACTCAGTGCTTTTTGATCAGAGGAACAGTTGACACACAGTGACAAGTGGTGTTCCACAAGGTTCGATGCTGGGGCTGGTGCTGTTTAACATCTTTGTTGGCGACATGGACAGTGGAATTGAGCGCACCCTCAGCAAGTTTGCTGACAACACCAACTTTGTAGCGTGGTTGACATGCTGGAGGAAATGGAGGCCATTCGGAAGGACTTTGACAGGCTTGAGAGGTGGGCTCATTCCAACCTCATGAAGTTTTAGCAAGGACAAGTGCAAAGTCCAGCAACAAGGTCAGAGGAATCCCAAGCACAAGTACAGGTTGGGCTGACAGTGGATTGAGACAGCTCTGAGGGCTGAGGTGTTGGGGATGTTGGTTGATGAGAAGCTCAACATGAGGCAGCAGTGTGTGCTTGCAGCCCAGAAATCCAACTATGTCCTGGGCTGCATCAAAGCAAATGTGGCCAGCAGCTCAAGGGAGGTGAATCTCCCCCTCTCCTTTGCTCTCCTGAGACCCCACCTGGAGTACTGAAGCCTCCAACACATGAAGGACTTGAACCTGCTGGAGTGAGTCCGGGGAACGGCTATGAGTATTATCAGAAGGATGGATCACCTCTTCTGTGAAGGCAGGCTGAGAGAGTTGGGGTTCAGCCTGGAGAAGAGAAGGCTCTGGGGAGACCTTATAGTAGCTTTCCTGTACCTAAAGGGCCCTGCAGGAAAGCTGGAGAGGAACTTTTTATAAGGGCATGTAGTGAGAGAACCAAGAGTTAGTGGCTTTAAACTGGAAGAAGAAAGATTTAAATTAGACATTAGGAAGAAATTTTTCACTATAAGGGTTGTGAGACATTGTGACAGGTTGCCCAGGAAAGCTGTGGATGCCCTCTTCCTGGAAGTGTTTCAAGGTGAGATTAGATGGTACCTTCCAACCTAAACCATTCTCTGATCCTGTGATTCTTTGTAGAAAATCTGAATAGCAGTAGCACGTAAGTTTGTTGAACTTTAAAACTCTGAGCCATGCAGGCCTTGGCTGAAGCAAGCATCGTGCCCCATGGAGATACCCAGATATTATATGATGGATCCTTTTCCTGTGTCCTCCATCCTTCTGACCTAACTCTGTCTTACAATATGAGTGTCCCACATGAAGAACATAGCTTCCCAGCCTGTGTTGAGTTACTTCTTTGTTTTCTTCCCATCATTGTTATAAAGTGCTTAAATAAGATACTACAAGTCTTGGAAAATGTTAAAAAACCCAAGCCTCGCTTAGCAATTGAGAAATGGACTATGTGAACTCAAGTGGTAGCTTAGCAGGAAGGGAAACAGAGCAGATAAAACAGTATTTTGGAGCTGGACACATAATTAATTGTTCTGGATTCATCCTTCTGGACAAGGCTGACTTTACCAAATACATGACTATGTGAAATAAGCACAGAACGTGAACAAGAGGGAAAACTACAGCTTGGAGACAAGGACAAATTCCCAGCTGCAGCAGAAGAGGGAGTACAATGTATTTTGTAATTTAAAACTTTGAATGAGAAACTAATTCAGTCTTATTCTTTGTGCTCCCTGAGAAGCCACATCTGCTTCATGGTCACCAGAATGTGCTGCAGGGCTGCTGCTTCCCTGCCGTCAGTGCCTGGCAAAGCTTTTTATAGCAGCCATAGACTTGTGATGGTGAGTAGCATGCTGGTGTGAGACAGTCTACTGACTGTACACAGAGAAATACGCAAACTGATCTACATGTCTCTGCTTTGCATAGACGGAAGAAGTGTCTCAGCAAACAAAACAAAGTATCAACTTCCAGCTCTGTGCAAGAAATGCTTCTGTAGACTTCTTTTCCACAGGAGCTGTGACTGAGGTGCCTGAGTGTTGTCTTGTGATCCAGCAAGATACAAAGTCTGAATTGAGATAAAATGGGAGTTGGGCTTGACCTTGCTTCACCTCTGCCTTATCTGTAGATTTTTTTCCATGATCTCTGTTAACGTCTGTGCCACTTATCTATACCATTGGCAGTGATACGGCTCAGGAGATGGCTTGCAAAGCAGCATGCTCCCTGTGCTGTATTCTGTGCAAATGCAGTTTTCAAGAGGAATGTCTGCAAATCCCACATAGCATTCATGCCTGTGACATTGGAAAAAGTCTTGCTGTCCTATCTGTTGAGTGTCTCTTGTATCACGTTGTCACCGGAGAACAGTATTGCCTGTATATTTAAAACTCGGCTGATCAGAGGTGGTCAATGCCAGGCTCTGCTTAGCCACAAGTCTTACGAGGAGCATCTGAAGGAACAGGGGTCTGGAGAAAAGGAGGTTGAAGGGAGACTTCACACAGAATCACAGAATCCTAGGGGTTGGAAGGGACCTTGAAAGATCATCTAGTCCAACCCCCTGCCAGAGCAGGGTCACCCAGAGCACATCACACAGGAATGTGTCCAGGCGGGTTTTGAATGTCTCCAGTGAATGACCCCACAATCCCTCTGGCAGCCTGTTCCAGTGCTCTGTCACTCTCACAGTAAAAAAACTTTTTTCTGATATTCACGTTGAACCTCCTATGCTCCAGTGTTGCGGCAGTGTGTTCCTCTGCCCTCTCCACTGCTGGCATGGTGTTTAGGAAGGCTCATCAGTCTTGCAAATTTTTATTTTGGTCATGGGGCAGTTGACTGCAGAATGACCTCAACAGGTTAGAGAGAAGGGCAGTCACCAACCACATGAATTTTAACAAGGGTGAGTGCTGGATTCTTCACTTGGGACAGGGCAACCCTGGTGCTAAGTACAGACTAGAGAACAAGTGGCTGGAGAGCAGCACAGCAAAGAGGTACCTGAGGGTCCTGGTTGATGGTAAACTGAATATGAGCCAGCAGTGTGCCCTGGCAGCCAGGAGGGCCAACCATGTCCTGGGGTGCACCAAGCAGGGCGTTGCCAGACAGTCAAGGGAGATGATCGTCCCACTCTACTCTGCACTGTTGCTGCCTCACCTTGAGTACTGTTTGCAGTTTTGGGTACCAGGATATAAAAAAGACGTCAAGGTATTCGAGAGTGTCCAAAGGAGAGCCATGAGGATGATGAAGTGTCTGGATGGGAAGACTTCTGCGGAGTGGCTGAGGTCGCTTGGATTATTCAGGTTGGAGAAGAGGAGGCTGAGGGGTGACCTCATTGCAGTCTATGGCTTCCTTACAAGGGGAAGAGATTTGGCAGGTATTGATCTCTTCACTCCTGTGACCAATGACAGGACTCGGGGAAATGGCAGGAAGTTAAATCAGGGGAGGTTTAGGTTAGACATCAGGAAGAAGTTTTTCACCCAGAGAATGGCTGAGCACTGAAACAAGCTCTGCAGGGAAGTGGTCACAGCACCAAGCCTGCCTGAGTTCAAGAAGCACTTGGATGATGCTCTCAGGAGCATGGTGTGATTCTAGGGATGCCCTACATAGGAACAGGAGTTGGACTTGATGATCCTGATGAGTCCCTTCCAACTCAGCATATTCTATGATTCAAGTGGAAGCTAAAAGAGATGGTCAGCTCATTGTACAGTGGGCACAATGTAATGACCAGCTAGGCTGGTACATGGAAGTCTCCTTCTTGGAAAATTGCTTCTTTACACAAAAATTGCTTTTTAACACAAAGTACTTCAAGATATTGCTCTCCCCTCTACTGAAGGATATGAGTGTTCGTGGTCTGTTTCAGTGGAAAAGAAGGCAAGTTAGTTAAACACAGATTATGAGAGTTCTGTGGTGGATTACCACAACTCAGCAGCAAAGCAGCAACTCATCGTTGCTGCAGCTTGACAGGTGAACATTTGACCATATTCTTATACATGACATAGATTGCTATGCTGGGAAGGTGCTCTTTTGACTTTTTATAAATTTAACGAAATGCATACAATCTTGGTTACATTCTAGCGTGAAGAGGACCAGAATCTGGTTTGCAGTTGCCTGTCTTCTAAAGTTGTTCAGCACTGTTTAAGCCAGTGGGCATACTGAGTTCAGTGCCCCAAATTCTAACTCATATATTGTATTTCCCTGTAGAAGATTTGCTCAAATTGAAATAGCTTTAATATTCTCATGACACAGCTTTTTAGACTAATTGCCGAGAAAATAAATTAAAATACATAACCAGATTCTTGCATGAAGAAAGCTTTAAAAAAATTCTTCTGAGACAGAAAAGTTAAAAAAAGGTTTTACATAGTGCTTTCCAGTCCCTTTAATCTTGAGAAAAAAGTTATTTTACTTATAGTGACAAAATTGTGCGAATTGTAACTAATTAGCCTCTGATTATTTTGTCTTTACTCGGCTTGTATGAAGTGCCGGGGGAGAGGACTTTCATCTAGGGATGTGCTATACATTTGCTTCACTTTGACTCCCTTTCTAGGGAGTAGGAAAAGAATGTTTGGAGTAAGCCTCAGTGAGACTATTCAGTGTGTAAAACGAATGACCACTTACACATGGCATAAAAAGCCTCTTGTCTTACCTTCTGCGAGTAGCTTTCTACAGATCAGCCAAAGTTAGCTGGTATTGTTAGTTAGCCCTTTTACCTGAGCAAGTTAAGTAGAGTAACCAAAGATATTAATGAATGTATCACTGTGTGTGGTAGATGAATTGTGTCCATCTAATTATACTGACAGGACTAAGAAAAAAACCTTCCTCTGGGTGATTTGGGCATAATTACATCAATTCTGTAGTCCTGTCAGCCACAGTTGTGTGTCTTTGCTGTAAAAATGGCAGTGCTGAGGTCCCATTTTTGAGAGTGTAACATCAAGACAATCTGTATCAGATTTTATATTTGTTTCAACAGTGCAAGTTTCCATATAAAACTCTCTGCTTTATATTTAAAAGATTTTTTGTTAGCAAGTGGAGTACACTGATAAAATGATGATGGGAAAAGCCAAGTCACTTTGATTTTAATGCTCAACTACCTGCTTTCAGAAATTAGCACGTTAGCTGTCACTTCATTGAACCTTCAAAGAACGGTATTTAAACCTTCCTGACATTTTTTTCTAACATCTTCCTTAACTGCAGGTAATTTATAAACGTCTAAACAAGTATGAGTCATCTTACTTTTAAACTTAGTGACTCCTCTACTCTGAATAAGAATTGCTAGGCAAGAAGGGAGATTTCTCTTCAAAGAGAACCTGAAAGTTTTTTTAGATTGATGCTGTCATCTTCTACCTCAGCAAGGCCAAGCTTGCGTATGTGTGAGCTTTAGATGCATTTTATGTTCTCTACTGTTTAAAGCTCACGTTTGTGTGAACCAGCTGTCGTAAGAAGGATGCACGTAGCTTCAGTAAGTAGGGCTGGGCTGAGCTTATTATTTGATGAGGCCTTTAGGAAGGAGCTAATGACCTTGCTGTGGTCCCAGTTGGGTCTTGTGGTAGAGCTGACCTCCTGGCAGAGGAAATATCAGGAGGAGGAGTTACCTCAGAGACGATCTCAGCTTTGTTGTCACTAGAGGAAAGAAGCTGGAGTTTTGCAGATTTGCCTGATGCTGTCTGGCAAACCCTATCACTGAGCTCTCTGGACAAGTGTGCTTGTTACTGGGTATGTTCAGTGACCTTGTTTGTGTTGGCTGTGGTTGAAGTTGATCAGCAGTGTGGTATTTCCATGGAGTAGCTTTCCTATCCAGAACAAACACTGATTCCACTTGTTCTTGAAGTTATAACTGCATGGGAGGTGTATATTTGTATCAGTTGCTCTTCAGTTTTGAAGTCACTGATAATGACTGTTGAAACAAACCCCAAGAGCCTACCACTGAACCTCGTGAGAAACTGGAATCAGACTGATGTTCCTAAGCATACTGCTTAATCTAGCTCTGCTGCGGAATTTTTTAAGTGTGTTTGATATCTTGTAATTAGCTGAGCCAGGTAGAGAAGGAGCCACTGATGCCAAGTAACAAAGAACTAAGACCATGCAGTAACCGACATTGTAGCCTGCCAGCATATCACCAGTATGTCTCTAATAAGAACTTGAACCTCTCTGTTAGCCTGAAAGGCCCTGCCTGAGTTGTCTAGTTGGACATGCAATGACGAGTGGTGGTGGATCTGTCTCTAACTCTTGCAGCTGTCCTGAGGTACTCTGGCCTTTGGGTAAATGTATAGAAGATTTTGCACTATGGAAGCACACTTTGGGTGGAGGGATTTACTGGGTCTAAGAGCATACTGACTGATATCCAAAATGTGTTAAATATTTGTGTTTTTTAATAGTGTGTTATTAGCATCTAATTCAGGTTTGATATTAATTTAGGTATGTATGGGAAAGCATTAGATATGTTTTAAGACCTTGTTTTTATTGGGGAAACTATTTACAAGCTTGTAAGAATGTGACTCAACTGACCATTGAAATCCTTTCAATTGCTTTATTGCTAGATAAAGCAGCTCTGGTTCAATACCTGAACTGTTCTGTTACCATTTTCAAACAATACTTTGGAGTTTTCACATTTGCTTTGATGTCTTTGATAGCTCCATTAAATGCTGCCAAACAGAATATAGCTTGACTGTATCAGATATATTGGATTATGAGGTTATTCCAGGAAAAGTTTAACAATTGTTCTTTGCTTTACTACCAACAAATATCAGGAATATTTTCAAAATCATGCGTTTTTCCATCCTTTTATCTTCTCCAAAACACTATCACGTGATATATGCAAATGCTGTGTGTAGCAATAGCTCACATGGGCTTTGAACTCCACAGGAACCCAGTAAAAAGAGCTGTCTGAAAAAAGTACCTGGGAGAGCCCAATGGTTTGTGGCCAGTTGACGCCAGGATGGGCAGAGACACATGTAACAAAAGCTTTGTGGGGCTTTTTCCCTCTCCTTCTTAGTGAGTATAGTAATTCGAAGGTGCAAGATAAGATCAGAATAGGGAGCAGGGAAAATAAATGCTAACTGGAAAACTGTTAAGAAGCTGCTTGTCAAAATTCTACAGTTTTCCTGAACTGATCCTCAGAAACCAGACCAAATCGATCAACTGCATTTGTCCAGAGTTATTTTTCTGCTATTAACTATGTATTAAACAAAACAAGTATAGAGAAAAAGTTCAGAAACAGCACTATATGGGAAGATTTTAATGCTGGAATTACAAATTATGTTACAGCTCTGTTTTGTTTTGCTGTTTGTTTGGAGTTTTTTTTAGACAGATTTTATCAGTAGAAATCTAAGAAGTGGAAAACCTTTAGAAAAATTATTTTCAGAGAAAAATACTGGTCCTTATCCTGTTAAATATCAATAGAATAAGCTATTCTAGATTAATCAGTGCTTTCTGAGAAATCCAGATGTTTTGAGATTATACTAGTCCAGTCATAAGTAATTGGTTGCAGATTAATAACTTCCTTTTTGGAAATATTCCCAAGTCTATTGGATGCTGAGAGTTTTGAGTATTTTTTTCTTTAAGAGGTGTCGTGCTGCCAGTACAGGCTTCCCACCAGTGTCTTTCTTTATCTACTGAAGATCCAGTTTTGCTGCCTTTGAAAACAGTAGACGTGTTGCCACCGACAGTGGGTGGTGTGAAGTAAGGCCATGCCAAACCACACATTTGCGTTTGTCTCACATCAGCACTTAATTTGTCAGGTCTTTGAAATGCATTTTCATCTTATTTTTCTCATTTACCTTCTTCTATTACTTCTTATAAGAAGTATATTTTATACATATATACAATATGTATAAATATACAATATTTTATATTGTATTGTTCTTGCCAGGGTAAGTATTTTACATTGTTGAGAATGCAGCATGTATTTTAAAACTGCCTTCTGTGCTTCCTGTTAGCAATTAAAAGAGCCTTATTCCAATGGTTTAAATTATTAGTCTGTTTCTTACAGGAAGCAGTTGTATCGGGTGTCCATGCCAAGGTTTTGGTAGAAGGGGGCTTTTCAGGTGTTCCCCTGTGAGAAGAGGCGAGGGGTTGCTCTGTGCTCAACATAGCCGGTCCTAGCAAACTCTGCAATGGACCCATTGCAGGACACAGCTGAACCCATCAGCCAACCTGGTGACACCCCTGTGAAAGCATATTTAAGAAAGGGTGAAGATAGAGGGAGAAGGAAGAGAGAGGAACCAAAGAAGGCCAGAGCAGAAGGAGGTCTTCCACAGCAAAGGAACCACTGTGGCCCATGGATGAGCCCATGCTGCAGTGGAGAAAACAAGTAAGAAAGAAAGAACAGTGGAAGAGGATAGTGGGAAACAGCAGCAGAGACAAAGTGCTGTGACCTGACTCTTCTTGCACCACCGTTACCTCACTGAAGGGACTGAGTGTGACCTGCGGTAATAGCAAGGGGAGTGGAGACCAGGGAGTGGGAAGGAGAGGGGTCTGGAGGGAAGGTAAAGCAGGGAAGAGAAGAGAGAGACAGTGACAAGTGGTGTCCCCCAGGGGTCCATACTGGGGCCAGTGTTGTTTAATGACTTCATTAACGATATTGACAATGGCATTAAAAGCACCGTCAGCAAGTTTGCTCTTGACACCCAAGCTGTGTGGTGCGGTCAGTATGCCAGAGGGACGGGATGCCATCCAGAGGGACCTGGACAAGCTGGAAAAGTGGGCCCAGGGAAACCTCATGAGGTTCAACAAGGTCAAGTGAAGGGTATTGCACCTGGGCCAGGGCAGCCAGAGATATGAATACAGGTTGGGGGAAGACATGCTAGAGAGCAGCCCTGTGGAAAAAGACCTGGAGGTACTATTGTATCAAAAGTTGGACATGACTCAGTAATGTGCAATTGCAGCCCAGAAGGTCAGCTGCATCCTGGGCTTCCTCAAAAGAAGTGTGGCCAGCAGATTGAGACAGGTGATTCCACCCCTCTGCCCCTCTGCTCTGCCTGGTGAGACCTGACCTGGAGTACTGTATCCAACTGTGGAGCCCCTAGCACAAGAAGGATATGGGCCCGTTGAAGCATTTCCAGAGGAGGGCCACAAAAATGATCAAAGAGCTGGAGCACCTCTCTTACGAAGACAGTCTGAGGTTGTTGGGGTTGTTCAGCCTGGAGAAGAGAAGACTCCTGGGGGACTTTATAGCAACTTCCTAATACCTAAAAATGGCCTATAAGAAGGCTGGGAAGACAAGGGCATGTAACGATAGGACAAGGGATAATGGTTTTAATCTAAAGGAGGGTAGATTTAGGTTGGACATAAGGAAAAAGTTAAGAATTACACAAAACTGGAAAGAATTTTTAGATTAAGTACTGCTCTAATGTGGAATATTGGCACTGTGGGATTACATGGTGAACACTGGACTCCTAGGAATGAAGTAGCAAGAAAACCAAAATGTTACACTTACTTTTGTCTCACAGTAGCCATGCATTTCAAGTTAATCTTAAAGTTGTATGATAGCTTCTGGAAGAGCCCAGGTGTGTTGTAGATAATAGAAAATGCTGTAGGTGTCAAAGCTGCTAAGTCTTGAGGTTCAATGATACAAGAATAGTCCTGTTTGTTCCATGTTTTTAATAAGAGGAGGTAACACTTATTTTTACTTGACTTTAACTCAGCTAGAGAGTGAATAGAAGCTTATAAAATACAGTTCTAATTTGTAAACTCTCAAACTTAGACAGAAGAGGAAAAGTTTGTTCAGTTCCAAGAGTATGTCCCATCATGTGTTAGTTACCCTTGTTGTCTTTATTATACATAGCCGGAATTGAGTTTTTGTGTCTCTGTTGGCAAGTGGAAAGCCAGGTTATATTTCAAAACAGTTCACTTACTTACTTTGTATTAGGTGCAGGCAATTCTAAATATATGTTATAGCCTTTTCAATGTTGAGGGTTCTTAGAGTCCCTCAAGAGATGGAAAGGAACTACAGGACGTTTTTCACTGAAGTCAGAATTACAGTGGCTTTTGCAAAAAGAGGGTGTTTTCTCCCAGGCTAATCACTTTACTGCAGTATTTGTTGTGACTTTCATTAAAGTGATGAAAATAATATATATAGCAATAGCAAATACCACACTGGGGTTATGAGAAGTATTTGTTATTAACTTCTAAAAATAAGAAAGTCAGACTTTTCCAATAATTTCTGACTGTCACGAGACTCTTAAGGCCTAGTGTCTATTATCTGTATAACTCTTGATAGTTTCTACTCCAGTGACAAACTGTCAAATGAATACTGTGTTTTTCATTTACTCATCTCTTATACGTGAGAACCACTAACGTTTGGGCTTATGTAAGAAATTTTGAAAATAATATGTCTCTCTTGCCCTAAGTTTAAAAAAGCAAAATCCTGAGAAATTATTTTTAGGAGAGGGCAAACCACTGTCTTGAATTTTTACTCTACCATGTGTAATCACCCTATAAAAATGGAAAAATGGAAAAAGTTATATTCAATGCCATTAGAATTGTCATTTTAGTAGTATGGCTGTATATCTTTTCCATGTCCCAAAGGTTAGATATGCCACACAGTCCTGATCCACTGAAATGGAAAGAAACAGACAGACTGACTTTGAATTAGGTCATACATTCAGTAAAGAGATTATTCTCAAATGTCTGTAAATGCACTTTTGAGCTCAGTTGTTGATGAAGATGGGGAATATTCCAACCAGTTGTAGCCTGGACAATGTGATGGAACTATCACTCTCTTTTTTTCAGAACATTATAGATTAGTTGAATCAGTATCCATTTTGAAGATGGTGAGTGAATTCATTTTAACTGCTTAGTCGTATTCCTTAATGGCTTTTGGTTTTCTGCACTGAAATGTGTTCTGTGTTTTGTTCTGCATTACAGTGTTTGCCACAGTAATGTATTGCTCTATATTTTTGTTTAAACTACAAAAGGAAGAGAAAGAATATCAAGGAATATTTTTAAAATTTTGGTTTCTGTTCATTTGCAATGAAGAAACTGTGTTTAGACTATCTGGCTATTTTTTTCATTACTATGTGTTTCTCAAGAAGGGAGCTCATAAGATGTGACAGATTTAAATATGGTCACTTATAATTACTGTAAACAGTCACACTGAAGCCCACCTGCATAACTCTATGCTGAGTTGCCCTGGGCTCCTTTTAGTGTCTCCAGAAAGAGAAGGAATCATCTCTAGGGAGTGATTCATCTCTCCTGAGACCTGGATTGCAGTCTAGGGATCTCTTTTATTCCATAAATCTGAAGTCTGTATGATGACATTTTCAGTTTCAGTTAGGCAGGATGAATCCAGACCTATTTATATAGAGATTTCTCTCTTAAGTAATTTGATTCTATAACATACATTTCTTTTGAGTTTCAGAAGAAATTATGCCTGTTGGGGGTTCCTGGAGGGTGCATGCTGTGAGTGGAGACAGTCCTGGCTGCTGCTTTTGAGCAGCAGGTAAAGGAGCATGTATTTTACCATCTCTTTCCCAACCTACATCATAGGTCTTGTCCCACTCAGCAGCAGGAGGAGCACAGTTATGCTCTGATGCATTGAAGACCATGATGGTGAGTGACATATTCTTACATGCCTGGTCACCTGATGGTCAGCAGCATAAACCAGCCCTACACCAGTGGAATTAAGCCAATTAGACTGTAGACAAAAATCTTTGCCCTTCTGTTAAGTTTCCTTCAATCTTTCCCAACAGAGCTGTTTCTCTGAAAAGCCACTGCTCCCTCCACTACTGATTGTAGTTGACATGTTCAGCTTCTGTTGGAGTGCCGTGCTCAGGCTGCCAGGTCCAGTTCTGTTTTGTGTTATGGATTTGTTTGGAATGGAGTAAATTGGGGGGCAAACTGTCTATACATGCCATAAAGGAGAAGGCTTTGCCATAGTAATGCAACAGAATGAGAAGAAAAACATCTTCATCTGGATATATTATGAATTACTGCTTTCTTTTATCTGAGCCTTCTCCACATTTTTCTATAATAAATGTTCCTGTTCTGACATTAATGGTACCCTTTTCCTGTGGGAAAGTGAATTCCTACAAGCTTATTCTCCATCATCAGATAGAAGAGACATGATAAGGGCTGTAATGTCAGTCTGATCTCTCTGTGCAGCCTACCACTGTGAGTAGAACTCGTCCATGTCCAAATAATGTTCTCTGACTGTTGATTATGCAACATTATGATGACAGGACATAAAAATATTCCTGCAGAAAGAGCAGAGGTTCACAAAAAAAATTGGAGTTTTTTCTGAAGCATCCCTAAAATAGCATTAGTATGTTGTAAAACTGAAGTTCCTGCAAACTTTTTTCACAGTCTGATAAAAAATGAAAATGGAAAGACAAATAATGTGCTAAAATAACTGAGGTGCAAGAATAGAAAGAAAAAAAGACAAAAGTAACAAAGAACTAAGATGTAGGATATGTAGGAAGAAGAAAGAGACTAGAGTGATAATGCACAGAAGGTAAAATGTATTATTCTATTGGAGACCAGTACAATACTTGTGGTCACTTAAAATTTATTCAAAAAATCAAGAGTGACTTTAAAAGGAAGAAGCAAGGGAAATTATTAGTGGAAAACCCCACAGAAAATGTGAGATTGAAGGGACTAATTTCACATAACCTTAAGTTCAACAGCATAGAGTTTCTGCTCATGCTTATGGTGGAGTATGGAAGTCTTATGTTCCCTTAATGTAAAGTTTTAGCATTTACTGTTTTGCAAATGTACAGTACATGTCAGATCATATTCTTCACCAAGAGTATATGTTCTGTATATCTAACTGACCTGAGAGAATGTGCAGGAGGACAGAGTGGGCCAATTAGCCTAAAGAAAATCCAAAGTTTGCCCATTGCAGACAGATGTGTCCTTGCTATGCAAATGTTTGAGTTAAATAAAGAATTATGAAATCTGGTGAGGGACAGTGTACCTGGTGGTTCCATAGAGTGAATGGCCACATCACCCTCCACATATTACAAAGTGGTGAATAAATAAAGGAGCCGCAGTTGTTTGGAGCTTTCCGCAGCTAATATTTAATTTTATCCCTCAGTTTTCAAAGGCAGATGTTTTATTGTTTGTCCCACTTTGCTTCTCCACTATATATGGAGTTATAGACAGTTCTTTAAGGAAATTCAATGAGAGCCTGAAAAAATGTTCATTTTAGTTTTAGAAAGTTAAACATTATCTTTCCTATTTATGGGCAGACTTTATTTCTCTGGTATAGCTCTACCAGGTACCAGGAACCCACTGTCTGGAAGCAATGGGCCTGATTCTCATCTCCTCAGTAGGCAATACAGTGAGTAGACAGAGGGATGTTAAACCAAGTGGGACAGGGTTCAGGATAGGGCTTAAAATCTTGAAGTGTATGAACTTGCTTCCAGTTACATGGAAGTCTCATGTTCCTGGCTTTGCAATGGATGTTTCCCTGTGCCTACAGGGTCCAGCTTTAGTCAGGACAGGTCATTGTGGCAGGGGAATTCCTGTATAATCTGCTCTAGGAAATCCTGCTCTAGCAGGGGGGTTGGACTAGATGATCTCCAGAGGTCCCTTCCAACCCCTAACATTCCGTGATTCTCTGAAATGTGCCACAATCTCTGCTGGCACGTGCTGGGTTTTTGTGTGCCTACAAAAATGCAAGCTTTGGTTCAAGCCCCATGAGCATAGTGCTGGATCAGGAAAATGGCTCTGCTTCTTTTCACAGTAGTACGAGAATTTGGTCTTAGTGCATGTTAGGTCAAAATAGATTGTATCCTGAACTGAGTGAAAGTGTCTTCATGTCATCATCCCTTACTTGCACTAGAGGACCCCCTAATGAGTTAAAAAGCATCCTTCTGCTTTTTTTTTTTGCCACATCAGGTCCTTAGTTTCTGGATTTTCCAAGCACCTTTCCTTATTGCTGCAAGGCATAGTTTCTTAAATAGCTCATTTAAGGTGGGAGATGGCTGCTGTAATTTAAGACTAATTCTTTTACAGTAATTTTTAGAAAAATAAATCAAAAGTTGACATTAAAAATAATGGTACAATTTGTTATATTTTTCCTTTGCACTAAGGATTTGGAAAATATGAGGTACAACTGAGGTACATGACTTGAGGTATATTTACGCAGGAACCACTGCCAGTCAAATTTAGCTAATCTGGAATACTTGTTATCCTGCACAGCACAAGAGGATGCTTAGGTACTGACCATGCAAAGAAAGCAGCTCTTTATACATAACAGATGTATGTTGACCATCGTAGGTAGAAGCATATGTTTACTTCTGTGGCATCCCTGTCCATGCAAAGGAGTGAAAGAGGTGTTCTACTGGCACATGGACCTGTGTGATGTCTACTCTTTTCTGGGAGGCTTTTCAGGATGCAGTGTTAGCAGGGTATCATTCCTGCCTTTCCTCAGGAGTGCTGGGGGAAGCTCCAGAGATTTCATAGTCATCATCCTCTGTGATGCCATGCATGTTCCCCTGGTGATTCCTACTTCTCCTTTTTCAGATAGGTGTTCTGGGAAGCTGGAGGTGGAGATACAGGTAACGGTTCTTCTGGTGTATGCAGATACCACTTTTAGTTAACAAAGAAGTGAGTTGAGGTGAAGCAGTGAACACCAGGAATGAAATACGCCCCTGGGGAAGAAGGGACCAGCTTGGTTCACAGTGTCTGGTATTCCTTTCTGGATCCATGTTGTTGACAGGCTTAAGGCTTGGGAATGCCAGGATACCTGAGTGGTTTCCATGACATGAGGCTTTAGAGGACACTCTAAAGAGCTAGTTCTGTTACTGGGTTAAGTATGAGGATGTGCATGCAGGAAGAGAACAGTGGCAGGAAGCACAAACTTTGTGAAAATGGCTGTGCAGAGAGGTGGGATCTTTTTAGTAATGGCGATTAATTATTACAAATCACCACTCATCTTTGCTACAAACATGGCTTGGCAGGGAGTGAGGAGGGGCCTGGTCTTGGGAAGGAAGTTCAGGAACTGTGTGTCCATGTACCACATGCCAGCCTCCATCTTTGCGTCCTGGACTCCCAGCTTAATTTGTGTTAATTAGATAGGCCCCACATTCCATGGCTAGGGCTCCTTGTTTAATGTGAGATTTACAGCAATAAAACCGAATTTGTTGTATCAGCCATCAGGCTTCAGTCAGGGAGGACAGTGTTATCTGCACTTGCTGCAGGTGCCACCATCCCAAACTGCTCAGCGTCCCAGTTAGCTGCCTTCACCTTGTGTGGCCACGGGCTTCTGTTTTGTCTCTAGTTTTCTGCTGTTGTATTCGATGCTGATCGTGACCATGGAAGATGAATGGCACTGGTAGGTGCCATAGTTGTGCAGTGCAGGTAAGTTTTGTGCAGGAGCCCTGGTTTGTTTCTGATTTTCATGAGCCCCACTACACTAGCCCAGAAGCCTGCCCAGCACACTGCGCTGCACAGATGGAGGTGTGAGCACCTGCCTGGTGAAGATGGGGGTGAAGTAATTTGCTTGGTTTATGAACAAACCAAACTCAAATCCCAAAGTTTGGAGGTTAATATTGGATTAAGCATCTTGGGATGCTGAAATTAGACTCCTCATTCAATGCAAAAATTTAAAATGAAATATTAGCTTTGGCTCTGGGCACTAAGTAGCTCTACTTCCAGTTGCTGTTTCTTTGTGTTCAGTGCTTTTGGACATTAGGATGTTCCTCTAAGTAGGAATATCATTGTTTCAGTCTGAGCTGCTGTGCATATTGCAATTCATGGCCTGAAATAGTAATTCCATTTTAGTTTTTAGCATCTTATTACATTGCCTTTCAAAGCAGAGAAATCTGCTGAAGAGGAACATTTTTGCTGCAGAGAGCAGAAAAAGGAGACAACTTGTACTTTTTTCAGTGGTCTCATTCTAAATGTTCCTCCTAAATGCACTGGAAACATGTCAATGTAAATAATGCAATATGAAATATTGTACTTCACTGTGTAACCACTTTTGATCTACTGAAATTGGAAAATACCTACTGAGCTGGTATACCTGACAAAGATTTGTTTTCCAAAGCACTGTGGATACAGTAGGTACACTTGTTTTTTTGATAAGTTGGTGCTAGAACTGTTCCTAAGACAAAATTAATCATCATGCCCATGCCATTAATGTTATGACACATCCCTTTTCCTCTTATTTGTTTGTGCTTCTTAACTTTTAAAATGCTACCTAATTTCCTGGCACAGAAGTTCCTGCAGCTGAAACATCTGGAATGCAGCACAGAGGTCTCACTGCATGTTTCAAAGAAAGATATTCCACCCCCTTGGTGGGTGTGGGGAAGCAGAGAGATGTTGTAAAGGATTAGTGAGAAGCATGGAAAAAAGAACGTGTAGCTTTTCAGCTGGGGTAATTCTGACCAGTGATCCAACAAGTTACCTAATGGGGAGCTGAGATTAAACACTGCTTAAAGTACTGGAGAGAGGTGATTGCTATAGCAGTTTGCTGGTGTGTCTGCATTTGTCAGTTAATTTTACAGAGAATGGAAATTCTTCTGTTCCACATTTCTAGACGTTAATTTCTGCCTGTGTGTATTTCCATTATTACCATGTGCTTTAATGTCTATACCTTCCTGTATCTCTTACTTTATAAAGCAACAAGAAAAATTGCAATGAAATCTTTTTCTAGCGATGATACCAGGCAATTTAAAGTTGGCTTTGCAGACTGTGCTGTACATACAGCTTCTTCGAAAACACCAAGCTGAAAACATTATAGCATGAGTGGTCTAATAATTTTTCCTTGGTAGCTGTTTCTTATTTGGGTACTTTTTTTGTTTGTTTGTTTGTAAAGTATTTTATGTAATACAAAGAAGGATATTAGCAACTCACTTACTCTAGGAAATGAGCCTTTCTAATGATAAACTTCTGTTTCATAAATTGCAAGATGGAAAAATTTGATTTAACGAGCTTTAAGGTGAAATTGAAGAGCAATGAACATGGCCTGTATTAGTTATAAGGCTGTCTGTGTACTCTCCTTGAAAGGACAGGAAGAAAGAAACTTATAGAGAAGAACAAAACTGCATTAATAGTCTTTTATATTAGGTGTTTATACTGTGGGCTGCATACTGTGTTTTGGTTTGTTCTGAAGGTGAACTTAATGATCAATGTCGTCTTAGTCAAGGAAAAGTGTGAAAACTAAGATCATTGATGGTAGCAGTTCCTAAATTTACAGTCTGCTGAAATCTGTCCCTTAGATGCCATTTCTAGACAGAAATTTTAAACTGAGAGTCAGTTTGCTCCCAACTGAAACCTTTTACTTCAAGATGCAGATAAGAGGCCAAAACTGTTAAAATCATCACTGAATTTTACTGTTATGTCCTTTGGAACATTAATTTTATTACAAGACCTGGGAGTCAAATAGAAATATAAATTCTGTCTTATCTTTTTGTTGTTGTTTTGAAGGTTTGTTTTAAAATACAATTGTCACAAGGACTGATCTCTTACAGGATATTAAACATAACAAGTTTAAGTGTTGTCAATGATGCATCGTTTTATGCAGTAAATAACCAAATTAGTTCATACTTTTCTATTTCTTCTTCCTGTAAATGACAGCTAAATGGGAATAAATTGCCTATCTGTTTCTGAATGTCAATTTTAGCCACCTGCTTTCTGAACTTCAGAGATGCTCACTAACAACAGCCCTGGTATTGCTTTGCCTTCTTGTGCTATTTATAGTTAATGTCAATACAGTAAGTTGTTTATCTCTCAAACTGGTTTTATTCTGTGAAGTTAGGGATGTACGCCTCTTTTCAGAATTGACCTTCACTGTTTCTAACCTACCTATAATTGGAAAAAGGGACATATTGCAGTTCCCCAATGTCCAACAGGATTAAAACCCTATTGTTCTCTAAAAGTACAAAGTGTGATTCATGGGGTTTGTAAGGCTGTGATCTCTGTTGCAAAGTCTCTTTCAAACTGCAATTTTGCAAACCTGTTATCCTTGATAAGTTTTGTGGTTCACTATCTTCTCACATCTCATGTGTCAAGCTGGCTCTAAGAGCTAGCTAGCACATTCCACAAGTGCTGGTGAAAATGAAGAGCATGAAAAATGAAATGTGACTTGCAGAGAAGCTGGAGAATTCCTATTTATGTGATTGCCTTGGATGAGTCAATGAAGTAGAAGTACGATGGCTTGTGATGCAGGCAACTAGCTCCAGGAGTTGTCATTCCGTCCTGTTCTTTGTGGTCTATTTGGTAGGAGGGACAGAAGATGGGATGAGAGGCAGGGAAAAAAGACTTACTTAAGGTGTTCCTCCTCCACAAAGTGTCTAAGGGGTAACAAAGCAAAAAAAAACAACCTCTTGATGTAGTTCCTTGATGAGCTTAATGACTTCGATGAAGAGTGTTGGCTGTGGCAGTGGCAGCATGACTCCCTTAACAGTCTTGGTTCACAGGATAGAGGAAGGTCAAGAGACTTGCGCCTGGAGGAGGAAATGTGCAGCCTTCCTTTTTATTAATTTCAGTGCTGAATTGGTACTCATTCCTAAAATATACGCTTTAATAGCAAGCAGGCATTTTAGATCATAGCACTGACTAAACACTCTTTTGATCTGGCAGTCATGAAGGGAGCAATAATTCTGGAGTGACAAGAGGAAAGCTCTCATTAAAAGAGACAGGCACTGACTGACCTGAGAGGTGGCTGACGTCAGTGTCATGCAAGTGGTTGCAGAGGAAGTCACATACAAAACAGATTGCTTTTGCCAGGGGTTCCTGGTGCTGGAGAAATTGTAATTGAAAGCTGCTCTCATTTCTTAATGCAGGCTCTTGTTTTGCTGAGTATGGGAATATGTTCAAAACAGCTTTTCCTTCTGGTATGTGGTATCTGAAAGTACCCACAGCTCCTGAATGGAGTGGGCTTTTTGCTTTAGGACTGGTGACAGCATCCTGACTGAAAAAAAGGTGTTTCTAGCTTTATGTGGTGGTTTTAAAGCTCCCTCATTTTCTCATGAGCCTGCTAATGGGTAAAAACATTCCAGTTGGCATATAAAGGCACATGCACTTCATTACATTATCAGAGGAGATACCTTTGGTTTTAAAGCCGTTTTTGGGAAGAAAAAAGAACAGTAAAGCCCCAAAGGGGGAATGATCACAGAAGATGTTACATGCAGCCAGATGTCTGTGTTGACCTGTGTTGATCCCTCTTTGGGGATCTGGAGAATCCAGGGATATGCCTCCAGTAATGGACTTGTGAGACTGATATTTCAGTGGACATTGGCCCAGCACCAAGCACAGCATAGAATCATAGAATGGTTAAAGTTGGAAGAGACCTTAAAGATCATTAGGTTCCAACCTCCCTGCTATGAGCAGGGACACAACACATTAATCCAGGCTGCACAAAGCCTCATCCAAGCATCTTCCAGGCTGATATCATAGGGCTGTTTCTTTGTCTCCACCATTAAGAAATCTGGGGAGGGCAGTGGGAGGAATGAGAAGGCATTGCCTTATGAGTTGTGTCTCTTGTATTCTGTTGCTGTACAATAATCTTTCAGTTTTAGGATTTCCCAGTATAACCATAAACCTTTCCCATTGCTTCAGCAGAACAGAGCCCATGCAGGTTGGGAATATTTTAATATGGTCTATTGGAGTGCAGCCACAAACCCTCCTAGAGAAAAAAGAGGAGCCCAAAATCTCAAGAGGGACTAAAATGGCAATCTGTGTCCTGCATTTCATTGCCTCCCAAGAGAAGAAATAGGGAGGAGAGAAAAGGAAAAGGAGGGGGGAGGAGCTGAGCATGCAGAAGGCATGGGACTCCCAGAATGGACCTTCAAAGTTGGAGAGGAGTCTGCTAGAGGAAGATATGTTGGAATGACAAGGCAGGGACATCCCAGCTCTTTAGGGCACATTTTTCAAGTTAGAGCCCTGCCTTCCTGAGTGAAGGCCTCTGTTGGGGTGTGATAATTTCAAACTGCTGTCAGGCTGAAGGCCTAAGAAACAAAAGGGAAGTGATTTCTTATTGGAATGTTTTATGCAGCCAGTTTAAATGGATTTTTTAGCCATTATTTGTATTGCTGATTGAAATGCAGAGGCTAATACATCTGCAGTGGTTCTCCTGACACTTCTGCTCTTGGAAGCTTTCCAAAATCTGATTGCTTATATTATTTCTCCATCCATCTTCTTTAAAAAAAAATAATCCCTCCTGCAGAGAAGAGTCCATGTATAAATAGTATTGAAAGTGGCTTAGCTCAGTTCCATGAATTTTCTTATCTGAGTTTTTCTTACGTGCTCCTTGAGTCCTCTAATCTTGGAGAAAGTGGAGCAGTATGAATGGAGAAATACTAGAGAAGGCAGCTAAGCATGGGTAGCTGGAGACTTGCTGTGATTTTACTGTGTCAGCCAGATGAAAGACAGCACTTACTGTCTGCTGAGCTTAATTTCAAATCATAAATCGTGGGTCGTTTGAATGGATGTGAAGATAGATGAAAAGAGCTGTAGTGAGTTAATACTGTCTTTGGAAACATTTTAGGCATTTAGTGATAGGAAGAAGTGATAATCAGCAGGCTTGTTGGCTTTTGCAATTCTGCAGTGCTCTGAGAGAGCTCAAAGCAGCACCTGGAATTTTTAGCTTTGTCACCCCTAGTGAGATACAGTTTTATCAATTACTCTTCTCTGAGCAGTGGTGAGTTACTAACTAATCTGTTCCTCTGTGTGAGTAGTGAGCTAAAAGGATGATGAATAAAGAGAGTATCATCTGTATGAAGTTACCAATATGGATGAAGTCCTTTCTGTCAGTCTCCTGTGAGAAGCCTTGAATTGTAAATGAGGAATGAGGCTAAAAGGATGATCAGGTCAGCTCCACTGATGGTTCAGTAAACAAAATGTGGGGACAAAGTCAAGTCTTCTTTGGAACAATGTGGGTATCTACAAAACTAACCTTAAGTATCTACCATGAGTAAAAACTTGAAAAATTTAAAATTTAACTCATGATCTCACTCATATTAGAATTTTGAATTTCATCTTAAAGCTTTGAAAATCCCTTTTCTGAAAACCTTGGAAGCATTATTTGTGGAAGCAGCAGCCTTAGCCCTTCAGGCTTACTGAGGGGTCATAGAATCAGAATGATTTGGGTTGGAAGGGACCTTAAATATCACCTGGTTCCAACTCTGCTGTATGGGCCACGACACTTCCCACCAGACCAGGTTGCTCAAGGCCCCATCCAGCCTGCCCTTGAATGCTTCCAGGGATGGTGCACAACTTTGCCCACAACTTTGTCCATAACTTTGCTGGGCAACCTGTTCCAGGCTCATGCAATGCATATTGAATGCATAAAATTAGTGTTGTCTCATTCCCTGCAGCCATTTAAAAAGATACTGAATTTGCCTTCTAATGTCTGGAAGATCTCAATTATACATTTAAGGAAGAACACCATGCACCAATATATGTTAGGGGTGGATCTACTGGAAAGCAGTTCTGAGGAGAAGGATCTGGGAGTCCTGGCATATAGTAAATTATCTATGAGCCAGCAATGTGCCCTTGTTGCCAAGAAGGTCAAGGGAGCCCTAGGGTGCATAAGGAAGAGTGTGGCCCGTAGGTCAAGAGGGGTCGTTCTCCCCCTCTACTCTGCCCTGGTGAGGCCTCATCTGCAATACTGTGTCCAGTTCTGGGCTCCCCAGTTCAAGAGAGACGGGGAACTACTAGAGAGAGTCCAGCAGAGGGCAACAGAGATGATTGAGGGATTGGAGCATCTCCCTTATGAGGAAAGGCTGAGAGAGCTGGGACTCTGTAGCCTGGAGAAGGCTGCAGGGAGACCTCATTAATGTCTGCAAGGGTGGGTGCAAAAGGGATGAAGCCAGACTCTTTTCAGTAGTTCCCAATGACAGGACAAGGGGCAATGGGCACAAGCTGGAATGCAGGAAGTTCAATTTAAATATGAGGAAAAACTTCTTTACTGTGAGGGTGACAGAGCACTGGAACAGGCTGCCCAGGGAGGTTCTGGAGTCTCCTTCTCTGGTGATGCCGAAGACGCACCTGGATGCAGTCCTGATTGGTGTGCTTTAGGTGATCTTGCTTTAGAGGGATGGTTGGACTAGATGATCTCTAGAGGTCTCCTCTGACTCTGACAATTCTTTAATTGCTACCCAGAAGGCATCTTTGGCAGGAGGATACAGTGAATGTGTGGCTTTATTTAAATGCAAAGGCATGTTGGTTAAAAAGGTGGATTAAAAGAAAGAAATCATATAATCAGATGGCAGTGGGAGCTATTAGGGAATTCTGCTTTTGGTTCTAGATCTTTCCCCAATATTGTAACTATAGATCTTGAACAAGAAGTTCTCAAGCCTTTTTTTTTTTATTATTTGAATTTTTGTGTTGTTTTTTATTTTTATCAATATCTGCTACAAGTGTATTTTAAAGAAATCCGTACTGGTACTGTAGCAGATTTAGAAGATCCGAGTTACAGTGAAGGAAACCCAAGGAAATAGTGATTTGCTGCATTACAGATTTCTCTTACGGCACTGCTGCAGTTTCCCTGTCATTAAAATTCTGCTGCTGCTGTTTGAGTGGTGGGAGATCCTGAAATAGCTAAGCTAAATGCAGTGAACTTGATCTTTGTGTTTCTCAAATGTATTAAGTATAATGCTAGGAGTAAAACATACTCTTGTGGAAGCAAGTTTAGCAGATTCTAGGTTCAGCTGACAGGTGACCTGATCACACAAAGAATACTGATTAATGAAACTGCTCTTTATTCCCTGTAGGACAGAGTTGTGCAGCCAGGGCAAGTACGTGTTTCTCCAGCTTGCTGTGCTCAACAGTTTCAGCCTTGGTTTTATAACAGACCATCTGACCAAAATACTTGTCATTTGCTGATGCTGATTATCAGTTAAGAGTTTTAACTCTCGACATCATCTTGAATGTAAAGTTTTCCTTCTCTGGGTATGGGCAGTGGTGCCTTTTGCCTCCATGCAGTTTTGCAGCTGCCACCTTTGCTCACAGGACAAGATTCAGATGGAGGGAGTTCTGTCCCCTAAGCATGTAAAGCAGCAGCATCTCACAAACACACGCCTGGTACTTTCTTTTAAAGGTGCTGGGAGAGATGTAGTATCCTTATTTATAGCACAGTTTGGTGATTCACTAGAGCCAATGATCAATTTTTGATGTGAACAGTGTACTTAACCTTCTATTCTTTTTATTTTGCTGTAGACACTTACACAGGTTCTAATAGGTGTTTTTTGCAGGCTCTTAATATGTTAAGAAGTTAAGTCCAAATTTACTGAGTACAGATAAATTCTGAGAGTTACTGAAGTGCATGGAAAGAACAGGATAACGTCCCTTCATTTTTTTTCTGGTGATTTTTGTTCCTAAATTATTCCTCTTCCTCACTCCTTTTCCACATATGAGTGAGAAGTTTTACCTTTCCATTCAAAAGAACAATTATAAAGGCTTAGCAATAATATATTTTTCTTTCCTAATAGTTCCTTTTCATGGGAGATTAGGCAAGGAAAAAAAACACAACACCATATTGTGAGATTAGTTAAATACATCTTGAAGTCCTGCCAATACTACTTGAAAAGAAAGTGTGATTTACTGATTCTTACTTTACATTTAGGCAAAAGGCCTCTGATTTATATGGTAGGGCTTCTAAACCCTTGATAGTTTTATTACATGCATCTAAATGCAGCTTCTATGTTTTAGCTTGTATGCTATTTTCTTACAAATTCTCATCAGGTGGTTGTTTAACAGTTTTGCCTTGGAGCTGAGCTGTAGTTAAGAAGCTAAATGCATACATGTTTCCAAACTCACTTGCTTCATTTAACATACTGTAGCCTCATTTGTCTTCTGGGCTCTGTTTTTGATCACTTCCAACTGTGTTTAAATCTCTCCTTTGCTTTTCTTTTTCATGCTGCCAGATCCTAGCTCCTCATCTCCTGTACCTTCTCAGATCAGCCGCTTGTCAAGGCTTATGTCTTATCATGGGTATCTTAACCTGGCAATGCCAGACCAGCCTTGGGCTGCTCTTTATTCTGGACTAAGGGGAGAAAAAAGCTTCTGTGTGTTTTGGAAAGCCGAAGTATAGTGCTTTTTGATTGGATTCTTCTTTAAATAATGTCATTTACTATGATGCCTATAGATTGCTAGTGTCTGGTAGCGGGGGTCGCTGCAGAGATTATAGCTATTCTACTTTCTGGGCTTATTGATTTAAAAATAATAATAAAGAACCCTGCAGGGCAGCTCTGTTCTACCATCTCTTGTTTCTATGTTTGTCCAACTCTATTTGCTGTCATAGTGAGAGAAAAAAATAAGGAAAAGATTGTTACTTATCACAGGCATAAATCTAAATGGTGGTTCAAGGAAAAGGTCATTCTTTTTGCTGGTGAAGAAATGGCTTCAGCTCAGCATGAAGCTGAATTTAGGTTGTCTTCTTGAATGTCAGTGTGTGCTGCTGGGAAGTCCCACCTGCAGAAGGAAAGATAAGCAAGTGGTAGTGAGGCTCTTTATAGCATATCAGGATGCCTGCAGCAGGGGCTGGCAGCCCTTACTGCCACCACAGAAGTGTAGGCAGCTGCCCAGGAGTGCTACCAGTCTTCCCCTGCCTTCCTGTTTTTCCTTTCTCTCCCTCAATGTCTTCCCCTCGACCTTTGCAGGTGGAAGGTTAGGAAGATAACCTAACCTGGGAATAAACCGTAATAATCTCTTTCATAACTGTTGCAATGTCACTGCAGTGACTGGGAGCACTGACCTTGGTATCTTCTGTTAACTTCTTGCTGGGTACACGTGCCTTTCTTGCTCAATCTACTAAGGTTATAGTGGTAACTGTCTGAAAGTCAAGCAGCTCATCTGTAAATCTCTGTGAAGGAAAGA
>NW_009970723.1:12741588-12791952 GCF_000747805.2 Chaetura pelagica
CTGCAATGTGCAGAGCTGGGAGGCATGGTCCTCCATGGTCCTCCTCATGGCCCTGACAGTGCCTTTAGGGAAGACACAACAGCTCAGACACCACTGACCCAGGAGTTTGTTCAAGCATGGGAGCACAGATGCAAGATACATCCTGAAAGAAAGTGAGAAAAAAGCTGGAAGGGATTGTTTGCTTCAGTATTGGGCAGGGATGGTTTGCTGACCAGGAACTGAACCTCAAGGCAAGGATCTACAGGCTTGTGCCATCCTGGGCATATATCTGCCCCATCAACTACTTGGTGTTTATTAATGCAATTTCTAACAAGGCTTCTAGATGCTCTGCTACATAAATAAAGGGTTTGGATTATTAAGTGGTTTTATGGTGTAGCGATTTGGTAGATAACTCTACAGAAGGATGTTAGCTATGTTAGTTGTGTCCTCTTGAAACTCTATGTGTGCATGTGCCTACAAATATGGTTCTGCCATACTATGATGCTGAAAAGAGTCCAGGTACCTTAACTCCTACAAATCTGATCTTTCTTTTTACTATTGACATTCTAATTGATAATTAGAGATTTACATTGTACATCTAAAAACAAAACAAAACACACACACACACAAAGCCAAAAAAACCCCAAACAAACAGACAACTAAACAGATGGTACCTGTTGATAAGCCATGCTGTACATTCATGGTCATCTCCTTCCCAGGATGGAGATGGCTGAGCCACCTTGCTGGTGGTCTCAGTGTCAGGCAGGGACCTCAGGATGCCACTAAATTAGGGCCCTCGTCAGGAAACTGAGAGAGACTCAGAAAGACACAACTGATCTATTAAAGACTGAGCAGTAACACACTTCATCCTGCTGCTCTCTATTTTTGTTTAATTGACTGGCAACACTTGTCATAAGAATGTTCAGCTTCTGAGAAAATACTGGCAAACTTGATAACTGCAGTACTTAATATTAAGGTAGATTTACTAAACACACAACTTAAAGATTAAGCCTTCAGTCTACACATAACAAACTTTGCTGTATTTTTTTTTTCCAATATTCATTGATATCATGGCTATGGATAAAAAAATTAGAGAGTCCTTTCCTTTCTTAGGCAATTTTCTTTCTCAATGTTTATGTTCTACTATGTGGTATAGAATCATAGAATCACTTAGGTAGGAAAAGACCTTCAAGATCATTGAAATCAACCACTATTCCTATTCTACCAAGTCCAGCACTAAGCCATATATCCCCAGGCACCACATCTAGATGACTTCTAGACACATCCAGGGATGTTGACTCAGCCACCTTCCTGGGCAGCACGTTCCAATGTCTGACAGCCCTTTCATTGAAAAAGTTCTTCCTAATTACTAGAGTAAACATTAGGAAGAACTTTTTTATAGAAACATGATACATGTTTTTATAACAAGAAAGACTGAAAAATATAGTTTGTTATTTAAATATTTTTAAAAGTGTAAATATTTTTAAGCGTACACTTTTTTAAAGTCCTACATCTGCATATAAATCTGAACTATGTGAGTAGTGGACTATGAGTTTGTTTTGTCTGTGACTGTTGTAAGTGGAATGCCCACCCTGTCTGCTTGAAGCTCAAGCTGGACGGACCCCTGTGCCACCCCCAGCAGCCCTCAGTCCTGGCACGGTGCATGGACACAGCCTTCAGGGCACTTGTTGCCTTGTCCAGCAGGAGATCTGGTGGTGCCAACACTCTGTGTAGTCTAGAAGTGCCTTACATTCAGTAAATGGGACAAATCAAAATGAATGGGTACATTTTTTATTAAAGACAGATAATTTAAAATAATGGAGATCTGCTATCTATATCTCTGGTTGCTTCCAGCAGCCAGTGATATGCTTTGATCATTGGGTCATCAAAGCACAGTGGCTTGATAACAGGAGAGGAAAACGGGATTACAGGAGAGGGCCTGAAGGGACTCAGGACTAAATAATCTTAAAAGACAAGAGGCAATTTTGTTTGTAAGGAAACTTGAAAAGAGAAATTTGCTGCCATAGTTCTCAGTTTAAAATGAAAGCTAAGGAGAGAGGAGAACTGCACCAGTAAGAATGAAGACAGCCTTTAATGGCCCTAATGAAGTTTAGTAGGCATTGTCCATTGCAAGCCAATATCCAAATAAAAAATGTATGCTTGGTGTAGGATAGATACCAGCAGTGCCTCCTGCCACTCTGCAGACCTAGAATTTACTGAGAGTGGGAACAGTTATTTTCTGTCCCCACAGTTAGGAAGTGTTGAGATTATTGTTGAAATCTCATTCTCATAATATAAAAAACTTAACATGTTCTTGAAGAGTTTTCTTTTTCCTTTTATTTTTTACCATAAATTTCTGTCCCCAGAACACATTTGCTTAGGCTCAGGTTGAACACAGTCTCTGTGCTTGCCTGAGACACTTCCCTCTTGGGGACATTCATTCCCTGGTTCTCGTTCCCATGGCTCCTGCTGCTCTGTCCAACAGAGCTTCCTCTGGTGCACAGTCCCTTCTGCAACCAAGGTGATGTATCATCAGGGCTTGTGGGCTGTGCTTGGAGGGTGGAGATATAAGGAAATGTCTTTACAACCTTCACACTCCTGAGTAAAAAGTTGTTAAAAATGTTCCTCCCACTACCACAGAACTGAGAAACAAAATAGTTGTGTGGGTTTTCAGTTTGTTTTTAAATAGCTGTTTCACAAACTATCTGTTCAGATGTGTCTTTCTCCTTTATGTATAGATTCTCATAGTGTAATCTGTTATTAAGCGTTTTATCAAGGGACATTACTTACTATTTTGGGATGACAAGACATGAAAACATATATGCTCGATATCGCATTTTCTCAATAGGTGTAATAAACAGACTTCCCATTTTTTAATTGCATCTGTGTGGGATCTTAGCAAGGCTGCAGATCTACTGTGTGGCTGCAGTACCAAAGTGAGCAGAGTATGGATTGGCACTCCCAGTCAGCCCTCTGGGCTGTTCTTGGAGCTCTGGAGGAAAAGCCAGCAGCTGGTTTGCCATGTTACTGACCGTCAGTGAAAAGAGAAAGTTGGTTGGGGTTGGTCAGAGCTGAATACTTAGATCAAGAGGATGTCCTACCAGAAGGGCAGGATGATAATTTTATTTTGTTTAAGTACAAAATATTCCTGGATCTTTGAAGATGTTCCCCTTCCATCTGGTATAAGCTTGGCTCTCCTGACTGATGAATCAGAAATGCAAAAAAAGCAAGACAAGCACTTTTTCAAACCTGTATGTGTAGTGCTCAATGAAACTCTCGAGAAAAAATAGGTTGAATTAACATATTTTCAGTGGATGATGTGGTGCATATATCCAATAATAGTCAAAAAAGCCAACCACTATAAAGCTCATTTTATACAGTCTATACATTTTCTGCACATTTCACTAAAATGCTAAGATTATACTTATTATTCAAAATAGTTGAGTTATGCATGAGTTGAAGGGCAAAAACTCAATTCTACTTTGACTATGATGATGAGAGATTTCTCATTTTGCCTAGTTTCTAACTTGCCTTTGACAAGTCAGGTGCTTCCACAGAGATTTATCCGATATTAATATATCCTGCAGAGCACTCTGAGAGACAATTTATGTACTTAGCAAGGAGAAATGCTAGATGTTTTAGGCTCCTCAAGGAACAGCTTCTGTCTCTCTCTTCACTGTAACGAGTCTGCCCTTTATGAGCTGGTGCTAATTGCTTCATTTTATGACAGTTGCTTTTTTCCTGTGAGTACTTACAGAAGAATATGTTATGCACACATTGCAAATCCATGTAATCTTTATTTCAAGATTATGCAAACTTGCAACCATGTTGCAAGTTTGAAGACAAGGTATTTATACAAGTTGGATAACTTAGTTGCCTAAGAAGGCATTGTTTGGCTTAAGAGTTTAAGTTGCCAGCCTTTGTGCAGTCTTGTCATTGATCTGTATTCAGTTAAGACAGGTGGGTGCTTCCAAAGACTTCTAGGTATTATATTTTTTCAGTCCTAATATCAGAGAAATGTGCTATGCCTGGTTCTTAGAAATGTGAAACAGCAATAATGGCTTTCAATGCAGCCCCATAGCCCCCATACCTGGTGGGAAGCAGTTAACTTTGCCAAAAAGGCACTTTGAACTTGTCTGAGAGGATGACTCTTGTGGCTCTAGAAGAGGAGGGGAGGCTCCATTTGGGAAGCAGTATGAGGAGAGTTTGAATTATTGCCTGTGAGAGTTCTGTCTTGATATGCCCTGGATTCACCTCCTTCCTCCAGTCCATGGTCTGGAAGGTCAGAGTATAGTCTTTGCACTCTCTGCAGCATGTCCTAATTCTCAGACTGAAGTTGGAGGCTCTCTTGCTTGCTGCACCTCTGGTCCTGGGACTGGCATTCATGGCTGCTGAGCAGCACTGTGTAACATGGCAGTGGCATGTCATGGGGTGACAGGGTGGGCTGCCCAGCTGCAGGAGAGAGGCCAGGGTGTGAGGTCCCTGCTTACCTGGAGCCATTCCAGCTGATGGGCTGAGATGCTCCTGGCTGGATCTCACTCACTGTTTATGTATTATCTTTTCCCCTTTCACAAAATACCTTTACAAGCCTCTGAATTTTTAGTGATGAGATCAGAATGTCGTATCCCATGTATTTCTTGAGAAATAAAGAGAATAATGATGTACAGATTGGTTTTATATTTCAAAATAAGTCCTTAAGTTGTTTCACTGTGCACCTTTCAAGTTGTATGAGGTACTGGGCAAGGCAGAAGAATGTGGAAATTAGCATTTCTGTATCTTAGGACAGGCATATTCACAGAATGTAGTTCAAACGTGAGCTGCAGTTGCCTGCTGTGCTCATGCTTATTTGTTGAGATGGTAGGACTAGAACACACAAATCTGTGGTACGTTGTACTCCTCTCATTTCCCTTTTAGAAGTTAAAAGGCCCTTTTGCTTCCAAATTTGACTACATAAATGTATGCATGTTACTACTGCAAGTCCTGTAGCAATCTCAGGAACATGAAGTGCCCAAGGATATTGTGGCTGACTTGTAAACAACTCAGAAAGCAGTCAAGCCTAGGGTTGGAATCAGAAATGTAAATGCAGTTGCCTAAATGAAAGGCTATGGATAAAATAGTTTTGTTGATGTCTAAATTACTTGCAGTTAGCACAGAAATGAATTGCTATTATGACAAAGTTAATTATATGGAAAGATACTATGAGTTTTTATGGCTTCACTGTAGGTGACATATTCCGTATGTCTCAGGGTATGCCATGCAGCTCTCAGACCACCAGCTACTGCCCTTGAAAGCCCTGAATTCAGTGGCTGAGAGAGAGAAGATGGTAATATAGGATATGGCCCTGCATGATGTATATAGGCTGTGTGAAAAGATTGTATAGTCTATAATGAAGAGATACCAGAAATAGTTCCTTCTAATCAGGTGAAGTAAAGACTTTCCTTAGTGATGCAACCTTAAAATAGTTTGGACCATTTTAATTCATCCTTATAAATAAAGTTGCATTAGATATTATGCTTCAACATTAATGAGACAAGTAAGAATGAAATAGGAATTGTCATCACTTTAAAATCATTATGCAAAGTTTTTCTGTGCTGAATATGACAGCTGGAAATTTCAAGACCCATGCAAATTGTACAAAAGTAGATTTGCATAAAGCATTGGAAGAGCTTTTGTGAAAATGGAACTAGTGGGAGTTATTTAAGTAACAGTATAGCAGCTATTAACAAAATAGCAAGATTCAAAATAGTAATTTACTTTACATATCTCCACTAAAATATGTCCAGAATCAAGATAACTGTCAGCAAATAGTACAGCATTGCAACCTACCCGCTCAAAATCCTGAAAGAAAAGATAGAGAAATTTTCATCCCTGACAAAACACACACCCTAATTGCAGATCATATTACTTCCACCATTTAAACCAGCTGTAAAATACTGTACAGTCATGGTTAAGCCATATCATCTTCAGCTCTTAAGTCTTACAAAAGCATATGCAGGAGAAGAAAGAATTAATTCTATATGCTGTGACTGAGTTAAATTATATATCTAGTGTGACCACTGCCATCTTTCTCTCCATCATCATCACCTCCCTCCCATTCTACCATGCCTCATCCTCCTGTGAGTGTACATCTCCAGGCCCATCTATGTTGTGTAGAGCTCTGTAACTCCTTTGCCCATGGACTCACTAATGCTTCTCTCCCAGGCAGTGAGAATGCCTTGTCACACTTGAGCCACAAGTGGATTCTGGATTCTTGCGTGTGGAGTTAATGGATGTAACCTGGCAGCAACCAATCTGTATGTCTTCTGTAAATGGTACTCCAAGGGTTTGCCTGTAGCAACGCTGTCATGCTCCCAGGAATAATTACAAGGTTTGTGTTAATTTTCCTAAGTCTCTGTTATGTGATGTGCCCTTGAAACACGGAAAGGGCCGGTGCTCTCTGTAGAACTTTTTAAAGTGTGTGAGTTGCGTGTTCCACACATCACTGAACCAATTTTTTAATCATTTAGATACTCTTCATCTTTTCCTCTAAAGCCTGATGGAAAATTCTAGTTTGTCATTGTTTTTTCCTACAGAATGAGGGATGGTGGCAGTTTTCCTGCATGTGCTGGGACCACTTCCATAAGACTGACTGGGAAGTTGAGAAAGGGTGGTTTTAGTTTGCTTTCTGGTACTCTGACAATTAACAACTGTTATGTCTTTAATGTGCATGTTAATTTTTGGTGGTGTGTGTAAAGGAAGACAAAAAAAAGTGGTTTTTATGTTTGCTGTACATGCTGGAAAATGTATGCTGGGGGTATAGAGAAAAACACAGTTTTGAAATGCCACTAATTTTTTTGCACATAGCTCTTGTGCCTGCACTGTTTTCTTTCCTGAAGCTGGGTGGAAATGTTGTGTTGCTGATACATACCTGCAACTTTGAATTGCTTTTTGACTGTGTAGGTGTGAATTCATTCCTAATTCTTTCCTAACACCACCCGTGTGAATGTTTTGTTCTCATTTTTTGCCATCAAATGATTTCATAAGCTGCTTACGTTGTCAGAAAACTGCTGTGTGATCGACATGTAAATAGCCTGAAGGGCTTTCCTGTGGGGCTTTTTGTTTGCTTGCTTACTGACAGACATTGATTTTAGTGGTATTTTATTTTCTAGGTGGCTGGTTTTGTTTCCCTCTTCAGTTCAGATTTGAATTACAAGTGTGTTGCACTTGGTTGTGTGTAGGACTTGCATAGTAGTGGATACTCTGGGATAATATGTGAGACAGAGCATGCATGAGTGGCATTTTCCTTGTGAATACCCTCCACCTTGCAGCAATCCTCAGCTCAAGGAATTTGTTTGCTGAAGTACCTGCATGCTTCACAGCCCCTAATGGATGATTTTTGCCTTACTTGTATCATTTGTTTTTGTACCAAGTGCTACTCGTAGCCTGCACAGTTACTTCCATCATGCAATTATATACCATTCAGAGAAGTACTTCTTTGTGTGTGTTTCAAACTTGCTGCTTGCCTTCATTTGATGCCCCTTATATCTCCTGCAGTGCAAACCCATTTGTGCTCCTTCTTCCCATAGCTGGTGGCTGTGGAGGTCGCTACCCTGGTTCTCTGCCGGCAGCTCCTTCCTACAGTCTCTTTCCTTTTGCCCCACAAGGAACTGACTTGTCATCATCACTTGTGTTTTTTGTCTGTATCAGTCTAATCCTGCTATCTTCTTTCTGGAAGGGGGGTGATCAGAGCTGCAAGTATTCAAGGGCATTAGACAGGAGGTTTTCCAGTAATCCTCCATGGCATCACCTCCTGCTGCAAATGTGCAGAAGGAGCCTCGGGTGGTAAATGGACCACAAGCCTTTTCTCTGATCCCAGCACAGTAAAGGAACTGGTTTTAGACTTAGTCTGTGCAGGCACCAAGAGTTAGACCTTCTGTGTTTGTCAGACCTTTGCAGTGTTGTGTTGTGTTGAAAGCAGTAGTTTTGGGGTTTTCTTCAGAATCAGAGAAATCCTCACTGTCAACATCAGTTTAAATCACAGTTCTTGCTACAAAGAAGTAAAATTTATAACCAGCTCTTCTGGTATTCAAAAATACTGAATGCATCTCTGAAGAATAGGCATCATTCTTCAAATGAATGATTTTGCTTCTCCTATTAACTGTGTAGTAAAATTTCTGCAATAGTCACAAGGGGCACAGGGAGTTGTTTGTTTTTTTTATTCAGTAGATAAAAATGAGCTAAGCTTTCCTCCAAATCCTTGTTGCAATAAGAGATTTTTACGTAGAAATTCACAAAGATCAAATCGTACAGATTCCCAGCTCCTTGGATGTTTGTTTGCTTCCACCAGAATTGGTTTAAATTATATTTTTTTGCCTTTTCTTTCAGACTGGACTGCCAGCCATGCTTGTTTTAGATGCTTTCAAGATCTGTTTAGAGAATAATACCTCATTTTTTTCTCATGATGCCTTGCAAAAATTCAGTTTGCAATTATAACATGAAAAGTATGTGAATTGTATGAGGAACAGAAGAGTTTTGTGATAGTGAATGCCAGGGACAAAATTCTAATGCTCTTAAAATCCATAGCAGACTTCCAGGGAATTCACTAGCCCCAGGATTTCAGAACTTCCCATATTTAAGGACTGCCCAGAGCACTCGATCAAAGCCTCCAACTACATTTTCCTGTTGAGGGAAATGGTAAGAATCCATTCAAAGTGACCTGTTCCTTGGAGGTGCTGCTGGGGAGTGCAGGGTGCCAGCTGGTCAGGAGGAGTTAAAAGCTGGAGCCATCTGTTTGGCTGTTTCTAAGATGCAGTAGAAAACTTTGCAGTTGTATTCAAAGGATGGAAAAAGAAATAAAGCACAAGTTCAAAAGCTAGTCAGTGTATCTACCTGCAGGTTTGTTGTACCACACAGGTTAGAGATGCACATTCCTCCTGGATTAGCTAAATGAGCAAATTCTTTGTGATGGGTAACTGGCAGGATGCTGAGAGGCAGATTTAGGCTTTGTGTCTCTGTGTGGTAGGTTAAATGTATTGAGCAACTGCTTAAGTGGTCTCAGGCATCTGGAGTTACTGGGGTGTGTGACATCTCTCCTAGGAAAATACAGCAAGACTTAAATGGAGCAAATTACTTTTAATGGATTATTAGCAATAGTGCAATTGAATTACACAAATAGGTGTGCGGAATGTGTGTTTGAACAGGATTATCCAAAATGGAGGTGCTGCTCAGCCATGTTGAAAGCAAACCTGGCATTTCCAGGTCCAGTCAGTAGCTGAGTAACCTCTTCTCTGGACCTACCTGAAGTTCAACCCAGAATGGGTTACTCTAACTCATTGTCAATAACTGGGCCTTCATTCTCATTCCATTCTAGCCTCTCTTCTAACCTTGCTGCTTTTCCTGTGAAGGTGTCAGTTATAACAACCAAGTGAGAGCACGACCATGCTTTTTGTTTTTTTGGTGGTTTGGTGTTTTGTTTTTGGTGTTGTTTTTTGTTTGTTTGTTTGTTTTGGGGTTTTTTGCTTGGTTTTTTTTGTTTGTTTTTTGAGGTTTTTTTTGTTGCATAGATTTCCCTCTCCTGTAACTCCAATAGTTTAATAATAGCTGTAGAAAAATAAATTTTCCTCCCTTCTACATTAGATCTTTAAGTCACACCAAATGATGTTGAAAGACTTGTGTTGCTTGTTGTTGACAAGTTAGCTGAAAGCCACTACTGAATACATAGGGTAAAAGATAAAAAAGCTTTGCCACAGTAATTCTTATATCTTGTATTTATTTCTCTACAAGAACACAGCCTGAAAAGGGCAAGAACTGTGAATGTGATCCTAAGGCATTTCATGTTCAGATTCCTTTCTGTCAAAGGATGAATCTTGTTTTGGCTTAACTGTGCAGCTTTAATATCAAAGAAACAAATAAACAAAACCCCAACAAACAACAAAACAAAAAGCGACACAAAGCTAGTACGAAAACAGGGTGCTGGAAAAGGGTCAGGCTTACAAATAATTTGTTCACTTGGCTTCAAAACATGCACAGAACTCAGGCTTTCTTTGCAAGACATGGTCGTCTAGTGAAGGTACAGTTTAAAGGCTGCAATGCTTTTTCAAACTCTTTTCCCATCCCAGCTATATCAGTTCAGGTGAGCTGAAGGAAGATGCATCTGAGTAAGTTGCTTCTTTTTGTCAAGTCATTCCTATAAAGTTACATCCTTATTTGAACCTGTGTCCTACTCTGCTGACCTCATTATCGCAGAGCCTGGATTAATTCAGATCCTGTATCTTTCTATCTTTCCTGGCAGCAAAAGCACTGTCACCATGGTATCTCAAGAGCAGTCTGACAATATTATGTGCACTTGCTTGCCTTTCATGCTCCTGTCCTTCAATTTTAGTACTCTAGTACCTGTGACTCTGGAATTCTTAGATTTGACTTATCCTGGATTGCAAGAGTAGATAAGTTTTTGCACATCAATTTGCTATAAACACTTCAACTCAGTATTTTATTGATCAGGCATCACCTGAAAAAGGCCATGTGATGTTTTTACTTCTCAGATGACAAGTATTATTCCTTTATTCCTATGTGATTCTAGAAGAACAGATACAGTATGTTTGTAACAACAACCTGCTACTCCCCACAGTGCAGCAAGCTATTTTAATAGCTACTTTCACACTGTTAATTCAAAGCTTTATTAATTGAACTGACCTTCAGGTATCCTTAGTTGCTAAGAATGTGTTCATAATTCAGCTGAGAATATCAATCATAATGTCATTTTACCACTTGTAAAATGTATTTCAACTCACTGTCTGTCTTCCTTTGGGGCAGAGCACAGAAATGCATCATGCAGGCCATATGTACACCTAGCGATTTTTAGGCCTCACTTGCCTTATTTTGGGATTAGAGAGGTACTAAACGTGGTTTCTTTGCCCTCAATTATTTTGCACAACACAGAAGCAAGACACTGTAATCACAATGCAAGCTTTGGCCTGAGATAGATTATTACTTCTTGAAAACTAGTTGTTTTCTTCCCAAAAGTCATCCTTTAAGTCTTCAAAGATTTCAAGTGGAAAAGAATTGTAGAGACTTTTTATGCCACCTGGAGTATGGCTTATTCAACAATGTAGCATAATTTAACACCATTTCATTGTTAATGAGTAATTGAAGAATTCCAGCCTTTGTTTTAGGTAAATACATTTGACCAGCTGTAGGCTTACAGCTAAAACTACTTAAAACTAGGTCTTGGTTTTCCGAAGCATCATTTCAAACATCAGAGCTTTCTTTTCTTCTCACACAATGTTTACCCAAAGGATGCCATGCCCAGTCTTACCTTCATTTTTGTATGTATCAGTGCTCATAGAAGTATTCAGCCAGTTCATCCCAAGCTGTTTGGGATGGTGTCTTCACTGATGCTCTATCTTTGGGGAGGTAGCAATGTGCACCTGCCTGTATGTTGATGGAGTTGTTAGAGACATTTGTCTAGATGAACATCTGCTTTGACCTACTACAGCCTTTCTTATACTTAAAAGGGATAAAGCTCCCTGCCATCCTAACTTCTTTGTGCAGAGGCATTGGAGCTGAGGAGTGTTCCATCAGGTACATCAGGTACCCTTAGCCAGTCTGGGGAAAAGGTTATAGTGGAAGTAGCCTTTCTTATTGGACCACTTAAAGAAGTTATTTTCTAACTTCTGACTTTCTAACTGTTGATCCTTTCCCTGGACTAGCAATACCCCATATAAGTATAGTAATTTCACCTACACAGTGTCATTCATCAAATTCTACACATGCTTTGATACTTCATTATCAGCTCAATGCACAGCTTGGTCATGAGCTAAAGGTGTTCCAGGCTACTAATTGCAGTAATTATTATTGCAATATTAGAATCAGTTAATCTTTTATAGTAGCTTATTTCATTCTCAGTCCAGGAATCCATTAAGTTGCACCCTACCTGGATGACAGTAACAAGTTGAGTAACAGTGATTTCTTCTGCAGGGCAGAGAATTCTCTTCCTCTGCCCTCTGCTGTTGCGTTGCACAAAATGGTACCTGAGATTAGAGGAATTCTTATGTTTCAGTGGGGAACACCATGTTGAAACTATTGCAGAATGAGAAATGCAGTTATGGAGTTACATCTGAATGTAGAAGATCAGAAGTCAGTTATTTTCTCTTGGGACTTGCAGCAACTTTGCACTGAATATATGAAATAATTTAGCTTCTCTTATCTGTAGAAACTTAAGCCAGGCAATTTAATAGGAAGTTATTTTTTAGAAGCTCATCTTCTCCGAAATAAATGAGGGACTGATCTTTCAAGCAGCTCAGCAGGCTGATCTGAGGGCAGTTTACCGTTTGTAGGTACATATGAGATGGGAGTGCTGGAACTGATTTAGCAGGAACTGAAAGGGGAAGTTAACACAAGGACCAAATGATCACTGCTGTTTTGCTGCAACATGCATGAATTGTTGTACATTTAAAATATTACTGTTATTCTATACTTAATCTAGATATAGAATGATTATTAATAATACTGCACTTCCTTAAATTGCCTTTAGATTAAAGAAAAAGTCCCAGTCGGTGGATATTAGTGGGCCAGGATGCAACCCAGTGGCAGCTGAAGCTCAGACAGCACAGCCCAGTAAATCTTTGCTTGCCACTAAGACAGCTACTTCTGAGGAGGAACAGAACAACACTGCAAACACCCAAAGGCGCAATCCACGGAGGAGTGAGTTGAAGAGATATTACACCATTGGTAAGTTGTTTTTTTTTCACAGAAAAAGAATAAAATATACTTATTATAAAGGCAAGGTCTTTATGTTTATTTGTTTCATTTCTTTTGGTTAATTGCAGTTGGCTGCCAAGGTTACAAATGCCCACAACAATCATTAAGATGTCTTATCTTAATGCTGATGTCAAACTACTTTGAAGAATTAACCTACTTTGTTCTTTCTTCCACCTTTAAAAAAAACAACAAAACACACACACACACAGAAGTAACAAATATTGAAGAAAGTATAAAAGCAATTTTGGGAGGAAGGATATAGGAAGAACAGGGTTGTCTTCGACAATGGATTGCATCAGAATTTTGGCAGAGATTGTTTAGAAGGCTCATGGTTAGAAAGGATTTCCAGTTTGGAGAGGAAGGAAGCCTGCTGAGTATGGAGGATTAATTAGGGGAGTTTCTGGATATCTTTCTCTGAATATCTGAATATTTTAGTTTTCTGGATATTCTTCTGGGATGTCAACATCTATGTGATTCTTATAAAACTGTCTTAAGCACTGTAGAAGATGTTTCATAACTTGCTTCCCCATAAAGCATTTCAGGACTGGGCCTGACAGATTTTTTTGGCAATATTTTACTTCTCACCTGATTAAAGCTGAGTGGAAAGTGGTCTTGTAGTGTGTGTGCTGGGTTCATTAGTGCTTGTGAGAGGCAGATGTGCTAATGGGAGTGGTACAAACAAGAGGGATGGATGCTAATGCTGTGCTTTGACGAGACAAGGTATCTTAGATTTAAGTGAAGGAAGTTATATATTTTAATTGTGGGTTTGTGTGCTGTTGAATTATTGGAGTATAGTGTGATTATTTCATGTTCCAAGGTAAATATTTGTGTGTCTTTAACTTGTCTAAAATGTAGAGAAAAATGTGTTGCCTTGAACAACTTTCATTGTTTCATGTCTGAACTTTTCAAGTTGTCTGTCATGAAGTTATGGTGTTTTTCAACAAAGAAACTACATTAGAAAACTGCGGATTTTAATAATGAAGGTTTTGTTTTAAGTGGTGAATGATTCTATGTGCATTTTCCTTTGGGAACCTTTGCAAAATCCTTATAATGTGAACTCCATCAACACTGATAACCTAGATGTGCTTTTACTAATCACAAAGTCTGAGCACTAACTAGTTGCTCAGGATCCAGCCTCAGTGCTGGAATAACAGAATGTTGTTCATACATTGATTAATATGTTTGAATGTTGTACAGCACTTGGTTTGACAGATTTGTTGACTAGACAGGACCTATGAAGGTTCTATAGTCTAATGTCCTGTTTCAAGTGGGACTTCAGCCAACACTAGATCAGAACAGCCAAAGCCTTGTCTTGGCAAGTCTTGACAATCTCCAGGCGTGGATACTCCACAGCCCCCCTGTCATGCTGGGACATGGACAGCATGTCCATAGGCAACAGAAATCATGAGCAACTTGACCATAAAGAGACAAAACCAATTGGGAACAACAGTTAGAGACCCTGAGGAGATATGAGGGGAACAGACCACAGAAAGTGGCCAAGCTCACATGTTTTTCTTAAGTATCATCTTCAGTTACGTTTGTCCAGAGTACTGGGCAAAGTGGCCTGGCTGTACTGACCTAGTATGGGAGACATACTGGTTTTATCTTCTTACGCATCCAGCCTTGTCTATGTGACTTGCCTAAATCACAAGGAAGGAGTTGCTAGAGCCAGTATTACTGCATATTACATAATGTTTAAATTTTGCTGACAGGTAAATTGAAGAAACAAGATTTTATTTGTATCTTCACAAACATTTAATGGTATGTGTTCCTGAGTACTGTGAAAATCAAAGCTTTAATCTTGGACAGCATTATATGTAGATGAATGTTGAATTTTTATTATGAATATATATACCAATACCAGACTAACATGTTTACTGGTTGAGTTTTTCTGGTATGAGTCTATGGCTTTGATGACATGAGAGAAAAAATAATGGTCTTAGAGCTCCTATCAATTTCAGCATACTTTAAGTTATGACCTAAGTCACCCCCTTGATTTAAAACTATTTTCAAATTTTCTGAGACTTGTATCAAAAATTATTTCTAATAGTCTGACATGTCTTTCTAATACTGACACACCTGCAATGGGCGGGGACTCTAAAACAGAAAAATACTGGATTCTAATGATGTTCTCTGAACAGCTGGCTGTTAAATAGCTTAAACAAGCACATTAAATCTGTTGCTGACCTAATACAATTATACAGGGTTTTACCTTGTTTTGCCCTTGTTTCCATGTTCTCCACTAAACACAATCTGTGCCCAAGACTGAGCATCATGAACTAATCATCACTGTGATAAATGGATCACGAAAATGTGCTAGAAAACTAATGGCCTCAGCTGGCTTTACTTCTTTAGTTTTAAAATTAGTATTCTGTTACATTAACCTCAGACCAAATAGGCAAACTACAGTATTTATGGTAGTGACTAATGGAGCTAGAGCAAACTAATTCCAACTGTGTTTTGTGTTACTCTTATTTTTCTTAACAACTTATTTGCAGTAATTGTCATGATCTTCAAAGTATTTGTTGATATGAGAACTGAGTTAATATCTTGATATATAAACCAAGCATGACTTCTATATTTAGATATGTTCATGTATACAGTTTACATGTTTTGTACTGTAAACATCAGCATCCCATTGGTTATTAAAACTTAACTTTAAGGCCTATCTGGGTTTGTTAATGGCTGCCCATTTTGTTCAATAGCCATGCAGCTTAAAGTCTTGTATAGAGAAATGTGTAATCAGCTTTAATTATCAATTCATGGAAAGAGTAAAAACAAAATTATTTTGAAAATATGAGGTTTTTTAGATTTGGCTATTCAGAAAGCACTTCAGAGATGTTTATATAAATCTCATTCTGCTTTGCAGACCTAAAGTCACGTGGGCATCTACCTTGCGCAGGCTTTGCAGAAGAAATTGTAGCAGCTTGTGTGTGTTGCTTGCAGCTACTGTGAGCAGATATAGGCAGTTGTCTGACAGGCTGTTCTAAATACCCTGTAGCATCAGAATACTTTTTAATATTGTGTGCCACCTTATGTGTACACAGGTTTACCTAAGACCTTCCAAAGTTAAATGTGTAATGAGCTAGAAATATCCTGAGATATTCCAAGAGATTTTGAAGTTTCCTCAGCAGTGCTCCTACTTTAGAGAGCAATCCATAAGACACTCACTTTGTATTTCATCTTTCTGACAGACTTCATCTCAGATCTTTCCCAAACTCACTTCTTGAAAGTGGGGGAGAAGTAGGTAAGAGAGACAACTGAGAGGAGTAGGCAACAGAGAACAAGTTGTGTGCTCAGATGAAATGAAAGAGAAAATGGAGAGTCAGTGAGGGGGGAAAAAATAAAGTCTTCCATATGGCAGGCTCAGCAGGCAGAAATGCTCCTGCACCTCCAGTGCTGAACGGTTGTGAAGAAATTGGGTGGGAACTCCTAGATTAATAAGGCAAGTGTAGGAAAAACAGTCTGCATGGTGGGTTGGATGAAGTTTTTTCAGAACTCTAGAAGTGGCATCCAAGACACTTAAAAATAAAAACCTAAAATTAGACTTCTTAGATGCTGCAGGCACTTAAAAATTCAGGCCACTTATTTCTGAAGTGCTTATTGTTGAGCAACTCCCTCAAAAGAATAAAAAGAAGGTATCTGGGTCTTCAACACTCTAGAAAGTTGGCTGGAATATTATACAATGAAGAATTACATGAGTAACCTGAATTCAAAGCAGTAAGGCTGTACCAGTGTGATGCTGTGTCCAGGCTACCACTGGCTCTTAGTTTGCTGCAGTTAGCCCATGTGCAGCATCACAACTGTGTTGCTTGTAGCACCCAATTGAGAGGTTGCAGGACCATAGCTCATGGTAGGATGCCTCAGGGTATATATATGTTTAGCAGTTCATTGAGGGGACTGGAATAGCTAATGTTGTTGCCCTATGCAGACCTGCACTTGGGGTGTACACTCTAGTGCTCATTAAGGCATGAAAACCTACTGTATAGTGCTTAGGTACTTCTACAAGGATATATATATATATACCCACTAGACTATCCACCTTGTAATCCGGGCTTTGTAGATGTAAAAGGCTTTCATTTCTCCTATTTTCCATTAGAATAAAACTGCAGCACTGGTATAGAGTAAGTATATTATTTAAAAATAAGATGGTTGCATAAAAATATTTTCTTAATTTCTGGGAATCAAGGAAAATAAATAATCAAGAAGGACAGCAGTTAATGCTGGAAAATGTTGTTAAGAGCACAGTCTTGGTGGGGAGAAGAGGAATGCATCAGTTTTAATTATATCTTCTAGTATCTTATAAAAGCCTTAATACAAACGTTGCTGTACAGGCATCTGCTAGCACAGCTTATTTTGCTTAGAAGACAACTCTCAACTATCCCAAGAGGCATGTCTTGTTGGTTTAGTGTGTTATCTTCAGTAGAAGGTACTGCTGCTACAGCTACACACACTTAGTAGTTTAGGCAGCATGCATGGGTTTCTATACATAATATACAGTATATGGACACTTGGAAAATGCTAATTGCCAAAGTTCCCTTCAGTGGTTAAATTAAAAATAAAAAATAAAAAAATTCACTTGTGCAGGGAAAAAAAATATGTACCTTTTTCTTCTCCAGTCTCTCTTGCAAGTGAGCAGAAATTTCAAGATAGAAAATATTTTCTGCTTGCTTGACCTGGCTATATTAGTACTCTACACTTGTATACTCCTTGAATATTGACATATTGGCTATTCAGTGTAGTTGACTTAACTGATACAAAATCAGTGTGGAAGAAAAATTAAGCTTTTGGGATAAGCAACTCTGAAAAATTGTATATTAATTGCCTGAGTTTCCAAAGCAAGTGTCTACTAGAACTTTTTGGAAAAGTAGTGGAGTTTCGTGCAGTAGATGCTGTAAATTTGGGCTATGACATCTCCCTTTTAGAAAAAGACAGATGGGAGATGAAGCTGCCAACTCTCTGTCAGAGGATCCAGATGCTGTTCGCACGTATTTGTGAACTCTGACTCTGTCCCATTACTGCACTTAGAATTCCTTATTGAACTGCTTTCTGAGGGACATAATTCTGACTGTTTCCTTTCAGATATGATCTCAGAAACTTTTCGGGGAGGGGGTCATTTTTATGAGCATTTAATTATCTGTTTGTGAGTGATAATAAAAAGGAAATAATTTGTGGAACGTCTGGATAATAAGGAAATTTGCTTTCATAGCAACAGTAACTATGCAAAATTCTTGCTCATTCACCTTTCATGAAGATTTTTATTAGTGATTCAGATCGCATAGCTACTCCGGATGAGTAAGCATTTGCTCATGTCTTTATTTTTATCTTTTCTAGAATTTAAAACTTGTAGACATTAAAAGCCGGGTTTTAATGTTGTGTCCTTCTTTTGTCCTTTACTGATACTCAGTGTATCCTTTTAATATAAATGAGTTGAGCTGTGGAGGCAGCATCCACCAGAAGAGTGATGCTCATTAATGTCCTTTAATCTCAGCATGTCCCTTTTCTTAGCATCCTAGTTTTGGTTTTAATCATACAGATTGCTATCATGTAATCTGCTGAGTTATTTTGGGCTACAAGTGTTCCAGGATTTTATAATTTCCCTGCTTTATATCAGGAGATGGCTGAAATCTTTTATTGTTTGATAGATAAACTACTCAACTTGCAAGATCAGCTATCGGTATGTACTCTTGGGAATCTAACATTTGAACCTCTGAGCAAGAAAGAAAGAGAACCTGGTTTTTACCTGTGAGCTGAAGGCTGACAGAGCGTGCATCACCTTCAGTCTCTCTCATTGGAGGCCTTCTGTTTAAGGGAAAAACAACTGAGGAAAAGTACATTATTTCTAACACCTCAAATATGCCTTGAGCACCAGTGTTTTGAGTACTGTGAAACAGCGAAGTCTTCCTTCTAGCAGCAAAAGAACAAACAAGGAAAATGTGGATACACTGCTGAAATAGCTGGGTGATTTAGTGATAGCAGATGCGGATAAGGCTGAGGCTTTTCAGCCTGGAGATAAGAGTTCAAGGAGAACAATAACTGCTGGAAATGGGAAAGGGCAGCCTGTCCCAGTTCTCTGTCACTCTCACGGGAAAGAAGTTTTTTCTGATGTTTACATGGAACCTCCTGTGTTCCAATTTGCTGAAAAAAAGCCTGGCTCCGTCCTCCCAACACTCTTCCTTAACATATTTGTAAACATTGATGAGGATGCCCCTCAGTCTCCTTTTCTCCAAGCTAAAGAGACCCAGCTTCCTCAGCCTTTCCTCATAAGGGAGATGTTCCACTGCCTTCATCATCTTTGTGGCTCTGTGCTGGACTCTTTCAAGCAGTTCCCTGTCTTTCTTGAACTGTGGGACCCAGAACTGGACACAATATTCCAGATGTGCCCTCACCAAGGCAGAATAGAGGGGAATGAGATTGTTTGGAATGTATCAATGTGGTTTTGAGTGATTTTTTTTTTCTGGTCTGAATCACTTCAATTTTCTTAATTAAAAAAAAAAAAAAGATTTCCAGTGCAAACCAGCATTACTTTCTAGCTTATACGAAAAGTGAAAAGTTAAAGGTTCTTTTTCAAGGAAGTTCTTGATAGTGGCTTTTATTTCTGTTTCAAGACTTTCAAACTTGACATTTGAGGAAGTGAATTTCCCTGCACAGGCAGAGGGCTGTTCCTAGTTTACTGCTTTCATTAGCAGAGAACACTGCTCTCAGCAACTTACAAGAGCTTAAATTTTGCAGTCATCATCAGGACCTGCTAGGCTACATTGATTTCCAGTTATTTTATCTGATAAACTTCTGAATGAGAAGAGGGAGTATTATCACACCAAAGCACCTGTTACAATTACTCATATTTTGTTCATTGTGAAGTCAAATGTGAGGTTTCCAGACAGCTTAGTAATTCTATACTGAAAAAAATAAAATAAAATAAAAAACCCACTACATCTTATTGTATTAAATTGTGATTCTTTTTTTTTTTTTTACATTAAGAAGTTTAAATTAGCTGAATTTATTAGCTCTTCTTCTGATTCCCTACTCTTAAAAAAAAAGCTTAAAAATTTCTTAAAGTATCAGGACAGAGCTGTTAGGGCAAGGGCAGTCTGATCTATTTTAGGATCACAGTTTTTCTCCATGACAGTATTATGAAAGCTATGATTTTTGGGTATTAATCAGAGACCTGAATTTATCGATAGTGTCAAATATCTTGGCATATTTTTTTATTTGTTCCCTTAAGCTTTTTGTAAATCCACAGAAAAGCCTGCAAAGACGGGAGGTGGGGGTGGAAAAGACATTTTGGAAAGGACCAAAGCACAAGTACTGCAAATAATCTCAGTTTGGAAAGTTACTTCCCTTCCCTCTGAAACTAACATTGACATGATGAAGTTTCCTTCCATACATAGTATGTGTGGGTACAAAATCCAACATCAAATCCAATGTTACTTCACAGAATCATAGAATGGTTTGGGTTGGAAGGGACCTTAAAGAATAGTAGAATAAGTAGAATAACTACACTAAGGCAGAAGTTGGTATGGAATACAGTGAAAATGTGGCCAAATCAGGCTGATGGGTGAGTGGGTAACATTGGACAACGTCAGCCCTACTCGATCCTTGGTGTGAGAGGCACCACCAGTCTCTGTCTCCCTGAATTTCAAATACTATGGTTGTGTCAAGGCAAGGTGGCCTGAACTGATGCGGTGGGACTGTCTGCCCTCCCCCTCCCCACAAGCAGATTGCTTTCCTGTGAGTCTGGCACTGATCCAGTTCAAGCCATTCTTATTGTACTAGGACAGACCCTACCCAGTGTTAAATATTTCTGGGTCCTGAACCTGAGGGACTACCAAATTCCTTCTAGCATGTACTGGGCTCCAAACAGGATGTTTGAAAAGCTTCCTCTTCTGCTGCCGTTTGTTTGTTTTGTTCTTCTTTTCTATTTTTTTTTCTTTCAACTAACATTTACCCTTTGCTGTGTTCAGGCTTTCTCATGATATTGTTAGATAAATAAAATCAAGATGTGATTTTGGGAGACAGAGCTGCTGGATTAGGTTCATCTCCAGGACAGCTTGCTGTGAAGTTCCCTTTGGATTTTAACAAACTGGCTTGTTATTATTCTCTTTCCCAAAAAAAACCAATGGGAACTGAGCATCGTTGCTAAACCCTGACTTTTTTCTCGGGCCAGGAAGAACAGTTGGATTTTATCATGAGGTTATTGTGCTGTTGAGCATTCCTGAATTACAGAGCGTTAGTATGCACATAGGAGTAGGCAAAGACTTTACAAGCATGAAATATTCAACATTTCTGAATGAAGCCTTTTTACAAATTTAAAGACTAATTGGCCAGATATGTTCATGAAAACTCAATAGTGGCCGCAGCCCGCTATGTTTCCAGTGAATTTCATTAATTAATATGCTTGAGAGATCCTTTTATTCTTTTAATTTGCAGAAGATAGAATGACAGTCTCTTGCCTCTGCCAGAGGGAATGTGACAAGCATGATTTGGTTTAAGAGTTGTTGACTTGCAGTTTGCCAGGCACCTTAGGCATACGTTTATTTAAGAACATGTGTGACCATTTGGATATGTAATTAGGTGCTTTTATGATACATTTACATTTCAAGTTATTTTATTGCTTTTTCATTTGTATGTAAAATAGTGTTCAGATTCGTCGTTCAATCATTTCTAATATTCTTGCTCTAATTAAGTCTGAGAGAAAATAGGTCCTTTGTATAGTCGTATTTGAAAACATACAACTTAAATGTACCAAGAAAATTAAATGATGTTTTGAGAAATTGGATTAAACTTATTCATTCTGACTCTGTCATTAAACGACAAATGTTTGACCTAAGAACAAGAAACTCTCATTTTAATAAAATGTTAGACATTGATTGTTCAAAAGTCAAGGCTTCCCAACGTACCTACTAACATTCACATCAGGTAGGTATTGAAAACTGCTGGGATCTCAAAGAGAAGCCGCTGCCCTGAGAAAATACTGAATGACACCACTGCTGACTCTGAGCTAACGAAAAGTCATCTAGTGGTGTGGCCTGAACTGCGGTCCAGCAGAAAAAGATTAATCCCTGTGGCGTTGCAACTACATAATCCACAGCTGAGTTGGATTTGATAGTTTAGTTAAGGTAGAAAAACTTTCTTATGTTATTTGACACTAAACCTATACTGATTCATTTGATTTTTATCAATATCAAATACGTACATTCCAAACTTATCAGATAGAAGAGGATAATATAACAGTTGTAAAAGATAAACCTTATTTCTTACTAGCAAAGATTTCATTGTCTGCTGAAAAACAAGCCAAGCCAGGTATGCCAAGTAGTTTGGCCTTTTTTAAGATACTATGTTTCTCTTTAAGGATTACAGATTGGATTTTAACTCCTCACTCAAGTATAAAGTATGAAGAGTTAGAAGAAGTAATTTGAGAAGTGAAGGGCTCACCTCAAACCCTCCAGCAAGAGAGGAAGAATATATTTTTCCGTGGCAAGGTTTTTGTTGAGAATTGGCTTTTTCAATGAGATTAAATCTGATGGAACGTCAGATTCTTAGGAATAGCATGTCTTTATCACAGTTGCGTGTAACTAAGGTGCCAGAAAACACTTTTTCCAGTAAATTCCATTAATAAAGTTGGATTGAGTTCAACTCAGTATCTCAGTATTCATGGAACAGGGTTCCTGCATTTGATGGTCTTTTAGAAGCCACATCTCTTTCAGTATTTTGCTCCCATAAATACCATTGAATTGATTTTCTTACCTCATTTACCGGAGATAGAAAAAGCATAACTTTATTTTCTTTTGTGTAGTTTGCCAATTTATTCTTCAGGGCAATAAACATTTTCTCCACACTGGCAAGAACAACGTGCTGCAACTAATTTCTTTTATGATTTTTTATTTTTTTTTAATTTATTTTTTTTCCCCAGGAGGGTTTGCAAATGACAGTTTAGGACAAATTGAAAACAGGATGTTTAATTTAATTTTTTGAACATGAATAGTGAAGCTGTCTTATATTGGAAGAGGAAAATTGTTGATTATGACTTGTATCTATATTACTTAGCAAGAAAGGCTGAGAGAAGATTTCATATGGTTGAAATCATACGTTTGAGGGATCTATAATTCACCTGAATAAACCATGAGTTAATAAGCACTGCTTGGGTACAGGAAGAGATACCCAGTTGCAGATGTAAAGGTGTGGGAGCCAAGGAGTGGGCGGCACTGCAGGTATGAATAATGTAGGGCCAGTAAAGCCCCAATACAGGAAGAAAGCAGCAAGAGGGTAATACTGCAAACTCCTGAGAAAGGAGCTCAGAGAGTGAGAAGGAGAAGAGCTATCAAAAAGCTCACTTAAGAATTTGAATACTGAAGACGTGTATCAGAAAAGTCTGGTCTTATGCCATTAATGTCTGTTAATAAAATCAGCCACTCTGCTTCTAGTTCTTGTTCTGCTGATGGTATTCCTGTCAAATGCATTTGGTCCAAGACATTTTTCATTGCAAAGAATAAGGAGAGAATTCCTATCTAAGTTATTAATAAAAATACAGAAGTCTAATTTCAAATGTACTGATAAGTGGTTTCCTGCAGATAGACTCTTGTGAGGGGAGGAAAAGGTGAAAATATTTAGCATGTTTTAGGCACCCACCTACTTGTAGACTTAACATTTGCCCCTTTTCTACTGACAGAATGACTTATATGTAAATGGGATGTAAAAATAGAGAGGAAAAAAGCTAAATATAATTTGTTTTTTACTTGGTAGAGATTCCGTGGGATCATGTTTCTCTAACCAATGCACATAGTGTGCAAAACTATGTATAGAGGTATCTAACCTCATAAACTGCAGAGCTGTCTGTCGCTTGACAGCACAACTGATGCTTTGGTTTTGAGTGTTCATAAGCTACCTGTAAATTACTATAGTATCTGTGCTCTGGAAGCTAGGAGATGCACCTTATGGTGGTTTTGTGTTTTGTTTTGGCTTTTTTTCAGCACTGTATATAGATTGTTCTATCTTTGCTAAAGGAAACACAGAAAAAATATTTTTACAAACAGGACAGATTATTAATATTTGCAAGTGTTTTTATTTTCATGGAATTATATTCCATGATCTTCATATTCATCTGCTCAGTAAAATGAGTTCCCTTTGAACCATCTGCAGTAATACTACAGCTTCTTCTATTTATGCCATTAAATCCTCCTTGTGTCTTCAGTTAGCTTACTAGTTTGTTGCTTAAGGCAGAAGTATCAGAAGTAGGAAATGTATGTGCAAATTGCTATTATTTATAGGAACAACAACCTTGAGATGTAATTTGGGTATGTGTTCTTCCCAAATGTCAACCCAACAACATGCCTGTTTGGGGAGGGTAGCTGTGTGCAAAGCAAGAACCAATGTCTGATGTTATTCATATGAAACCACATGGCATACAGGAGAAATGTATTAGTTGTTATTGATACCAGTCTTTATGTAGGTTATTTAGCATCAAATAGTGCTATTTGAAAGCAAATTTAATTTATGTGTGACATCAATGGTGATCCTGCTGGAGTGATTTATGTAGAAAAGTTGCTTAGCAATGTGATCCTATCCTAGTAGGGAAATTGATACTAATAAATTAAGATATTGGCAACTCTGAGGCGTTTGTTAGCTTACTAGTGTTAGTTTGCTAGCACTTGAGACAGGAGGAGAAAATGAAATAAATAGGAGGCCCTTACAACACAGTATATTCAGGAAGTACTGATAAAGGTAATATAGAATTATTAAAGTCTTAAATAATTTCCTCTTTCTTTATACTAATATTTGTTAATAGAAGCCAGGTCTTCAATTAAAGTGTAATTGGATTTCATTGCTTGAAGCAAACTGCCCCTGATGCATATCCTGCTCAGGAAAATGCTACAAGTTGCTGAATTAATGGAGGGTGGGGGAAGCAATGTGTTTTCAGTTTCATGCTTGTACTCCTTTTATGAGAGCTTGTATTTTTTTGTTTGTGCTCCTGTAAGGTTGTAAAGAAACAGAGAAAGCTCTTCCCATTCTTGAAAGTTAGTTTAGGAGAGGGCAGTAAGATGTATTTGCCTTTTCATTTAAATTGCATTTAAATTCACAAAGAACAGATGAAGAATTACTCTTTCTTTTTGTAAAATTCTATAAACAGTAGAATTCAGGCTACATGTCCCAAAGCTTGTGAGGTCCTTACCTGTGATTATGTTATTTTCTGTGATTTTGTAATTAATCCCTTCTTCACCTGAAAAGTGGGACTATATGTGAGATACAGACATTTTACAGAATCACAGAATTTTTTGAGTTGGAAAGGACCTTAAAGATCATCAAGCTCCAACTTCCCTGCATGGGCAGGGACACCTCCCACTAGAACAGGCTGCTCAGAGCCCCATCCAACCTGCTCTTGAACACCTCCAGGGATGGAGCCCCCACAGTACCCTTGGGCAGCCTGTTCCAGTGTCTCACCACCCTTACACTGAAGAATTTATGCCTGAACTATAACCTAAATCCCTCTTCTTTCAGCTTAAAACCATTACCCCTTGTCCTCTCACTGCAAGCCCCTGTGAAAAGACCCTCCCCAGCTTTCCTGTAGCCCCCTTCAGGTGCTGAAAGGCCATTATGAGGTTCCCCCAGATCCTTCTCTTTTTCAGACTGAACAACCCTAACTCCCTCAGCCTGTCCTCATAAGAGAGGTGCTCCAGCCTTGGATCATTTTTGTGGTTCTTCTCTGGACACGTTCCAACAGGTCCACATCTTTCTTGTGCTGGAGGCACCAGAGCTGGACACAGTATTCTAGGTGAGGTCTCACCAAGGCAGAGTAGGGGGGTAGAATCACCCCTCTCGATCTGCTGGCCACACTTCTTTCGATACAGGCCAGGATGGAGCTGGCCTTCTGGGCTGCAACTGCACATTGGTGGCTCATGTCCAGCTTTTGGTCTGCTAGTACCCCCAGGTCTTTTTCCACATGCTTGCTCTCTAGCATGTTTTCCTCCAGCCCATATTCATATTTTAGAATGTCTTAGGAAACACAAGTTGATAGAAGCAAACAGTATGTATGTGAATCAGGATCTGATCACTGAAATAAAACTAATCAATGCACAAATTTGTTTGGAAATAAGGTTCTGCTTGCTGTGCAAAGTAAGCAGCAGCAACAAAGGAAACACATCTACTTGCTCCCAGTCTTTTTTACATGCAGTCACACAGCTGTTGAGCTTTCACAGCCATCCACCCAAAACCATCTGTAGACATCTGTCTTGTGCCTGTGTGTAATCTAATCAAAGAGATTTTAACTTCTGCTGTAACATTAATGTGGCATCAAAAATACTTTTTCAAGATGTAAGAGTAGGTCTTCTGTTACAGTTCTCATTCTAGAGTATCAGCATGAAAGTACAACTTGTGAGACATAAGCTCTGTGTCTATCATGTAAATAAATGCTGTGATTTCCGTAGCATTGATAACTATGAATTTGAACTGTTCCTGTTATCTAGAAAGGGGATGTAAATGGGGAAAAGTGGCTCATTCCATAAGTTAAAAGTACTTTTTTATGTTCTGTTCTCAAACCTTAGAAGATGTTAATTAAGAATATCTTTCTTTCTAAGTATTTTACCCATTAGCACATAATGCATTAACTACTTTTCTTATCATGCAGAGTTTCTCACATATTGGACACTTACTGAAATTTGGTAGTGAGGACACCTTGACATTGATACAGTACATTATTTACTTTGGAAGTTACATTTTTTGACTGATTCAAGCTTATTATGAGATTACTTTATTAAAGAATGACAGTATCTTGAATGAGCACAGTCTCTTCCCAGTCACTGTTTTGTATAGTAATTAATAAGTAATAGTAAGTGATCAAACTCGTAATTACCATGGCATCTGGTATCCCCATTAGTGAACCTCCCATGCTTGGTGTGTCACAAACAGGACAAGAGACATAGTCCCTGCTTCAGAAGGTTTCCTGTCCTGGAAGCTGCTGAGTAAGGCTCAGGGATAGGCAGCACAGAGTAAACAGTGAGTGTATCCATGCTGGTTAAGCTGGTGTCCTGCCTGTAGATACATGGAATCACTGAATTGTCAGAGTTGGAATGGACCTCTAGAGATCATCTAGTCCAACTCCTCTGCTAAAGCAGGATCACCCAGAGCATATTCCACAGAACTGCATCCAGGTGGGTCTTGAATATCACCAGAGAAGGGGACCCCACAACCTTCCTCAGCAGCCTGTTCCAGGGCTCTGGCACCCTCACCATAAAGAAGTTCTTCCTCATATTTAAATGGAACTTCCTATGTTCCGGTTTGTGCCCATTGCACCTCCTCCTGTCACTGGGAACTGCTGAAAAGAGTCTGGCTTCATCCTCCCTGCACCCACCCTTTAGATACGTACAGGCATTGATAAAGTCTTCCCTCAGCCTTCTCATCTCCAGGCTAAAGAGTCCCAGCTCTCTCAGCCTTTCCTCATAAGAAAGGCTCCAGTCCCCCAGTCGTCTTTGTTGCCCTCCACTGCACTCTGACAGTACCTGAGTCCTCTGAGAGTACCTGAGTTTGCATTTAGGTTGATAAACTGACCCAGGAGTTCTATGCAACCATAGACCTTAAGGTTCAAGCTGTGCCTGTGCAAAACTTTGCCTCTTTTTCTTCCACAACCACCCTTTGCTTCTCTGCACAAAGCTTTGCCACAGTATATGTGTTTTCCAGGCCAGATTACCATGATCTGGAGATCTGGGCTTAGCGCTGTGACACGTGCCAGGCAGGCAACAACCACAGCTTCTCCCACTGCTCTTGACGTGGGTATGGGCAGCATGGCCAGAGACTTCAGCAGCAGCTTAGTGGAGATTTGGAACTGTGCTTGAGAATGTCCTTCCCAGGAGCAGACCTAGAAGGAGAACAAAAGTATTGGGGAATTAAATGTAGTGCATTGAAGCTCATCTAATTGCCATACCTGAGGCAGAAGCCAGTTTCTTCTATTATGCGTATACGAGAATCAAGAAGCAATAACTTCTAAGTATTTAGGACTAAGAGGAATGGTTTGTAACAGATGGTTACGTGCTTTTAGGATATACTTTTGCTTATTTTGATTTACTGATATTTTAAATGTCAACTATAAAAACAGAACAGATTTTGCCTGTTCACCTGCTTAAAATATAGACTTACGGGTTGTGAAGGGAGTTGCTTTTTCTGGATATATCAGGAGTCTCTTGACATTATTTTAATCTTTTTTTTTTCTTTTTTGTCTTTGGCAAGCTGAGTAAGATCTTTAGTCATCCTATGAGCCATGAGATGACAGCTTGAACTAAATTTTTTTTATGTCCTGAAGTTGTAGATGTTAATAATTCCTTAACAATTTGTTTATAGTTTATCTAATGTTTCTGTACTTCTCAGAAGGCTATTTAAAAAATCTGTTATTAGTGTTTTATGTTTTATACAACAGTGTTATATTGTATAAGAGATAATTATATTAGTGCAACCGAGGGAGAATATGAGGAAAATATTCCGTTTGTCCTCCATTGTGAAGACAAATAGCTTCTCACTCTAAAATCCCACGTATTGTAATCATGAATATGCTCTTGCAAAGTTCTTCTGAAATATTAAACTGCAGAACCTGTGTCTTTTTTCTTTTTTGTGCCTGTATTTTGATATTTTGAATTTACAGAAGTACTTACTTATTCTTAGAAGTCAAATATTTTTCTGTAATTCTGTGGCAATACTGGCTTTCAATCTGAACACCAAATGTAACTGAAAAAAACAACAACAAAAACCAACCCTTAAACTGCTAGGAAAAGTACTCTTCCACTTATTTTAGCTAATTATGCTAGTAAGAGTTGATTGAATTAACAAGAGGATAACAAGCTCTCTCACTCTGTTCACTAGCACAGAACTAATTCAGTCTGGTGGTCGTCAGTGGAATCCATGCCTCTGGAATGAACTGGTGATATGGGAATGGTTTATACTGGTCAAGTGTGTAATAAAATACTATACCAATTAATACCCATGAGGTGGTCTGTTACAGGCGTGGCACAGAAACTGAAAGGAAGAGAACCATAAAGTAAAACATTAGTCTCTCACCCATGATGTCATCTCTCCAGACTTGTTTGACCTTATTGGTAAGAAGGTCCTGAGAATATGTTTAGGCTGTGTTAGTGCCATCTGTCTGGCATGCTGATAAAGCAGGTTCTCAGGTATTAAGTGCTCTGGTCTAATGTACCCATTGTTGTCATAACATTCAATTGCAAGTCATGGAAAACAAATACAAATCCAGTGGTGTGTGGCTCAAGGAAGCATTTTATTTTTTCGTGAACTGCTCTACCATATTGTGACCTGCTCCACCATACAGATGTGCACAGATCTATGGGGCTGGATGGGATACACCCGAGAGTGCTGGAAGAGCTGGCAGGAGTGCTCACCAAGCCACTTTCCATCATTTACCAGCAGTCCTGGCTGATGGGAGAGGTACCATCTGCTTGGAAATCCGCCAGTGTAACCCCCATATATAAGGGACAGAAGGATGATCCAGGAAATTACAGGCCTGGTAGTTTGACTTCAGTACCTGGGAAGCTGATGGAGCAGATCATCCTGAGTACCATTATGTGGTACATGAAGAACAACCAGGCGATCAGGCCCAGTCAGCATGGGTTCATGAAGGGCAGGTCCTGTTTGACTAACCTCATTCCTTCTATGACAGGTGACTGTTTATTGGATGAGGGAAGGCCTGTGGATGTTGTCTACCTTGACTTTAGCAAGGCCTTTGACAAGGTTGCCCACAGCATTCTCCTAGAGAAGCTGACTACTCATGGCTTGGATGCACATACACTTTGCTGGGTTAAAAACTGCTTGGATGGCCAGTTGTGTTCAATGCAGTTATATCCAGTTGGTGGCCAGTCATGAGTGGTGTCCCCCAAGACCCAAAGCTGGGGCTGCACCTGTTTAACATCTTTATTGATGACTTGGATGAGGAGATAGAGTGCACCCTCAGTAAGACTGCAGATGACATTAAGTTGGGTGGGAATGTTGATCTGCCTGAGGGTAGGGAGGCTCTGCAGAGGGATCTGGACAGGCTTGATTGATGGGCCAAGGCCAATTGCATGAGTTTCAATAAGGCCAAATGTTGGGTCCTGCACTTTGGTCAGAGCAAGCTCCAGTAGCACTACAGGCCTGGGGAGGAGTGGCTGGAGAGCTGCCCAGCAGAGAGGAACCTGGGGATGTTGGTTGACAGCTGACTGAACATGAGCCAGCAGTGTGCCCAGGTGGCCAAGAAGGCCAATGGTATCAGGAATAGTGTGATTTTATCCCTATAGTCAGCCTTGGTGAGGCTGCACCTTGAGCACTGTGTGCAGTTTTAGGTGCTGCAGTATAGGAAGGACACTGAAGTGCTGGAAAGGGTGCAGAGAAGGGCTGATTAGGGGTCTGGAGAACAGGTCTTATGAGGAGAGGCTGAAGGAGCTGGGGCTGTTCAGCCTGGAGAAGAGGAGGCTGAGGTGAGACCTCATTGCCCTATACACCCACCTATAAGTAGGTTGTAGTGAAGTGGGTGTTGGCCTCTTCTCTCTAGTGACTAGTAATAGAACAAGATGAAATGGGATCAAGTTGTGCCAAGGGAGGCTCAGATTTGCTATTAGGAAAAATTTCTTCATGGAGAGAGTGGTGAGGCATAGGAACAGGCTGTCCAGGGAGATGGTGGAGGTACAGTCCCTGGAAGTATTCAAAAAACAGGTAGACATAGCTCTTTGGGAGATCATAGAATCATAGAATCTTAGTGGCTGGAAGGGACCTCAAAAGATCATCTAGTCCAACCCCCCTGCCAGAGCAGGGTCACCTAGAGTACATCACACAGGAACTCATCCAGGTGGGTTTTGAATGTCTCCAGTGAGGGAGACTCCACAACCTCCCTGGGCAGTCTGTTCCAGTGCTCTGTCACTCTTACAGTAAAAAAATTTTTTCGGATATTCACCTTGAACCTCCTATGCTCCAATTTACACCCATTACCCCTTGTCCTATCACTGGTCATCACCGAGAAAAGCCTAACTCCGTCCCCCTGACACTCACCCCTTACATATTTGTAAACATTGATGAGGTCACCCCTCAGTCTCCTTTTCTCCAAGCTAAAGAGACCCAGCTCCCTCAGCCTTTCCTCATAAGGGAGATGTTCCACTCCCTTAATCATCTTTGTAGCTCTGCGCTGGACTCTTTCAAGCAGTTCCCTGTCCTTCTTGAACTGAGGGGCCCAGAACTGGACACAATACTCCAGATGCGGCCTCACCAATGCAGAATAGAGGGAGAGGAAAACCTCTCTTGACCAACTAACCACACCCTTTCTAATGCACCCCAGGATGCCATTGGCCTTCTTGGCCACCAGGGCACATTGCTGGCTCATGGTCATCCTCCTATCTACCAGGACCCCCAGGTCTCTTTCACCTACACTACTCTCCAGCAGGTCAGCCCCCAACCTGTACTGGGACATGGTGTTTCTCTTCCCCAAATGCAAAACTCTACACTTCCCTTTGTTGAATTCCATCATGTTTCTCCCCGCCCAACTCTCCAGCCTATCTAAGTCTCTCTGAATGGCAGCACAGCCTTCTGGTGTGTCAGCCACTCCTCCTAGTTTAGTGTCATCAGCAAACTTGCTGAGGGTACATTCTATACCCTCATCCAGGTCGTTGATGAAGATGTTGAACAGCACCGGTCCCAGTACCGACCCCTGTGGGACTCCACTAGTCACACACCTCCAACCAGATTCTGCCCTATTGACTACAACTCTCTGACTCCTTCCTTTCAACCAGTTCCTGATCCACCTCACTACCTGATCACCAAACCCATACTTGATCAACTTATCTACAAGATGGTTTAGTGGTCATGGGGGTGTAGGGAGGATGGTTGAACTTGATGATCTTGGAGGTCTTTTCCAACCTTAACGGTTCTATGATTTTATGACTCTATTCATGGCAACAAAACCTACAGCTCACTCTGAAAATTGCCAAACCTGTGCCTATTTCTTGCATGGCTGTCAGGCATAATTGATGCTGGCCCAAACTTTGAGTGTGTAAGAGCCTTGAAACCGGGCAAAAACTCAACACAATATGCCTTTCTGGTTTTCCTTTTCTAAAAATTCTGTTTATATGGTTCACAGAAAGCATCTGTACAGTTATGTCTGTAAGGTACATTAATTCAAAAGTGATACATTTTTTAATGAATGTATGTAGGGATCCAGGGACAAACTGCTTCCAGCCTCAGACTGGTTCTATGAGGGAGAAGGTTGCTGAGGACCTTCCTTTCATTTCTGGCCCAGAACCATCCTCCTGAGATTAAGCTCCATCAGGACCTGTTCAGTCTCATACAGAGCACATTGCTGGTGCTGGGGGAGCAGAGGGAACGAGCTGTGAGTTCTGCCTCACAACTGCAGCAGTCACTCTGTCCTGGTTTGAGCCAGGATGAAGACAATTTTTCTTTTTACTGATTTTTTTTTCCTTCAGTAATCTCTCTTGTAACTAGCAACAGTGTGTTCTGCTAGGCTGATAAGACAGTGGAATGTTTTTCTAACTACTGAGGCTTCAAGGCTGCACCTGCACTCTGCCAGCTCAGACACTATGGGGAGATCTGTGACCCCCCCGTAGGAGGCTGAGTTAGATGGACAGCAAAATTGGCCAAAGATATTCCATTCCATATATCTACGTAAGCTCAGAGGAAGGTCAGAGGTCACAGAAGACAACTTCCTTCCTTCTTCTTCTCCCCTTCTCTTCCGTCCATGGCCGGCGTAGAGGGAGGACTCTGTTCATCTATCACCGTCGATCCTCAGGCTTGATCTCTTGTGACCCCCATAACTCTCTGCTTTCTCCAGCAGCAGCTCTGGGATTCCTCGGGACTCTTCCCAGTTCAGGGAAGTGCTGTGGGAGTTGCTGGGGTGGGGGGAGGCGAGAGGCTTTTGCCCATACCTGAATCTATCTGTATATAATTGTATATATTTTCTTGTATCATTCATTAGTGTTTTAATTAAAGCTGTGTAGTTTAGTTTTCAATCCAGCCAAGTCTCTCTCCTTTTCTCTCTCTCCTTCCCTACCTGGGTTGGGGGGAGGGGGGATCGAGAGCATTGTTGTCGGACCTGAGTCAAACTGTGACACACTCCCAAAGACTGGGGCACCTGAGTGCTCCTCACTCAAAGGGTCTTCTGAGCACCCACAGTATTTTGGTGTGGCTTTGTTCTGCCCTCACCACGCACAACTGAGCCTTCAGGATTCAGTTATATTTATACATGGCTGCAAAGTCTGCAGACAGACTGAAAATTTATGTGATGATACAAAATGAACACAATTGAGATGATGGGGGATCTTCAATCTCTATGCATGCAAAAAGAGCTGAGTAATGGAAAGATTATTTAAAATTTGAAAAAGTTTATGTCATGTTTGTTACATGTCTTCGCAGCAGCCACAAAGATTCTGACTGGCTGCAAAACCAAACAAAACACTGTCGCTCTGCCTGAAAAGATTTTTAACCTTAAAAATTAACATATAAACACTCCAGGGTTTGGGTTTTTTTGGTTCGTTGCTGGATATTTTAGTCCTAATTTCTCTTTTAGTTTTGTGTTCCAAATTAGATCATTGCTATTAGCCTATAGAGTTCACGTAGGACAGGCAATTGCAGTAGCGAACTGTGGAAACAACTTGTGTGGTGACTGAGTCTTCCAGAATAGCATTTCTAAAGGCACGATATGTTCTGCAAGGTTTCTTCTTGACTTATTATGTGGGTGACTTTCTCAGACATATGTCAGGTACAAATCCTGCTCTTTTGACATTGCACTGCCCTCAAAAAGTATTCCTGTATTGTCTGTAAATGTAACGAGGACAACTTGCTAATACAAATTGCTAGCAACATCTGTCAACTAGATTGAACTAATCAGATCATTGCTGCTGTAGTAGAGAATATAATTGTTCCTTGATGTGAATTCTAGGCCTCCAGTTACACAATAAAAATGGCACTAAACCACGAAGATGTGGGTGATGGTATTTGCACACCTACATCTCCAGCACTGCCTGGTTTCACTCATTTCTTAGCAGAGCTGTATGAATTGTGTGTCAGAGATTTGGCACTTCCAGGATGTTTTGGGGAGAGTTTCTAAAGACAATGTTGTGCCTAAAATACAATGTTGTGACAGAGCTTTTCTTTGCTAAGTAAGTTTGTTTTACCATGTTAATAATTACATTTTGTATGAGATGTTAGTAGTATAATGATTCTGAGGAAATAATCATGTTACAGTGTGTTTTAAATAAATCTATGCCTTAGACTTCTAGAAACAGGGTAAATAACTTGTCATTGCCTTATTTCCTTTAAAATCTGTATACAATAGTAGTATTTTATAATATAGCAGCCTGTTTTTGTCTCTGTCGAGATGGCTGCTTGTGAACTTCCCTCCAGTATCCTGATTTTATCTCCCAGGTTAATGGGAGGAGGAAGAGAGGAGCCTGTGGCACCTGGAGGAAGGAAGGCCTGAATGGGAAGTAGGATGCAAAGGCATGTGAGCAGCATTGTGTGGAGCTGCTTAGGATGCTGCAAGATCTGCCTGGCATCCCTTCACTTCTCAGTGCTCCTGTTTCTGAAAGACTTCATTAGCTCAGAGAAGTGCTTGGCTGGCTCAGACCCAGCTGAGGAGGCTGCGGAAGCTCCGCATGCTGGGAACACGGGTGCAAAATAGTGATACTGCTAAGCCTAGCAGAGCTAAGAAAATCCTACTGGATTTAGCTGACTATGCCCATGTTAGTCAGTTATCTTGTGTGCCTGTGAACGGCCTTGGTTTATCAGGATGGGTAACACAAAGTGGTCAGGCTGTCCACAGATCCTGGAAGCAACAGAGGTAGCATTGTCCTTGAGCTAGTAAGCTGTGCTGGCTCTTCTGTGAGTTTTTTTAGACAATTTCAGATACAGTGAAAGCTACTGTGTCTGCTGATTTCTGTTCTCGCTGGATAAATGCAGAACAAATTAAACATTTTTTTCAAATAAGATTGTTGGGGATATTAAAAGTATCACTTTACTTAAGTTTTATCATGTGCATGATTGCCTTGGGCAGTAGTTTCTGTTGTCTCCTTATCTCACCATTGAAGTACTCAGCTGCTGCTTTCATGTAGCCTGAGTGAAAGCTGTTAGCCTACCCATTAAGTTTAAGAAGTGTCTTTGCCTAGAGACAAGATCTAATATTGTCTAGAGATCAAAGCCTTGATTGATGGCAGCCATTAACACCATCTCACCTTAAAGATATCTATATGTTCAGACAAATAGATTCAATATCTTTTCAGTTAGCCTGTGTGATCCTGCCTCTGCACCTCGGGACTGGGGAGACAGCAGAACTGCTTCATTATTGTTACTGCATTGTGGCTGTTCTACATCTGAACTGTCATCTGGGGCTTCCCCAACAATGCAAGTGTCACTCGTTCCAGCTCTGTCCTATTATCACTACCACTATGGGTGCTTCGAAGTCAAGCCATGGTGCCATTCTTAAAGCAGGCTAACATATATTCCTTATTATTTTCTTAAGGAAATAGAAATATAAGTTCTTTTTTGTAAATACATGAAGTCATGTCTTAAATGTCCAGTCTGTAAGGTCAATGTCTTAAAGACAGTTCTGTTATTATATATGCAGATTTTACCAGGGTTTACGTGAATCCATGGAACTAGATAGGATATATCTGAAGGTGCTGAGCTCATAACCTAAATTATTCTGTGTTTTTTACCTAAATTATTCTCTCGTTTTTATCAGTAGTCTATGGAATTTTGTGAGTCCATACAATGCTCCTAAGATACTCACACAGTAATGATGGCTTAGTTCTTAAACTGTACACCTGAGACTTGTTCTTCACAAAGATACTGGCTCTGGCCCACCAAAGAAAAAAAAAAGCTATTGTATTTTGGCTTCAGCTAAAAAGAAAATAATTTTGCATGAACTGGCTATTTTTAACACTTCACTCTTTTGTTAAATTCCCATCCTACTGCTGTGATTAGAGAATACTTTGTTGTGAAAAAGCTGTTTAGGTCACCCTCCCTGCATATTGCTGGGGAAGATTTAAAATAGTCTTGAGTCTCCTGAACAATCACAGTAGGGATGTGCGATGCTATGGTCTATGGACTGAGGATCCCAAGGCCTCCTGTCTTTCATGGTGACTGTGCTCATGGGTGACATATCCAGAGTAGACTGAATTCCTGCTGGCTGTGTTGCTGGGACAACATGACACCTGGTGCCTGCAGGAAAGCATGGCCAAGAGGAGTGGTATTGGGTATGTGCTGTTCTGACTAGGAACTCTTAGCACTTACACACATCAGTGACTTCAGTGTCAGCACTATCCTCATGGTGAAGGGGACAAAGGGAAGAGGTTTTGAGAGCTAATAATGAAAAGAGACTACTGGGAGCACTGAGAGTTCGGGGAAAACCGGTATCACGTGTAGCAGCCATCCAGCATACAACAGACTCTGTTTCGGGCTTGTCTTTAAGTTTTTTGCTCTTGTAGTTCACCTTGTGGTTTTAGGTGGTGATTGCAGCTGGAAAATAATGCAACGCTGAAAAGCTTTAACTATATAGTGTAAGTAAATAAAAAGTAATGCATGAAATGGAATAGTACATAAACATAGTACTGTATTCTGAAGTGTCGGTTTCTCTATAGCAAAAAGCTTCTGGCTCTTTCTTAGATAAATAACAACTCAGAGTTTGAAGTTGGATTTTTACTTTAATACTGTCTTTTGGCATTTGTCTAATAGTCATGTACTCAAATCCAAAGCTATCTGAAATTAATTAGAAGAAATAAACAGGAAAGTATGCTTGCCCAATGTTACATAGTCCATTTTATTTTTATTTTTTTTCCCAAAACAACTCTCTAGAGATGAGTGGCACATTAGTGCTTTTTGATGGGAGAAAATGCTAACCTAGTAAACAGGCAAACTTCTAAAAGGGGGCTGGACTCGCACATTCCAGGAGGTTGGAGTTGTGCAGATGAAATATATGCAGCATTTAAGTGTTGTGATTTCATTAAATCAGGATTGCAACTTCAGAGTTTCATCCTTCGCCTTCCAGGTAAATGAGTAATGTCAGTGATAGGGTGAAATGAAGAGTGAGTCACTAATCCTCTGGGGGCACTAACCATAAAATATAGATTATATCCTTTTAGGACCTTCTAGGATCTTTTTCATATGAACTTCAAAGAAATTGTGTTAAGTATATATATAAATAAATGTAGTAACATCAGTGGAGAACAGGTTTCTGCCCTCAGGAAAGTCTGTGGCAGATATGACAAATTTATTACTAAGCAAAATGTATGTTTTGGGGGGCTGTTCATTGGGGTTTGTTTTGCTTTTCTTCTTTAATGAGGCATCAGCTGTCTACTAATTAGAATAAATCTGTCAGCATTTGTAAATGTGTTCCTTTCATGATTCAGAAGATAAGCCTGCTTTGTTCTTTCTCTTTTCCCCTCTCTCTCTTTAATGAAGTGTTTCTTAATAAACTACTAATTAAAATCTTCTGCACCCGTATCTCATGACAGTGAATTTGGGACAGAGAGCCCTTCTTACTGAATCTGTTTCTGTCATGAGTCCCCTTTGCAAAAAGATTGTCCAAAAGGGTGTGTTTAGACCCAAAGTGTATATTTGCATATCAATGCACATGCGTGTGCCAGATCAAACTGGGATGAAGGGTCCATGTCCAACATCCAGGAGGCTCTTGCCACTGAGTCTTGGGTATTTTTAGCGAACTGTCTTTGGGTGTCTGAAACCTGTGCATCAAGAACCAAGACTCCACTGGCTGAAACATTTTGCTGAGGTGCAGAAAGGTATTTAAATGATTGTACCAGTGCTTAGAGTTGACTGATTGTATTGGCACTGATGGTGGAATAATGTATTTCTGCCACGTAGAAACAAATATATGAGGTCCAGGTTAAAAAAAAGGAACAGGACTGGGTCTTGTTTAGATGTGCAGTTCTTGTGGCTGAGTTTGCTTACAGCTGGTGTGATTTACACCTTGGGGTCGAAGACAAATAATGTATTTAATATGGACAAAAGATTTCTAGCATAGATTTGATGAGATAAACCATTATTTGGATTTGGAGTGTTTACTTGTTGAACATCTTCTGCTTATTCCTTACTTGCATGCAGGAATAAGTCTGGCTGTGTTGGAGAGATTTCGGTTCAGTTTAGCAACTGATCTGATCACCCTGAAATTCTAATACAACAGGCAGAAATGTGTACCCTTGGCAGCCCATTTATCTGAATGCACACTAAGTTTTTCTCCATATTGTGGCTGGAAGGCCTGATGCCATGTCGGCACAAGAAGGATGCTGGGATGTCCCTGCTGCAGTTGCTGTTTGGATAAAAAATTAAGGGAACCTGCCTTTAACTTTGTCCTTTGAGAGGGATGAGCCTGTACCCCCCGTTGCATGGTCAATACCTGGCAGGTGACTGAGGCGTGTGGAGGCCAGTGGTGAGGGAGGATTGAGTGTCCAATGTGGGGCTGCCCCTGCTGCCTCCTCGCCAGCAGCTCCCTGGGAGTGGCCCCTGGACCAAAATGCATTGCTAGGGATTATTTTCACTCAATCAGGTATTTCATATAAAAAAAGTAGAAAATGGGGGAAATTACGTATTTTTAATTATTAAACTGTGTTTCTTGATGGATTAATAATGTTAGAGAGCTGATTTAGTGCAGCTTTTGGCTGCAGCAACAGAATAAAACTTTTCTTCTTGCATAATGCAAGACAGCTTTAGACTTTGATTTTCAGGGTAGATAAAATCAGTTTACTCTAAGTTGCAGGCATTATTTGTACTGAATAATTCTTCACTGTGCACTCAGTCTTCCTCTTTGTGTTCAACATCAGCATTTAAGTCAGCAAATTAACACAAATAATTTCAACATTTTACAAAATGGAGAGTGAATTAAATAACTCTGCAGTGTACTGGTGCACTGAGTGAACCTGCAGATGCCATCTCAGTCCCTCTGTTCCTCTGCTTGTATTTTTGCTTTAGAGAGGCAGGAAGTGGACAGAGTGTCTGCTTTATATGGCAAAATGGGAGAACAATCCTACTACAAACAATCGAGTTACAAAGATAGACAACCCTCAAAAGTAGTTACAATTAGAAAAAAAGTGTGGTGTCTCCAACTGTAAAAACTTTACAACTTAACATTTATACAAGAAATCCTTGGGCTCTGACTGCAACCCTACCTGGTAAATTCTCAGAATTTTATGTTCAAGGTCAAGTGAATTCAATGAAATGCATTTTTTTAATGTTGTTTTGGTTTGGGGGGTTTTGTTTTGTGTTTAAGTATGGACACCAAGTACACAAGTAAATCTGAGTCTTCCTCAAAAGTTACTTTCTTGGACTTTTTACCTCTCTTCATGCTTCCATACCACTGTCTTATGATTTTTTTTTCTGAAGTGGCCCCTGGAGCATCTCCCCAAGCAAGGTACTGCCCTTGCCTCTTCTCACTTCTGCATTTTGGCCCTTCTTACCTGTATTCCTCGATGGGCTTGATCTCAGATATACTGTGGATAATGTGGGAGATTGGACACCCCCTTAAATTTTCCGTTTGCCTACCCTCTTCCTGTAGCAGTGTCATGTCTCAGGACAAACAAGTAGGTCAATCCGTTACACCTTTCCTCTCTGCCTGGGCCTGCCTGCTAAGTGACTTTCTCTATTTGGAGCTACCTTGGAGGATTAAATGTGGCTCTTGGATGTGGCTTGAGTTGATCACTGCTTAGAAAATATTACTCAGAGTGTCATAAGGGTTGTCTTTATCACAGATTTAACTTTAGGGAAGTGAAGTGTGAGTTGGAGGAAGAATTTTGGTGTCCGATCAGCTGAGTACAGATGAAATACTGTGTTTGCTGTATTTTACACCAAAACTTCCTTTTGAAAAGAGGTCCTTAGGAAATCCTTAGGAATATCCTGGGTCACTCAACTGCAAAACTCACTGCTTCTGTGGGAATCCTGATTTTAGTTACTGTTTCTAAAATGCACAAGTGAATGAGTTTGGAATTTGCCTTCGCTTCTCTGTTTGCTGCTAGTTGTTGAGTAGATCCCATTTCTTCATACAGCTCATGACCCATTTGTCATCTCACATGCATATTGAATTGCCCATAGCTCAATCACAGCTGTCTCCCTCTGGGAATGTGGTAGGGGGGCAGTGTCCCAGGAGGCGTCGATGGGGATGCTCACAGCCTTGCCAGTGGCTCTGCACACTGATAGCTTCCTCGTTCAGCCTCTGCTTCTTGCCACAAGCATTCCTCCTTTGAGCCTTTTGCTTCCATTTATCTACAACCTGAAATACAAGCTGATGAGTATCAGTGCTGTTGCTCTCCCGAGGTATAACAACGCACTCAAGAGCAGGGCGATGCCATCAGAGGTTCTGCTTATGGGTGTTGGTTGCTATCCACTGCAGCTGTTCCCTGTTATAAAACACCCATGGTGGCAGATTTCTGCCTGTGTAGATGTTACCGGTTCTTTTTACTATTAGTTTTTCCGTTACTCCTTTGTATTTGTTAATGATTGAAGTTTGCCTAATTTAGACTGTTTCGATTTCTCACTTATCCTAGTCTGTTGTAGCAAAACCAGTACTATTGACCTGTTCTGTGCTTAAACCACAAAGGAACACGAATGCTGAGTAAGAGTATGACTTGCCCTTCCTATTTCCAGAGTTGGAACTATCTGCCCCCTCATAGCACGCTTGTTTCTCTTCTGCCCTGCCAAGTTATTTCTGATGCTAATTCCTGACTCCTCTGGCGATTCTTAGTGTAGTGCTTTGCTGAACTTCATTGGAGACATTGTTACTTTAGGAGAATCATGTCCCTTCAGATTAGTCATTTAGAATGTACTAGAGAGACATATGTTTATGTGTGTGTGTGTGTGTGTGTATATATATGATATTTATATCTTTATCTTCAAATGCCGTGCAGAGAAAACCCGAAAAATAGTGTTTTCTGAAAGGCACAGAGAATGAATCTTTAGAAGTTACCACCTTTGTCACTCTGTAAAGTAAATGGGTACATCAAGGCAAGATAACTTATCAGGAAAAGGATGTGAGTAATCATCTGATGTGGTGGTGCCTTCAGGTAAAGTTCGTCCTGACCAAAAACTGCTGAACACTTAAGGAGTCAATAAGATTTCATTATCATATATCTCTCTTCCAAATTTGTGTGTGACCGCATCCTTTCAAGCTCTACCCCTTCCTTCCAGTACTCTGTGTGTTGGTAAATCCTAGTTAGGAATGGGTGTGGTCCGGTGTCATCTGCTTCCCTCCAGAAGTGAAGTCAGCGCAGAATCAAGCCGAAGACATGTTTGCTGCAGAAATTACCTAAGATCAACTCTGTAAGAATAGTTCAGCACCAACTGGGTCAGTGTACAACAAGCAGGTGACTCTTAAGCAGTATTCATGTGTCCATGTTTCGGCAAGCAAGGCACAGGTGAGAACTAGAGCTCCCATGTTGTGCACTTCTTCACCCCTCAGAATCTTCTCCTCTCTCAGGGCATCATGTTCCTTTGGGTTTCTTCATCTTCATCACCTGGTACCCATCCCTTGCAACATGCATCCAGGTGCCCCTTACTAGTGGCTGGTCCCTATTCTGTGTCTGAGGGAAGGACAGGCCAGCTGAAGGATGGCAGGAGGTACCTCATCCTTCACCTCTTAATGCTTTGCCTGCAGCCTGCCACACACCCATGATTACAGGGAAACTGCTGCACTTTTACCACTCTGACCTTAAGAAGAGGCTTAATACATTAAAGCTGGACTCAGAGGAATAATCTCTTTGTTCCTCTTTGAAGAAAGGAAGAAAAGCAGGACAACACAAATTTCATACTTTGGTACTGCAGGAGGAAAGATTAAAAGTAAGACAGAACTTGATTTATTTTAGCTTAAAAAAAGAAGTGTGGAAAATTTCAGAGATTTGAATGTAATGTATTACTCAGTCATAAGTGGGCAGGAGAGCTACACGTTTCTCTCCAGTAAAATTGCAAAGTGGCTGTCTTTAAAATCAAGGACCTTTTTGGCAATAAAGAACATGTTAAGCAGCTTTCATTAAACTATTGAATGCTATGAATATGGCTATTTTTATGTATTATGGTCAATTCTATTGTTTTTCCAAAGATGCCTGAATATGTTTTATCCTTTAATAAAATGAGGAAATCATTCAATATGTACCTGTAAAAGCAGTTTGCAGCCTGTCATGCCAAAGTCAGCAATTGCACTGATGATAATTTTAATGGTCTGTAAATAAATATCAAACAACATTGCAATTGATTTATTGTTGTAGGGTTTTTAAATTGTTAGAAGACATTTGTTCAGTACTGCTACCCCCATTCTCTACTGTATTTTTATTTTTCATCTGACTCAGCATTTGCTGCATTTCCAAAATACAAAATAAATTCTTTACCAGTAAATCTGTGCATGTGTACTAGAAAATCTGTTTTTTACCTTGATTCACAGAGAAAATAGAGTAGCTTTGGTTCTGGGTGAACTTGCTTATGAATCCCAAAACAGGTATTTCTTCATATAGCTTCAAAAATGGGTATGAAAGTTCTAATCCTTAAAAAGAAAATAATTTAATAATTTAAATTCCTCATCTTAGAAAAATGTTTTAATTTTCTTTGAAATATATAGTCAGTTAAACATCTCACTAACTTTACAAGGGATAATACAGTCAAGTCAGTTATTTTAGCTGCAGATCTGTGTGTGTGCATTCATGGCCTTATATAAAAATGTTCTGGTGAATTTATTTAGGTGGTATGATTAAATAAAAGATGGAATTTTTATCTCGCTGTGACAACAGAAATCTGTTTTCTCATTAGTAATTCTCAGAAGTTTGTTAAAACTGGAGAGGAAATCACTGCTGATTAATAAAATTGCAGCTGATTCAGTGACAGACCCAGGGCAGGAAGGTGTGGGCAGGATGCACAGTGCCTTTTGGCTACAGCAACCAGAGTTACTGCATGATGCTTGTAGGAATTACTCAGCCATGAGGAGAGGGAATGAACATTACATTGTGTGCATAGTTTACCATCTTTCCTCATCCATGGCATTGTGATGGTGCAGATCATGACACTGCATTTAGCTTCAGTGGGATTTTGCTTTAGCTCGTGACCCGTATATTTGGAGTTCAATGCGGACTGGTGTGCTGGGGTTTTAAAACTCCACTGTCTGTGATTTTCTGAAATGTGAATATTGAGGTGTTTTGCAAAATTATTTTCCTTACATAAAGCAGTGGTTGGCTTTTATGGTTTCAGTTCCATGAGCACTTATATTTGAGGATAACAGGCTCCTTTGCACATGCGTGCAACCAGGAAGTGTCTGCAACAGACTAGTTTCTTGTCAAAACTGTTGCTGTTACTTCCAGACTGGACCAGAAATGCAAAGCAGATAACAGGAACTAAATTCAGAATATCAAAGAGTGAAAAGTAGCATGTATGTACTTGCAAAATAACTTTGTGTGCTAAACTGATTCATTCTGATATAACTGTAAATCAGTATTTTCAAACCCCAAAGCATGTTATGCTCTCTGGAACACAGAGCAGTTAGAAACCAAGACAATTCCTTCTTTTTTGGTACCTTTTTTGTTGACTTTGCTATATATGCCCAGCCTTTTTAGAAAATGTGTGAGATTAATCACATCATGTTAATGTGTCACAATGTAGCATGAACTTCAAAACATACATGACAAAAAACCCAAGTTCCTATAAATCCCACATTCTACTAAGCAGTCTCTTGTTCAGCACATGTATTCTGAAGACCACGGTAGAGATGTCTTGATAAGTGCCTTGAGCCCACTTGGTGACTGGCAGTAAAGGAAATGCTTGTTTTCAAGCCTGCCTTACATGCGATTCACTGTTTGGTATCTGATTCATCATCAAGATCAGCCTCCTGTCCTCTGCAGAAGCTCCACTTTTCCCCCGAAGAAACCATGTGTTTCTGGCAGCAGCCTTTGTCTGTGGGCAGCACAGGTGCCATCCAAAGAAAACCACACTGTATTTTTTCCATCAGCCTCCAAATGAAGATTGAAGGGAGAGAAGGAGAAGCAATAAAAAAGTGTCCTCTGAGCAGCCTGCTGGAGGGCCCTCAGTCCTAGCCTTACAAAGCATGTGTGGCCAGTGGTGAACATCTGTCCCAGCTCAAAAGCAGGTTCTGCTAGGTCTTCTAGGGTTCCTATCTCCTTTTGAGATAGTCCAGTGCAAGCTGAAGAAACTATTTGTCTGTGCTGCACACAGTGAAAAGCTGCCTCAGCCAAGAGGGACTCAAGGTGAAGGATCATTTTTTTCCAGAAACCCTCCTACAGGTGAAGGTTTGTGGGCCCTGAGGGAGCACAGGGTATGTGATGGTACCCAGTGGTACAGACCTAAGGTGCTCTCATGCTAATTTTTATCCCAAGTTGCTAGTAAGTATCCAATGGAGAGTGTTGCACAGGATCAGCAGTCCTGAGGTTTTAGTTAGCCTCCTAACACTAATGAGAGTACCCCAAGCTTATGCATTATGTGGATGCCCAGGGAATGTGGCTCTGAAAGTGCCTTTGTGTCACTAACTAAGCTGATCTGGGTGAATACACAGACATAAAAAAGGTGAGAATGGCAAAGGGGGAGCCAATCAAAGTAGCAAATGAAAGCTTATAAAGCTAGATAAAATGCTAAGGACAGATACTTACAAATTAAATAATGTTATTGAGTCAGGTTTATTGGTGGTTTGGGTATTTTTTTCCTGTTGTGTTTTTGTGGTTTTTTTTGTTGTTGTAGGTTTTTTTCCCAGAAGAGAACTGGGAGGAACAGAAAGGATCAGAGCAGTAGCTACTGTGTTCTAGCTGTTCCCAGCTGGTGGCTGGCATTTTAGGAGCATTCCCAGCAGGCATTTTTCAGAACAGTGGATTGATTACTGTAGGCTGAGGCTCTTGATGAACCAGCCTTAGAATAGTAGAGATTCAGCTGACTGTAGATGTGGTTTTCAATTTAACCCTATTATTGTAAATCACCTAACACACACTTAATTTCTGTTAAAGTAATTATGATAACCATAGCTTGCTTTGGGACTGCACTTAAGTGTTTCAGGAATATCTCTGGCATTTCAGAACTTTATATAGTGATTATAATGGCTATCTAAAGCTGTGTAGTTGGGGGGGAGCAGGGAGAAAGGTTGAAATAATTCTTTCCAGAGTACTAGGTATTATAAAAGAGTTTAGTGCTCAAAATATTTTATTAGTATAATTAGAAACAATCTGCTATAGGAAAAATAAAATTAAAATAGGAATGTGCATGAGTGCATAATAATCTCATCACAAGTTATTATAATATTCAGTTATGATACCTGAAATGACAAAGATCTTGGGGCAAAAGGAGGCATTACTGAATGATTGTTTAAGTGTTCTAATTACAACCAGCAATGTAGGAAACATTTAACTTCTAAATCTTTTTCTTTCTTTCCCAGGAGGAGATACTTATTTTGCTCCCTAAATGACTTTGATATCCATATATGTTTTGTTATTATGTTCCATTCCAGGATGTGCAAGTTTCCTTTATAAATTATTGCGATGTCTGTATACATTATATTCACTGAACATTTCCAATCTAGGATAGTCTGTGTCAGATTATTTTAGAATAACAGAATCATAGAATAGTTCAGATTGAAGGGGGACCTTTAAAGGTCATCTAGTCCAACCCCCTTCATCTAGGTGCATTTTCAATCTCTGGCATCTGGCAGCACGTCTAAGTCTGAGCTTGGTGCCATCTATTAGGAGGAAATGTTCACAACAGCAGCATTTTCAAACATGAATTCTTACTGGTATGGAAGTACGAACTTGAAACTCTTTTCCTTAGTAAGACAACAATAGCAAGAAAAATAACTTATGCAAAGGTTCAGGCAGGTCCAGTGTTCTAACATAAAGTTTCAGTGAGAATTGTCTGTTTCTTGTTCCTGTCCATGTTAAGGCAGCATATTTTTGCTGGAGAATTACTAATTTACCTTCAAAGGATTAAAGTATATCTTAATGGCTTAATGAGACAGCAATTTCAAAAACTCTTTTGGAATCCACCAGATCATCAAGAACAGGATGTCAGGTTATTAATGAATTAATTAATATTAATTAAGGATTACATTACTACTTGTAATGTTACAAATAACTGCAAGAATATACTCTCTTCAGAAAAGGTAGTTTTATTGCAATATATTATTAGAAAAGTTTTATTTGTGGCTTGGAATCCCTCATTATCTACAGATTTATTGCTACAAGTCTATTCTTATCGTTCATATTTTGCATCCCTAGGACACTTGGCTTTAATCAGAATTAACAGTGGCACATTCTGCTACAGAAGGAAGACTGGGTTTGAGTTTTAATATTGGAGGCTTGGCTAGCTAATTCAATTGATGTGTTTGTTGGAACACTTGAGATTCCCTTGAAAGCAAGCCCAGATGTAAAATTTCCAAGACAAGCTGTAATACCTTCAGCCAGAAACCCAGACCTACCATCTGAGAAGCTCAAATGTAGTTTTTCTATGATTTGCAATACACAGATCAAGGTCATGTGAAAAATGTGCATATTGGCAACAGTCTAATGAGGAAAATCTGGGCTTAAGTATGACAGCAAACTAGTGCTCACCTTAGTGATGAGGGATCCTCTGCAGTTCCTCCACTGTCTGCAGCTTTTGGCTTGTACTTTCGAATGACTCCAAGGTCTGGCCACCTTGTGAGATTAAAATTTGCTTAGCTTAAACTCACTTTGTCTTGATGGGCATTCCTTCTAGCATCAATCTTGTGCCCACAATAAATCTGCAGTTAAAATTTTCAACTTTCATCCAGGGTGCTGGGAAGTCACTGTCAGAACCAGAATTAACACCAGCATCACAGTCAGGCTGCTCTTAACTGCTTGAGTAGAGGTTTTTTTGCACTGTTTTATGCATTTTTGGATAAGGATTCAATTACCTTTAAGTAATCTGTAATAAAAATGAGAAGTTAATGAAGATTAATGCAGTCTTCTCCATCAATGGAGAAGACTTTAATTCAGGGGTGAGAACCCCTTTAATTCGGGGGTTGGAAAATTATCAAAGATGTTGCTTGTTGCTTTTTTAAAAAATCATACTTGATAGAGAGGAACCATAGCTCCTATTTTGAAGTGTGCTTTCCTTACGTAGTTCCGCATACTATTTAGCATCTATTGCTATGAAATATTTGGTTAAGTAATTACAATTTCAAGGAAAAAAAAATTGTCATAGAGAAAGCAACTGCATTCTGTTAAATATCCTTCCTGAGAACTGATTTGATGAGGTAGTTTTCAACCTGGTAAAGGAATTTAGCCAAGATTTGAAAAGCTCCGAATGAAGAGAATCTATTGACAGTTTCCATAGATTAGCAAATGTCATTTTTTCAGTTCCTGGCAAATATACTGCCTCTGTAGGGATACGGGTGGAATGCAGAAATTTAAGGAAAGTAACATAAAAAAAGATCACTTGCAGATTCAAACTGCACTGAAGAGTCTCTCTCTGGAAGGTAAAAGGGACCAGAGGAGAGCAGGGAGAAATTACTACACCTGTCAAAATTCCCTTTAACTGTTTGTCTTTACTTACTGACAAGATCTTAGGAGGAACATAGCAGGTTTAGCCTATGATTCCATTCTTTTTATGTAGTACCATAATTGTCACAGAGTACAGCTTTGAAGAGTGAAGTTGTTGGTATGGTGAAGGAACTGCCTCTGGTGAACCAAGAGTTTCTACAATAACAGACTGAAGCCAGAAATTTTAGGGTTCAGACTGTTGAATCCAAGTTGAGTCAGAGGTGATCTTCAGCTCCTGCCTGTCTGTTAGGCAGGAATATGTATCTGCACCCTTTGCTATGGAAATTACAGAGCATACTTTAAGAAGCATAATAAATGAGAACATGATGTCCTTAGAACACACCTACACTTTGGTAAGTGATTGCTACCTTAAAGCCAAGTCGAGAAGAAATATATAACTTTTGTTTTACAACGTGTGGTGGGGTTTGTTTTTTTTCATACAATGCTGTCTTACATACAGACACTGTTCCTGTTTTACCTTCCTTCATGTATCCTCACTTAGGATAAACAGCTCATGTAGGGCTTTAGCTTTAGAGTATTCAAAATTTCTTCTGAAGATTAGAGATATGATTATAAATCTGAAGACTTAGTTATTTTTTAATTTGATTGCAAACAATATTATGTACTTGTCTTTGAGGATGAAAAGGAGAGGAAAAAAAAAACAACACAAAAAAAGAAGGGAAAAAGAGGGCTCAGTGGTGAGTGCATTTCAAGGAACACTGGAAGCACACTGTGTAGTCCTGTATTGCATACGTGTCCCTGAATAAAATCATGAGCATTCAAAGATTTTGTGACCCTGCACTAGGACAAGAAAGAGAGCCATGTCCAGAAAAAATTACCCTTTGTTTGTCATGTAGCCCAGCAGCCAGACCTAGTATGAATGTCACAGCAAAATAAATGTTAATGGAACTATGGGATGAAAATCATAGAACTCCCCTCCCACATCCCTCTCTGGGGTGAGGAGGACAAAAGTTCATGGGTCGAGACAAAGGACAAGGAGGGTTCTTCACCAATTAAGCTCTCAGGCAAAACAGACTCAACTTGGAGAAAAATAATAAGCTAATTCCACACCAATCAAACATACACAGGACACAGACAACACAAAGAGCAGAGCTTGCATATGTTACCCCACTCTTCCCTTCTTCCCAGGCCTAAATCACTTTGTTCCCAGTTTCTCTCCCTCCTTCCCCCCAGTGGCACAGGGGGACAGGGTATGGGCTTTAGAGTCAGTTCAGAGGCTGGTGGTTCCTGCTGCTCCTTCCTCCTCAGGAAGAAGGATTCCTTACAGTCCTTCCCTGCTTCCCCACAGGGTCCCTCCCATGAGAGAGAGTCCTCCATGAACCTCTCCTTCATGAGTCCTTCCCACGAGGTCCAGAGCTGCTCCAGCCTGGGCTTCCTACAGAGTCAGGGGCTGCTTCAGGAACAAACTCCCCTGGTTCCGGGGTCTTCCAAAGCTGTGCAATCAGAGTCCATGGGCAACAAATCCTCTGGCCACAAAATCCAAGTCCACTGGCCAAGTTCACCCCTCCTGGTGCCTTCAGGGAATGTTCCACCACATTTCTCCATGAGTGCAGGGGAACAGCTGCCATCTCGCCATGCGTTGCACGGAAACTTCTGCTTGGGCACCTTCTTCCCCTTCTTCCTCACCAACCACCAGCACTGCTGTCCTCCTCCAGCACAGCTCTCCTCTCATAAGTACTTCTCTGCTGAGGATGTTGTGTTGATTCTTTCATATGTTAATCACTGGCATCTGTTGTCTCTCTGATGACTCCTTGGCTGGTTTTGGAGCAGGGGGAGCTTCTCAGCTTCTTATCGGAGCCACTCCTGGGGCCCTTCCCCCGCTACCAAAAAACCCACCAAACCAAAACATTCTCTTAATCAACATAGTTTCAATAGTTGGTGCCTTTAGGAGGTTTTGAAAAAAAGAGTCATGTGGAAATTCTATGGCTCTGTGATTTTTCTCAACCACGTAAGTATGGATTTTTCCCTATAATATGGCTGGAACTTCCTTCATTGTAACTGGAAGGGACAGAGGTCTTCTCCTTCCCACTGAGATTGAGGTTTTGGAGATTTTTTTCTTTTTATTATTTTTTTTCTGTTCTGAAAGCCATGGACTGGCAGTCTCCATGCAGTGGCTTAGGATCCTAGGGATTTCTAAGACATCCATTCAGATTCCATGCCACTAACTAGTAGAAGCTTCTAGGTGGGCTTCTGTGATCTCCACCCTTAACAGCTGAATGGGGACCATAGCTATGTGCCGACTGGGACTAGATGTGACAGAAGATTTCTCAAAACACATCTCAGCATGGCTGCTGGCCACTGTCTTCCTTAGTGCTTACATGCTGGGGGCTTTTCTCTTTGCCAGTCCATTTCTGAGGGGATAAAGGAACATATTTCAGAAGACTAACATACTTGTTCAGCATTTTTTAAGTGAACGACTTTCCATCCATAAAAGCAATAAACATACTTTTTTAATTAAAAAAAAAGAAATCTTCTGGAAGGTCTGTTTCAAAGGGAGAACTGCAAATGTGAACTGCTTGGAAATGCAAAATTCTGGATAGTTCTTCCTGAGGGACTCCTCATTTCAAGTTCAGAGCAAGATCTGGTGTGTCTGTGATGTGACTGTAAGGAAAGATTCCCAGATGTGGAGATGACTCAGAGCAAAAATGTCTAGAATACCTAGAACCCTTTGCACTTTTCCAGTTCTTCTTTCACAGAAATGATCATAGAAGTTTATGGATACTGAAGAGATTTCTCTAGGTGTTTATCCGGGCAATCTTTCCCAATCCCATCCTGCCTTCCAAGGGGCCAAAGGCAGAGCTGTACTGCCTGCAGGTTGAAGAGTTGCACAGGAGAAGGCACTGCAATCAGTTTGAGTTTGCTGACAAAAGATAGCATAAAAATTGAGGGTGATCCTTGGCTAAATGTAATTTGAATTTTCACAGTTAACACTGAGAAGGGCCTGAGCAATGAGGTGAGTGACGTGCAGCTTTCCTAAGTTTCATTATGTCTTATGTGAAGTACCAGCATTTGGGTATTTCTTTTCAGGTCGTGCCATTGTTGTTATTGGGTGTGGCAGCAGTTTCTTGTAACCCATATGGATGGAGGCAGTGAGCCCCTCCAGAGAGATAAACCTGTCACA